>NW_021703782.1:66312972-66640877 GCF_005190385.1 Monodon monoceros
TCTCTCTCTCTCTCTCTCTCTCTCTCTCTCTCTCTCTCTCTCTCTCTTTAATTGGGTATAGTTGCTTTGCAATGCTATGTCATATTCTGCTGTGGTCACCGCAGAGGATGGAGCTGAGCTCCCTGTGCTATACAGCAAGTTCCCACTACCTATCTACTTTACACATGGTAGTGTATATATGTCAATCCTAATCTCCCAATTCATCCCACGCCCTTCCCCACCGGTGTCCACACGTCCGTTTTCTACATCTGCATCTCTGTTCCTGCCCTGCAAATTGGTTCATCTGTACCATTTTTCTAGAGTCCACATATATGCATTAATATAAGATATTTGTTTTCCTCTTTCTGACTTACTTTACTCTGTGTGACAGACTGTAGGTCCATCCACATCTCTACAGATGACCCAATTTTGTTCCTTTTTCAGAATGGCCATCATCAAAAAATCTACAAACAATAAATGCTGGAGAGGGTGTGGAGAAAAGGGAACCCTCTCACACTGTTGGTGGGAATGTAAATTGATACAGCTACTATGGAGAAGAGTGTGGCGGTTCCTTAAAAAACTAAAAATAGAACTACCGTATGACCCAGCAATCCCACTACTGAGCATATACCCTGAGAAAACCATAATTCAAAAAGACACATGCACCCCAATGTTCTCTGCAGCTCTATTTACAATAGGTGGGACATGGAAGCCCATATTCTCTTTACTAGAGTAGCCCACCTCCCTGAGGCACAGTCCCTGACCTCAGTGAACTTGCACTTTTAGCAAGGGAGCTTAGAATTGTACCTGTAATAAAAGTGGATTGATTCCTGAACCAAAGACTGGGCTCCTAGCTGGAGATACGCTGATGAGTGAAATATGCAAACTCTGCCCTGCTCTAGTGAGGTTGATCATCTCGTGATTAACAGAATCTGCTATGACCTGTCAGAACTTGAACTAATCTGGGAGGTAGGGAAGAGCCTTCTAGGTAGAGGGAATAGCCTGTGCAAAGGCCCTGGGGTAGGAAGGAATGAAAACATCAAGGTGGTTAGAATCCAAAGTTCTAGAAGAGGATAACACAATGTAAATCTGGAGAGGTAGGCAGGGCATAGGGAGTTGGGGGAGGGATTGTGCCATGACCAAATTTTGCATTTTTTTTTTTGAAGATCATTTTAGCTTCAGGATGTAAAGAATGCATTGGAGAGGAGTTAAGTGCAGGCAAGGAGATCAGATAGGATCCTGTTGCAGTAGTTTAGGTGAAATGGGATGTGGCTTAGAAGAGAGAGGCGGTGTAATGTATCAATTAAGAAATGAACTCTCAAGAGTACTTCTATCCCTTATTACCTATGTGAACTTGAATAAGTTACTTAACAATTCTATTTCCAAGTTTCCTCATGTATAAAATGATTACTATAATCTACCTCACTGGGCTATTGAAAAGACTAAATGAATTAATAATTGTAAAGTGCATAGAATAATGCCTTGCAGCGTAGCGCATGCCCAGTAAACATCAGCAGTTATTATCAGCAATGGAGATGGAAAGAGGTGGACAGAATTGGTAACTATTTAGGTCAAATTAATTGGATTTGATGATAGGATTAGAAAGATGTTTGTGAATGTATTAAATAGTATGGTGGGATACAAATTGGTTGGTGGTAGGAAAAACTTGATGAAGGAAGCCAAAATTGAACTGGACATTAAAGAACACATAGGACTTGAACACGCAGAAGAGGGTTAAATAGCCCTGGTTAAGGGAAATGAATCAATGTTCTGTAATTTCTAAAACTTCTAGGAGGAGCAAGAGTTGTGTTTCACCTGGGACTGCATCATCATCTTGCTTTACGAGGAGTTATCATAGTCTGAATCACAAAACTTAGTGGTTGTGTGTCATCTTTTCCTTCTGCTTGGCCAGGTGAAGACCCATCTTCCTATAAGCTCAAGACCTCAGAATATCTTATCATTTTGAAGAGGGAATTTGGGATAAGCTATCCCTTCTGAGGCTGCTGAATCAGGGCTTCACTTTCATCAGAAACGTTTTCATGCCCAAGGATCACATTATCATCCTGTAAATTCCCATTTTCTGGAATGCAGATTGCTTTGTTCAAAATGCTCATGGCAGACCCTGTTGGTTACCCACTCACTAGCCATAACCACTTCTTTCTTATTAACACTTTCTGAGTTTGATAGCCTGCAGTATACTTGGCTCATGGATAGATCATGGTGTAAGCCAGTCATAGTAATCATAATCCTGTTTGCTGGATACTTATTTTTCCAGTTTCCTGGTAGCTAAGGGTGGGCAGCGATGACATTCCAGCATTCAGGAAGTCATCTCAGAGGTTTCCGGGAAATTTTTTTTTCCCTAATAAATAGACACAGGTGTGGGAAGAGAAGTCCTTCCTTTTTTGGATACTTTCATGCGAGGAGTGGAGCTGCTGCCACCACTGTTTGAGACTATGAGGAAAAAGTTAAGAGGTTTTCAGAGGCACCAACCTAGTCCCTCTTTGAACATCATTGAATGCATACGTGAATTACATCATTGAGTAGTTAATGGTCCCTGGAGCTGCCTACTACCGTTGACTTCTTTTGCCAGATAATGAAATATCTTTATTATCTACCCTTCTGTCAATTGCAGCTCAAAGCACCTCTAACAATTATACCACTTTTTCAAAGAATCATATTATTTTTCAAAGGACTGCTAGCTGCCTTCTCCTTTTTCCGTTTCTATCTTATCCTTATTTGCCAAAAATGTCAGTGTCTTTCCAGGCACCCATATCAGTATTCAGGTCCCCCCAGTTATCCCCTGGGGTATCTTTGTGCACACCCCTTTCCATTGTCATTGGCCCTGTCCAGCCTTCCATTGTCTCTTGCCTGAAGTATTACAGGAACCTCCTAACCGTTTTCTCTTCCCCCATTCTAATATCTCTTCCACATTACTGACAGTTACTTTCCTGGAGCATGGGTAGTGTCATATATCTTCTCTTTTGTAACTACCTATGGCTCTCTATTGCCTCTAAGATCCAAATACCCCAGGAAGATATTTTAGACATGACATTTGGCCCTAACGTGCTTTCCTAATACTTCCTCCTGTTCCATCCTTCTCTCTTGCAAGTAGGAGTAGGATTACCATGAGGTATCCACAAGCTGAGGGATATCTATCCATGCCAACTTCTCACTGTTTCCCAGCACATCATATCTTTTTGCACCTCCACTTTGTTGGTGACATTCCCTAAGCCTGGAATAGTCCTCCTTTATATAATCCCTTTTCCATTCCACCTCTGTCAAAATGAAATCTTGCTTTTCCTCCAAGGCCCAGTTCTGATGTCCCCTTCTTCCCAAAAGCTTCTCTGGTGACCATCCCCCAGTTGAAATAAATTACCTTTTGTTTTTCCATAAAATTTGCATATATATTCAAACCAGTGTTTTCCTGGTGGTTAAGGGCATGGCTTCTGGAGTCAGATTATGTGGATTCAAATCCCAGCTCTGCCACTTACTTGGAAACATTTCCTAACATATTTGAGTCTTGGTACCCTCACTTATAAAATGTGGACAACAGCACCCTGAAGAAGAGGTAAGGCAGATGAGGTAGTGTGTGTAAAGCATTGGCACATAGTAATTGCTCAATAAATACTGGCCATTGTTATTATTTTTCTCTCACTAAAGTGATTATTTCACTTTTGCCTTTGATTATACTTAGGTTTATAGAATGTTCCCACTCACTGAACTGATTTGAAGTTCTTTGACAAGTGGGAGGTGAACTGGAGAGAAGGTAACGTTTATTAAGTCATAATTTGTGTCAGACACTCTGCCAGATTCTTTATACGTCAACAGTTCTGAGATGAGAACACATCACCATCATCTTCTTCTTCATTATCCCTACTCTACAAATGAGGAAATGGAGGGTCAGCTAGTTAGTTGACTTGACTGCAGTCATGGTGAGTAAGTGGCAAAACCAAGAATCACACCCAAGTCTGTCTAATTTCCAAGGTTTGTGCTCTTTCCAGGAGTTCAGGCTGCCTCCTGTCATGAGGAGTGCTGACACTCTGTTGTCTTTAAGGCTCCTCAACATTGTCTTATTGTTTTAACACAAAGTAGGTGATCAGAAAAGTGTTTTGAAAGTGATGTGTAGTACAAAGACATTTGTGTGTGATGATTAAAAAAAAAGACATTTCTAATTCCAGAGAGTTTTTTTTTAAAGCACTATTTGACTTACTCTTCGAGGCCTTGAAGCAACACTGCTGGGCATGACTGGAGTTTGCCACCCTTCTGGTTGTGTAAAGTTGTTTGTTAATTCCTGGAATTTCTTGGCAGTCTGGTTGATTCAGTGCTGTGGCTGTGAGGCAGCATAGGTGTTGGTGTATCTGACACATGGCTGACTGTCTGGGAGCTTCTGACAGGTGCAGAGGTGGTAGGCAGGATCTCCTGCAGGCCTATGGCATGCCCATTCACTTAATGGGCATTGATCTAACTATTTAGGGATAAAGGCCAGGTGGACTTCCCTTACCTGCAAGAAGAGAATCCAATCGGTCATGTGTTTACAACCCCCTTTTTGTAGAAAAGATTTAAGGCAGCTCTAGAGGGCACAGGCAAGTGGTGATGCTTTTATACATTTAAGGGAGAAGAGTCAGTTGTTGACATAAAACAAAGCTAGGAATTAGATTTAAAATGCATCGCGAGGGGCTTCCCTGGTGGCGCAGTGGTTGAGAGTCCGCCTGCCGATGCAGGGGACACGGGTTCGTGCCCCGGTCCGGGAAGATTCCACATGCCGCGGAGCGGCTGGGCCCGTGGGCCATGGCCACTGAGCCTGCGCATCTGGAGCCTGTGCTCAGCAATGGGAGAGGCCACAACAGTGAGAGGCCCGCGTACCGCAAAAAAAAAAAAAAAAAAAAAAAATGCATCGCGAAATGACCTACACTGTTATTGGCCTCTAACTTTCCTAGGTGCCAGCCATTAAAAGGACACATGTTACCTAGTTGGCGATATCTGTACTAAAAGCAATTGCTCAAGAGAAACACCCCTGTTCTTGATGCTGAGTTCGGATGGGAATTTCTCCTAGATGGACACTGTCTCTTATAATTATGCTTAGCAACTTTACAGTGCAAGGTAGCATTTCATAGGATTGCCTCTCTTGAGCTGAAGATGTGACAGGAAGAACGGGGTCCATAAAACTATTCTGTAGGGCTGAAGCTCCGGGGAGGGGACAGTGGGAGGTGGTCCAGGTACCCAGGTCTTGGCTGATCTGAAATGTCCTAGAGATAGACTTCAGGATGTCAGAGGGGTGGCAGGACCCCATGTCTTCCAGGTACTCCTAAGAGTGGTCCTTTTGATGGGGTTATGATGAACAGCAAGAGGGAGGAGCCTCATAGTTATTTGGCATAAGCCTGGAGTGCAGTTTGTTTCGTGTTGCCAGTAAAATGCAGAACCACCTACCTTTACTGCTAATCCAGCTTTGTGGATGTTGAGGAGCCTCACAAGAGACTATTCAACAATTTCAAACCCATTTACATCGGTTAGAAATCCATTTCCATGGTGGCCGTGGCTGCCCTTTGTGACCACACGATGCTACACTTGGGTGCTAATCCCAGCCATCTGTCTGCCATTACTATGCTGTTCTGTCCAGGCTGGAAAGGGCTTTCCTCTAGGTCAGCTCAGTGGCAACTCCACACCCCTGTGCTGTTTGTTCTAGAACAACTCATACAGACTGCTGTGGTCACACTGGTCTTAATATTTAACTTCCCCCTCTAGGGAGGAGAACAATGTGTTATTCTTTCCTGGTGCATCCAAGGCACTAAGAAAACAAAATACAAGAGAAATTCTCAGTGGGTCACTCAAATACTCAATGGTAAGTTTTAAAAATGAGTTCCATGGTATATTTAAATTCTGATTTTAAAAGTTTGATCAATAAAAATATAAGTAGCACATTTGTTATATTAAGCAGATGTGCATTAAAATACTATAACATGAATAAAAAGGAAATAAATTTTGTGTGTAAGTCATCTTCTTACATTGCATTGGGTTTCTAGCCCATGACACTGGGTTATAAGCTCGTAGACAGGAGGTACATGGATGGCGCTATTGCTCACGTTAACAACTACGATAATATTGAACATTTATTAGACACTTGTTATGTGCTAGGTTCTGTACTCAGTGCTTTGCAAAGCATAATTCTCCTGACTACTTTATGAGGTGAAACTCTTACCGATTCCTGATTAGGTTCTTTCCCTACCTGGTTATTGTTCACATCAACAAGGTGAAATTACCTTTTTAGCAGCAAACAGAAACTTTATTCATTGGCCAAAGAACGGAGAAGGAGGAGCTCATGCTCTAAAATCACCTTTTCCCCATTACAGGCAAGGCAAAATTCCTATAGAAAAAGGTGAAGGAGGCTAGGGGGCACGGGGATCTTTTATTATCCTGACTTGTGGAAAGGGGTGGTGACTTTCCAGAATGCAGCTCATACCTATTTTCAGCCCTTGTATGGTCCTTCAGTGTCTGGGTCAGAAGTGGGTTTAACCTGTATGGCGCAGGTGGGAAGAGATCTTATTACAATGAGATGGTAATGAGCTGTAGAGAGACCTTTGTCCCAATTTTTAAGTCGGCTAGCTTATGCCAGTTTCTTGTGGTTAAGCCCTCTTGTTCTAATTATGTAAAAACAGCTAGAAGATACAGTCAGTTTTTGGTTTTCTGCAAGTTTGCCTGGAGTAGAGAGTTTACCAGAAGTGGGGCACTTCTTTGCCTCCTTGCCTAAGACAGGTGCACTTTTGCTTTACAGAGACAGTTTAGGTACAGATGAAGGACCCTTGACTTGATCCCCTGGGTGACAAAACTTTTCCTTATTTTATTGACAAGGAAACTGAGACTCAGAGTGTTAATCCTAACTCTGAAATAAACATCTGATTACTATACATTGGATGACTTCTCTCTCCTAAAGCCACTGTGTAGCTCTTTGTTTTCAGATAGTCAAATGGCAAAGTTATAATAGCGTTTTGTACTTAAATTGTAAATACCAATTTAATCCCTAAGATTAAAGGTGAAGACAGATTCATCTCTTCTGATACATTTTTTTTTTTTTTTTTTTTTTTTCGGTGCGCAGGCCTTTCACTGCTGTGGCCTCTCCTGTTGCGGAGCACAGGCTCCGGACGCGCAGGCACAGTGGCCATGGCTCACAGTTCTAGCTGCTCCGCGGCATGTGGGCTCTTCCCGGACCGGGGCACGAACCCGTGTCCCCTGCATTGGCAGGCGGACTCTCAACCAATGCGCCACCAGGGAAGCCCATGATACATTTTTTAAGACTCAGCAATAGGGAATTTACTGGCAGTCCGGTGGTTAGCACTCTGCACTCTCACTGCCGAGGGCCCAGGTTCAATCCCTCGTTGGGGATCTAAGATCCCACAGCCACAAGGCGTGGACAAAAAAAAAAAAAAAAGATTGAGCAATAAATGTTGATCATCTCCCCCCAAATCTTACTTTGACGTTATTTCCTACCTTCGAAAAAGCCTCACCCTTTTCCTTTATGAAAGCATTGTTTCATTGACGTTATTACACTAACTTATTGACTCTAAAGGATAAATTACATTAACTTTATTTTTTTCTTTTTTAAAGTATCTCATATACTTTAAGCATCAAACAATATACTACATGCTGTGTTAGATATTTTATCTATTATCACATTAATACTCTATAATCATATGAGGTAGATTTTTTTTCTCTTATATTGGAGTAGAGTTGATTAACATTAACTTCTAACTGAGATCTGTTTTTCAAAATCTTTTGACTGTTGAAGTTGGTGCCTTTGCTTGTGAAATGGTGATTTGTTTTTCATGAATTAGTTATTCATGCACTGTTACCTGAAACTGTTTCATAATAAATACCCTTCATGCCTTCTCTTCTCATCATGGTTCTGCTCAGGTTGGCATCACCATGAGACCTGCTTCTATAGTCACAATGCTTTTTCTCTTCTCAGCCTGTTACTGGGTTTTAAAAAATTATTTTGACGGAATGAACTTTCCTCAGTAACCTCCACCTGAAAACCCAGCTGTGTTGACCTCAATTTATCAACCAGCTATTGATTCGTGAGTTAAAAAACTTTGAAGGCTAAACAATTATAAGGTAATTCTAATTTAAAGTGAGTCCTTCTAGACTTACATATACTGATATAGGAATTTTAAGAACCCAAAGATTTCCCAATAGTTTAAATGGACAAAAAAGTGTATGACCATACAACACTCTCCATTCACCCACACACTTATATACACACATATAAAACATATTTCTGGAAGGCAGTATTAAAATTAAAAACCTAAATAAGGGCTTCCCTGGTGGCGCAGTGGTTGAGAGTCCGCCTGCCGATGCAGGGGACACGGGTTCGTGCCCCGGTCCAGGAAGATCCCACATGCCGCGGAGCGGCTGGGCCCGTGAGCCATGGCCGCTGAGCCTGTGCATCCGGATCCTGTGCTCCGCAACAGGAGAGGCTGCAACAGTGAGAGGCCCGTGTACCGCAAAAACAAAAACAAAAAACACCCAAATAACAGTTTTGTGGAGTAGGAGTGGAGAAGTGGGGATGTGGAGAAGAATTTTCACGTTCCACTTTATAACTTTCTGCATTATTAGTTTTTGTTTTATAATTTTCCATAAAATTCACCATTTTAAAGTGTACAATTCAGTGTCATTTATCACATTCACAATGTTGTACAACCATCACCACTAACTAGTTCCAGAATATGTTCATCACCCCCAAAGGGAAACCCATTAACCATGAAGCAGTCACTCCCTATCCCTCCCCTCCTTCCCCTGAGCAACCACTAATTTGCTTTCTGTTTCTATGAATTTGCCTATTCTGGATATTTTATATAGATGGATACATATAATGTGTAACCTTTGTGTCTGGCATTTTTCACTTAATTTAATGTTTTCAAGGCTCACTCATGTTGTGGCATGTGTCAGAACTCCTTTCCTTTTTATGGCTGATTAATAATCCATTGTATAGATATACAACATTGTGTTTATTCATTCATCAGTTGATGGACATTTGAATTGTTTCCGCCTTTTGCCTGTTGTCAACAATGCTACTCTGAACATTCACGTGCAAGTTTTTAAAACCAGTTTTATTGTTTAAAGTGGTTTTATGGTTCCACATTGCTTAACTGTGGGATAATTCCTGGCCTAGCCTTGCTAACTGATTGCCCCACCTTTCATATTGTTTATGCCCTTGTGTCTTTGTTTATGTTCCTCCTTCACCTTCCTTCTGCTGGTTGAATGTACCTTAGAAACTAGTTTAGATTTAAACGTTACTTCCTCAATGAGGTCATTGCTGACATTGCTCCCTGCCTTCTGTTTGCAGGCAGAGCTGAACCTGGCTCCTTTGTGCCTCAGTTTCTGCTTGGCACCTCTTTGTGGCTCTTTATTTTGTGAGTCTCTCCTATAACCCAACTTGAAGGCAGGGGCCATGACTTGATCACTTTTGTATTCACGACTCCTAGCACGTGGTAGGTAGGCACTCAGATGAATATTTGTTAGATAAACGGTGCTTAGATTTTTTTTTACTGCAGGATAACCAGGTTGGAAAAGTTCACTTTAGGATCACCAAAATGTACAGCCAACTAAAAATATCTTCCAAATAATTGTTTGAATAAGAACTCTGGGTTTTTCTAATCTGGGTGTTTGATACAATGTCCTTGGCCACTGGGAACTATAATTAGTTTCATGTCCTAGTGAGTAATTAAGAACCCTGGAAGAGTAGATTCTAATTGGAACTCTGAGACCACATAAAGTTTTCAAATGCCTTTAACTTGGACTGTGTTAAGGATCTGGAATAATGTAGATTATATAGGCCTGCTTACTCCCTTTGGTTTTATATTATGGTTTAAGTGTTCACTTCTTCATAAAATGGTAATTTACTTGAAATGTTGCTTGTAAATTGCCACTTACAATTTACAGTCCTGGAACATGGTAGACCCTCCAAAAACAATAGCTCTTATTATCCATCTCCTGCCCCTCACAGTACTTGGTGCTTTAGCACAAAATCAGCATTCAATAAATGCTTCTGAGTAAAAGAATGAACAGAATGGGCTGCTATACTCTGAGAGTACACTATTCCTTTTGACCCTCAAATAGTCCTGGCTGTGTAGGCAGGCAGTAGTTAATCAACATGCTCATCTGGTTGTAGCCAATATCTGTGAAGGTGCAACAGAAGAAGTAATATTGTTAATGCCTTCCAAGAGTGGGACAGATTTTTTTCTTTGTGCTCTTTAACGTGGAAGTTGTTTCCCTCCTGCCATGTGGAGGGTGGTCTTATGTAAGCCCTAACTATTTTCTGAAGTGCAAAACACAGGGAGAAGCCGTTCCGGCTCCCTGGGACATGAACCTTCAGCTCCAAGCATGTGGACTCACTGGCCTGTGGAGTTAGTGCCCTTGGAGCTCATAACAACTGATAATGGCTGATGAAGAGCAAAGACTTAAAGGGGTTCAGGATAAAATTGTGAGCAGAAGGAATGCAGATACTGCCTTATTTGTACTCAGAGTCAATAATCAAATGAGCATGAATAAGTATATGATCTTTACAAAGGAAAAATGCGGAGTGCTATGGAGGTATGAAGCCAGAGGACCTGGCTTATTCTGAGGAGGTGTTTCAAGATGCATCCCTAAAGAAGTGACATTTGGTTGAGTCTGAAGTCTAAATGGAAGTTAACTAGACAAAGGAAAGGAGGGGAAAGGCCATGCAAAGACCCAGTGGGGTGGAGGAATTAGGAACCTGTGATGGAGGATGGGGGTGGAAATAGATGAAGCCAGAGAGATAAGCAGTAGCCACGGCAGTGTCTTTGTAGGCCTTTCCCTTTATTCCAAGGCCAATGGGAAGGCAATGAAGACTGTTAGAATGAAGAAGATAGATCAGATTTGCATTTTAAAAATATATAAACAGTCACACCTGTCAGAATGGCTATCATAAAAAACCCACAAATAACAAATGTTGGCAAGGATGTGGAGAAAAGGGAAACCTAGTACACTGTTGGTGGGAATGTAAACTGGTGCAGCCACTATGGAAAACAGTATGGAGGTTCCTCAAAAAACTAGAAATAGAACTACCAGCAATTCCACCCTTAGGTATATATCTGAAGAAAACGAAAACAGTAGTTCGAAAAAAGGCATGCACCCCAATGTTCATGGCATCATTATTTATAATAGGCAAGCTATGGAAGCAACCTAAGTGTCCATCAACAGGTAAATGGATAAAGAAGATATATATATAAATTAAAACAAACAAACCTACATATATATATATATGAATTGCAGGGTGGAGGACAGACTAGAGCAGAGCAAGAGTGGTTGCTGTAGGAGATGTGTTGGAAGGAATTGCAGTGAACCACGAAAGAGAGGTAGGTGGTGGTAGACTTGGAGAGAAGTAGGTCCATCTGTGAGACAGTAAGGATGCAAAAAACTCAATGGGATTGGGTGACAGGTTGGATACGGGGTGGGGACAAGCTTCCCCTAGATTTCAGGCTTATACAACTGGATGGATGTGGTGGACATCATTGAGTTAGGGAACAGAGAAAGAGGTCAGACCCTGAGGTCTGTTTTGGTCATGCTTAGTTGAGGTGCCCTTGAGATATCTGAGTAGGAGATAGTGGAGTAAGGATTGAGCACCAGGAGGTAATGTCATAGAAGGCAAAAGATGGGGATACTTCAAGATGGAGGGAGTAGAGCAAATGTCACATGTTACTGAGAAGTAGAGGAGGAATAATACTGGAAAAATGTTCAATGGATTTAGCAACGTGAGATTATTGTTGAACTTACGAAGACTTCTTTTGGTGGAGAGAGAGGGTGACAGTCATCTTGGTTTGGGTTTGAAATGGGTGAAAGATAAGGAAATACAGATAGTGATCATAGACAACTCTTCTGAGATAACTGTGTAATGTTTTTACTTATCATAAAGTGCCTCCAATAGTGATAAAATACAAATAAGTTACGTATGTTTTATTCCCCCAGTTAAGTTATTTGAGAGCTTTTCTACAAGTGTTTGTGCTTGTAAAAGTTACATAAGCACTAATATTGCCCATTTACAAATCTTTGGGTGGATGCTAACGCCTTGGCAAATGTATATGTGCCAGAGTTTAGAATTAGTTACAGCCTTCTTAATAATCATTTTACTATCTTATCTCAGAAATGTAATTTAGCACCTCAGAGTCACTGGAAATCTTGATATTCAGTCAGTATTTTTGTTTCAAAGTGTGGGATGTTACTAGTGAAGCTATTTTCATTTTATTAAGACCAAACAGGGAAGGCATAATTTTTCTGTACATTTAAGGTTGTTTTGAAATTAAAACAAACAAAAGCAGGTAAGACAATCGAGACAGATGTTTCCTGTATTTTAAATGCGCTTTGATCCTGGGGAAGCATTTTTGGACTCCTGCCTTCTCTAAGGGAATTAAGAAAACCTCACCTCCTCCCTCTCTCCCAGGTGGATGACTGTGCAAGAAAGATTTAATCCAGTTGAAAAAACACCACATATAAATGACTCACATTAGGAAGGAAAACTGCAACCCTTATCTGTATGAATGGAGGCCTGAACAATCATTCTTTTTTTCTTTCTCTCTCCAGACAATCAAGTAGGAAGGAGAAAAACAAGACTTATGCTAGATTTGTGACAATTGAAATTAGAATAAGGAAAACTATCCGTGTAATCTAGACAGGATTGGATTCTTCAAAAATGCCAAATCATTGGGTATGTAGAGTGAGAAGACAGTTAAGAGGAAAATATGTGGAAAAGGAATGATGTGACAATTATGACAATATAAATACACATCAGTTTACATTTTTTTCATGTCTTTGGGCTTCCCCATCTTTGTGTCTTATCCTGAATGCCCTAACCCCTCACTCTTCCCTACTTATAACTTATCCATCACCTCCTCCAAAACACAGAAAAAAAGAAAAGAAGATTTCTCCTTTCTATGAGTTTTCACAGCTCAGTTCATAATGCCAATTTGGCTCTTAGAAACATGCCACTGTGCACTGTTCTCAGTTTCCTATCTGCACATAAATTTTATTTCCTCTGCCAGAAAATAAACTTTCAAAAGGCAAGAATTATTTCTTATACATTTATCTGAATCCTTAACAGTTTGATGGGCATATGATGTACATTTAAACAATATGTGTTGCCTTGAATCATTACCAGGTAAAATGCGTTACTGAACATGACAAAAGGTAGGCCAAGGAGTATATTTTATACAAATTCCAGCCAAATCTTGGCATTTTTCCTCCTAGCCTCTGTACCTAATGATTTGTTTGCCATGCACCCTGTAACAGGCCCTTGGTGAGCACAGGTGTGACTTTCTCAGATGAATTTGCAAGGTGTTTGTAAGTTAGTGGAGGTGTATGTCTGAATCCCTAAAGCTGCATGGTGGTTACTGGTCAGTATCACTTAACCAGCCATTGAGCCCATCTTGTCCTCCAGCGTCAGCACCTCAGTATCATTTCTTGTCCTTTTTGTATATGCAGTAACTCTCACGAAGAAGGTGAAAAGCAACCCACACTTAGCATATTTATAAAATGTTTCTATGTTCTTGAAAAATTGAGGACCCCAGTGTTTGTAACAGGATTATATACCATAGCCAAGATATGGAAGCAACCTAAGTGCCCATCAGCAGATGAATGGATAAAGAAGATGTGGTAAAAATATATACAGTGGACTATTACTTAGCTATAAAAAGAGTAAAATCTTGCCATTTGTGACAACTTGGATGGACCTGGAGGGTATTACACCTAGTGAAATAAGTCAAACAGAGAAAGACAAATACTGTATGTTTTCATTTATATGTGAAATCTAAAAAAGCAAAACAAAGAAATATAACAAAACAGAAACAGACTCACAGACATGAGAACAAGCTAGTAGTTGCCAGAAAAAGGGAAGTGGAGAGAGGGGGGTGAAATAGGTGAAGGGGATTAAGAGGTATAAACTACCAGTTATCATATAAAGAAGTCACAGGGATATGATCAATATGTTATAGTCAATATGTTACAGTAACTTTGTATGGTGCATAATCTATAAAAATATCGAATCACTACTTGTACACTGTAAACTAATATAATATTGCAAGTCATCTATACTTCAATTATTAAAAAAATGAGCAAGTGAAGATGTACTGCTATCAAAGCAGTTTCCTTTTACTAGCATTGCTGCTGCTGTAGATTATTAATTCCTTGAGGGCAAGGGTTTATGTCTTACTCCTATCACATTCTCCAGGCTGGGCACATCATCTGGTAGATAGAATGTGCTCAGCAAATATTTGATGAATGAATAAGTAAGCAAATTATTAATTTCTAGGAAAGGTAAAAGATTGTATAACATTTATTGTGTGCCAGGCACTAGTCTGAGTCTTTTACATATATTAACTCATTTAATCATTACAACAACTCTGTGAATTAAGTACCATTATATCTCCATTTTGCAGATGAGGAAACTGAGTCACCAACAGTTTGAGTGCCTTGTTCAAGCTCACATAGCTGGAAACTGATGGAGTTAGGGTTTAAATCTACATGGTCTGGTTCTAAAATCTGTACTTTTAGCAGCTCTGATTTGGGAGAAATTAAATGCTGTACTGGTAATCAAATATTTGGGGATATATGAAAACCTTAGGATATAGTCACCAGTCACTGTTATAAAATTTTTGTTTGCTTTTGGCTTTTTGTCTTACCAGAGAAAACTCATAAGGCATTTTGGCAGTTTGTCAGTAAACTTTCTAAAGCAATTATGTGTCCTTTCCAAGATCACTAATTTGCTAATCCTTACTCAGGTTTTTAGGGACGCTGTTATGTCGTTACAGGTCAGAGCTTTGGAACCGGGGGCATAGACACTGGCCTTGGGAGTGGGGAAAAGTAAACTAGTATCAGTGCTTGGCTCTGGCATCCTCATACAGGAGAGGGATTTGCAAGGCAAGTAGCGGGGCTTGTTCTGAATTTCTTTTATTAGCTTCAAGAGTTGAGTTTGTTGAGCTAATAAGCAGGCAGTTCAGTGAAACTCACAATATGTTGGCTGTGTGAAACCTAATGTCACGTCTATCTAGAGCCACCACAAAGAAAAGAGAGACAAACAAGAGGGAGTATCAATCACGTGGAGTATTTCTGATTGGACTCAGATTTTATTTATTTTTTATTTTTATTTTTCTTCACACACACACACACACACACACACACACTGTATTTTATTTTTACAACAGATAAATAAACTGACACCAAGCATTGTAAATGGATGACCACAACAAAAGCAACAATGAAATCACCAAACACGAAACACACTCATACTATGTCATAATATTGACCTTCAGTCCAGGAATCCTCCGCTGTAACAGCTCCTTTACTTTGCAGTGAAAATTGATTTGTATATTTTTTGCCTCTGAGTCCTTGTGGGATTTTTTAAAAAAATTCAAACAGAAAGTCACAAAAATTATAATTATCCTTATCAGTTCACTCAGTCCCATGTAATTAATTTTTTTTCATCTTGATCTTTTGTTAGCACTTTTATGAATTCATCAGTTTTCCATTAGAGTTCTGAAAATTATTCATTCAGTTCAGCAGTATAGTCAGTTACCAGAAACTTGTACTTGTCAGAGTCTTTTCCATGAATTCCTTGAAGATGAAACCCTTTTATAGGAACATTTTTGCAAAAGCATCAGAGTACACCCAGAACTGTCTGTAATGACAGAAGACTTAAAAATGACCACGGTTAAAGATTTGATGAAAGTTCAGAATAATGCAATCGACAAGGAAAGATTTTATTTTATTTAATTTATTTATTTTTAATACATTTATTTAATTTATTTATTTTTGGCTGCGTTGGGTCTTCGTTGCTGCACACGGCATTTCTCTAGTTGTGGCGAGCGGGGGCTACTCTTTGTTGTGGTGCGCGGGCTCTTCATTACGGTGGCTTCTCTGTTGTGGAGCACGGGCTCTAGGCACGTGGGCTCAGTAGTTGTGGCACACAGGCTCAGTAGTTGTGGCGCATGGGCTCTAGAGCACAGGCTCAGTAGTTGTGGAGCAAGGGCCCAGTTGCTCTGCGGCATGTGGGATCTTCCTGGACCAAGGCTCGAACCCGTGTCCCCTGCATTGGCAGGCAGATTCTTAACCACTGTGCCACCAGGGAAGTCCCAAGGCTTCATTTTTAAAATCTACTCTTTTGGACATAGAGCCACAATTTGACAAACCTTGGCTGCTCTGCATGCATATTCTCTAGATGGCCACCATGATTTCCATACATGTTCATACCGACTTTTAAGTAGGCTTTGTAAATCAAACCTTGGACTAATTGTCCTGATGTAACTTATTTAAAGAGCTACTCCCAGTCGTAGGTACAAAGTCTTGGGAGTTCTGTTCGGCAGAAACAAACGGAACCAAAATTTTGCTTTTCTACTTTCATCCAACTCCCTATATAGTCAATCTGATTAGAACAAACTAAACACCCCAAAAACAAACCTGGCTACTGAGCTCACACTGGAATTGGAAATTGTGAAACATTTGGTTTTCCAGGGGCACTGGGAAGGTCTTTGTAATTAATGTGATAGAAACAAAGAGGTTTTCAATTTCACCACATATGATAGAAAAAAACAGTAATTTAAAAAATGTATCTTCCAGCTCTGAGAGCAAGTAAAGGTCCCCTGAACCTCCAGTATGAGGTGCTCTTGCTAATTCATACAGCTGTGTCCCAATGACCAAATGGGATGAAGAGAGATGAACTGTAAATTAAACAAACAGAACGAAGCATATATTAGGGAATATGACATCAAATAGCATTCTCTGGTTGCCATAAAAATACAACAGGAAAATTGGATTAGAACCACAGTTTTGACTAATAAATGCTGTGCTCATGAAAACACATAATTATCCCTGAGCTCTTGATGTGAACCAATTGCAGTAGCTTGGGTGAGGGGGCATTTGCACATATTAATTTTAAAGATAGAATACTGGTTGGCAAAAATGACTCTCCTAGTACTATATTAAAAGATACAGCAAGAAGCAGGGAATATACATAAAGACTGAAAGAAAAATAAAGCTCATTGCTGTTTTCATTGAGTACAGATTTCTTAGAACTTAATAACTGGATTTTTGTGGAACTGTATTTAAAAGAAATTTTATAGATTAAATATCGTGAAAAAATGATTAGGCCATAAGTTGGGATACCTGAACTAGAGAAGGGATTCTACTACTCATAGGACTGTGTGATCACGGGCTAGTCTGGATCCTTTGTGTGTCTTCCTTCCTCATCTGTGAAGTGGGTTTGGGGATAAGGTCCTCCAGAAAGGATTTTTATTTTCTTCTGTTGGGAGCTTGGGACCGTTGGGGTCACCGGGCATTTTGTCTGAGCTTACTGTTCATTGTTCCTCTTTGACCCTAGAGCCTCTTTTTAGTCTCTCTCTCTCTTTTTTTTTAAACCTTGACACTTCCCCTGTGTCCTGCAAGCATTACCTAAAAAGTCTTATGCAGCATAGATTTATTTGTACCTTTAGAGTATCTCACCCCCTTATTTATGGAAGCAGAACTTGCTGGTGTTACTGAATACTTGCTCTATGCCAGGCATTCTTTTGAGCATTTTACTTGTGCCATCTCATTTAATGCCAACAACAACTTTATGAGGAAGGTAGTATTTTTATTCTCATTTTATGAGTGAGGAGACAGAGGTCTAGTGAGATTAAGTAATGATTTGCCAATGTTACACAGCTGATAAATGCTGGAACTGGGATTTTAAAAAATACACCAAAAAAAAGAAAATCCATACACGTGATAGGAAATTCCAAGTTTACAAAAGGATATATGTAGTGGCTAGCAGGTCCTGCTTCTGTTCCTGTCTCCTAGACATGACGGTGCCCCTCCCAAAAGACAACCACTATTACCAGTTTCTTATATATTTTTCTAGAGATAATGTACAACATATAGAAGCTAATATATATATTTTATGTATTCAAATACTTATATATTTTTATATATCCATTTTTTTCCCACAAATGGTGGTCCACTAAATGTTTAATGCTTTGCTATATACTGTCAGCCCTCCATAGGTTCAGGTTCTGCATCTGGGGGTACAAAGGGTCAACTCTGGGACTTAAGCATCCCTGGAGTTTGGTACCCTCACAAGTCCTGGAACCAATACCCCGTGGATACTGAGGGATGACTCTTTGACATCCTTGCATAACAGTAGATAAAGATTTGCCTCATTTTCTCACTTTTCCACAATTTTCCATTGCAGTGATGGGCCAGAATTTATTTCACCATTCCCTATTGATGAGTATGTAAATTATTTCATCTGTTTTGTTATTACAAACAGCGTGGTGCTGGGATGTGAACTCAGATAATCTGACTCCTGATCCCTACTTCTTTGCCAACCTTTTCATTTGCTTTCTGCTCAGGAGTTTCCTCTGTACTCTGAAAATGATGATGAGAAACATTTTAAAATAGGGGAGTGACATGTCACCAGTGCTCTGTTGTTGAAAGAGAACTCTGGTGGCTGCAGGGAGGAGAGTCTAGATAGAGAGGAGTTTGGAAGCAAGGGTATTCTTTTTTCAGTAATTAACACCACTTTCCCCTTCACCATG
Source organism: Monodon monoceros (assembly GCF_005190385.1). Lineage (NCBI taxonomy): Eukaryota > Metazoa > Chordata > Mammalia > Artiodactyla > Monodontidae > Monodon > Monodon monoceros. The sequence continues at coordinate 66,331,524 of NW_021703782.1, forward strand.
TGGACAGTGTGATCTCATATTCTTCCATCTCCAGGGACCTCCATCCTCCTTCCACTCCAGCCACCGGCATGGCCTCATGTGGAATCTTCGCAGCTCTGACCACGACCTGTCCCTTGCCTCATTCCCAGCCCTCAGTTTTCATGGGAGTAGGCCTTACCCTGTTCTCCTCTGTCTGGATTTGATAGAAAAATAGAAATAACAAAACTAGAAAGTAACATTTCTTAAATTGTTACTCCATCCCTGGCATTTCTCATTCATGACCTCTTTTAATCTGAAGAATTATTAGTTTTATTTTAAAGGTGAGAAATTGAGCCTTAGGAAATTTAAGTAACTTGTCCAAGGATTTTCAGATAGTAAGAAGCAGAGCTTAGATGCAAACCCAGGTATTCATGGTTCCTGAACTTGCACTCAGCCCTCAGATGATGCTACCTATGGTTTTTTCAGAGGGGTGGATGCCCTTAGCCCCCCTGTACTGGGTTAAGCTGAGGGTTAGAGTTAAGGCTGGAGCTAGGGTTCACCTTAGGATCGCCCCTCTATCTCTGATGCCCAGCCTGGATGTGGCCTGCCCCAGGCTGTTTGGGATTGCTGGCTCCTGGGGGACATGGGGGCTGGCATGAAGCTCAGCCCTGCCCAGTTTCTCTACATTCATATTGTCAGTTTCATGTTTAAGGATAAGCCTTTATCGGCCACTCTCTCTGTTTTGAAACTCCCTCCCTCTTTTTTTCTTCTTGTTCTGATTCTTTTCTTTCAACCTTTCTATATTTGAGTTCCTTTGTGTGTCAAGCACTTTGGTGCCAGAAATACCAAGGACCACGAGCATCACTGTCTTTTGAGGAGGTTATACTTTAGTGGGGAGACAAATAGATGAACTCTAGATTATACTGCAGTGAGTTTAGTGCTTGTATCAACATTAGCTTCCTATGGTGTTACCACAGACTTGGTGGCTTATAACAACACACATTGATTCTCTTACATTTCTGGAGGTCCAAAGTCTGAAATCCATTCCCTTGGGCCAAAATCAAGGTGTCAATAGGGCCCTGCTCCCTCTGCAAGTTCTAAGGGAGAATCTGTTTCCTTGCATTTTCCAGTTTCTAGAGCTACATTTCTTGCATCCTTGATTCCTGGGCCTTCCCTCCATCTTCAAAAACAGCAGCTCGCTCCAGCGGGCACATTGCCTTCTGCTTCTGTGTCAAATCTCCCTCTCCCTCTCTCCACTAAGGACACTTATGATTGCATTTAGGGTCCACCCCGCTAGTCCAGAATAATCTCTCCATATCAAGATACTTAATTTAGCCACATCTGCAAAATGCCACATAAGGTAACATTCGCAGGTTCCAGGGATTAGGAACGGGATATTTTTGGTGGCCATTATTCAGCCTACCACATTGCTGATGGCAGGTGCATGCAGACATTGCCAAAGAGCAATTTCTTTAGCTTGAGGGGTCAGGTCAAAAAGGGCACCTGAGGAAGTGGTTGACCCTTCAGCAGAATTCTTAACTAGATAGGAGTGAGCTTCCATTCATTCCACTCGTTACTCCCCAGGCCTGTCTCCCTGACTTTACCTTTTCCAATTCCTTTCCTGGCTCCTCTCACCCTTCTAGACTTTAAAAATCAGCCACAAAACCCCAGGCTTCCCCTGTCAGCGCTTCTCACTCCATCTTCTCTTCCCCAGAAATGTGAATGGGGTTCACATTCACCTCTGCACAGATGACTCCAATATCCATCTCCAGACCTGTGAGTTTCAGTCCTCTGCCCACACCTGCTGTTGGACAGCTCTGTCTGCAAGTCCTGCTCCCCTGCGTCATCTCCCCTCTACACCTCCAACTCACCTCTCCTTTGGTTGCCATAGTTCTGTCATTTCATCCTCATTCTCTCATTCAGAGACTTAGTATTTATATATATCCTCACTGTTTCTTCTGGATCCAGTGCACTACCAAGTTGTGTGTGTCCTTCCTTAACATTCTGCTCCCATGTTACTTCTTCTCTCTCTGCTCCTCTCTACACTGGCCATTGCCTCTACCCAGATGAACCATTCAAATGGTTGGCTAAGGGTTCTTCCTGTCTCTAAACTCTCCTCCTAACTTACCTTACGATCATTGCTCCGTTAATTTTCATCTGCGACCCTTGTTTAAAAACTTCTAGAGAAAAAACTCTAAACTCCTTTGTGTGACACTTCAAGGTTCTTCAGAGGCCAGCCCTACATCACATTCATTTATTCATTCATCAGATGTTTAGCAGGCATCTCTCATGTGTTCCCCTCATGCCAGGAAGTGGAGGTATGATAATAAGTAAAAATAGACATCTCCACCTTTGTGGAATTTGTCATCTAATGGTAAAGACAGATATGAATAAAACAATAATTATGAATATGTGTGAAATTGCAGGTGTCGTAAAACAGTAGTTCAGACTTACGTAATGTCTGTGATGTGTCTGTCACCAATCTAAGCATTTTACCTATGTTTCATTTAATCTTCACAACATGTTCATAACTATTATTCCCACATTACAGATGAGAATACAGGCACAGAGAGTTTAAGTAACTTGCCCAAATTTATACAACTGGAAAGGACTGAAGTCAGGTATCCTGCTTCTAGATTTGTGTATTGAATAACCACGATGTTGTATTTTCATAAAGAATAGGTGCCTGGTGCTTAGAGAATTGTTAGTTGGGGGTGGGGTATGAATGAGGGGTGTTATGAGGAATTTGAGCTCATCAGGAAAGGCTTCCTAAGGAAGGACAGCTAAACTGAAATAGGAAAGATCAGTTGGGATTAATTGGGCTAGAGGAAAGAAAGGTGTTCCATGCAGGGGGGGGGGGAAAGAAAGGCCCGATGGTGGGGAGAGCAGGCTGCTTACAGAGTCTGAAATGAGACCAGTGTGGTGGAGCAGAGAGAGGGGGAGGGAGGAACAAAGAGTGGGATTTGGCTGGGGTGGGATTAGGCTGGGAGGCAGGTAGATGCCAAACCACCCAGCACCCTACAGACCATGCTATGAATGTTTTTCTTGACCCTAAACACAGTGGGAAGCCATTGAGGTTTTAAGCAGGGGGTAAGAGAGATGTGACAAAGGTTTCTGGATTGTGCCCTGAAATGATGTGGTCTCATTTTCTAGAACAGAAACTCTGGAAAGGGACTCAGTTCAGGAATAAGATCATGGACTTTGTTTGGACATGTTGACTTTGAAGTGCTTTGTGAGAAATACTAATGAGACATCAAGGACAATGTCAGATATAGGAATCTGGAGTCCATATAGAAGTCTGGGCTGGACCTTTAAGTTTGGGTGAGCAGATGGTGCCACACTAAAGGAAATGGTTCCTTCATTGTATGAAGCATGGAAGGGCTAAGCCTTGTTTCATTGACCATTCGTGACAGAACTTACTGAAGGAATTCTCTCCTGCTAAAGAGCACATTAAGACCTATTTGTGAGGTCTGTGTTAATCTTTTGCAGCAGATTTGAATGTGGGTTGATAATCAGCCAGAGTGGGAGGAATTAATTTTAGATTCCTTCTCTACTTTCTGCTTTTTACAACAGAATACTATTGGTAATCATTTATCTTCAATGATCGGAACTAGTTTTTGGAAATTGTGGTTTCAGTGTATTAAAAGGAGACTGGCAGGAAAAAAGAAAGAAAGAATAAAAAAGCTCTGTGAGCAGGCTTCTTAAGATTACAATGTACCCTCAGTGTTCACATCAAAATGGATTGTATTTGTTAGCTATTGCTGCATAACAAATTACCCCAAAACTTAGGGGCTTAAAAACAACAATTTATTATCCTTACAGATTCTTTGGGTCAGGGATTCAGGATCAGTTTAGCTCAGGATGTCTCATGAGGTCTCAGTCAAGATGTTGGCCAGGGCTGAAGTCATCTGAAGGCTTGACTGGGGCTGAGGGATCCACTTCCAAGGTTCAAGTTCATTCACATGACAGTAAGCTGGTGCTTACAGTTGTGGACATCAATCCTTGATTTCCCCCCATGAGAGCTTCTCCTAGGGCTTTTAAAGTATCCTCATGGCAAAACTGGAGGCTTCCCCCCATAATAATAATCCAAGAGTGAAAGAGCCAGGTGGAAGCTGTCTTTTTTATCAGCTAGCCCGAGAAGTCACATAGCATCATGAGTGCTTTATTCCAAGCACATTATGATGTTTGGTACACCTCAAGGCACCTTTTGAAGAGAGGAGTGTCGAAGAATTTGTGGACATATTTTAAAGCTACCACATGGATGTTTAGAATCTTAGCTGTGGATGGAGCCTCCACTCTCATCCTGTGTAGGAACTAAATTCTGCTACAACATCCCTGACAGATGGTCACTCAGCCTCTGCTTAACACTTCCAACCATGAGGAGTTCACTACGTTGTGAGTCAGTGAGTTCCATTTATATCCAGTTTTAATTGTTAGAATCTTCTTCTGTTCATGAACTTGAAAACACTATTGCTGACTATTTCATTATTGAAGCTAGTTTTGCTGCTCTAGAATGGCACTTTTATATCATGACTTTTCCATTATTTGCAATGATGGTAATCTTCTTGACTTCTCTCTTCTTCAGACAAAATACTGTCAGTTTCATTCAGAGTTTACTTTCATGTTTTGATTTCAGGGTCTTTCCACATTCTGGTCACTTTCCTATAAAAACATTTCAATTCAGTTCATCCCTCCACGACTGAAGATCAATTAGTCCTGTACCCCAAGCTAAGTGTAAAAGAACACCACAAGGTAGTCTTCACTTTGCATAATAATGAAGGACGAGAAAAAGGACACTGAAAGCTGAAATCATGCAAGTAATTTTAAGAATCAATGGGAAAAATTACGATTACTCTGAGACCTTTTAAAACTGTTAAAACATTAAAAACGTTCAGATCTAAATGCATGGGGAAATGAAATAAACAGTGAAACTAGTGTTCATTTAGTATACTGTAATTTAAAACATTAGAAACATAGATAAAGTGTTTCATTTCTTTGTTTTAAAAAAACTTAGCAAGAGTAGTTTGAACAGTGCTTGCCTTTTTCTTCTTATCATAAAACTGATAATACAGAGTAAGCATCTTTTGTTTGCCTTGCAAATTGTCATCCTGCTTTATAAATTTGGATCAGCTTCCAATATTTTATCTTTTGAGCTCTGAATGTCATGTGAATATCTCTGAGACACATCTCAATGAATGAAGCTTTTTGCTGCTGTTGTTTCTTTTGAGACATCTTCAATCACAATCCTCCTTTGTGTCAATAAGTTTGCCTCCACTAAGTTCCTGGGGCCATAGATCTAGAGTATCTTGAATGGGGGCAGTGCCAACATTCCTAACGATAAGCTGTGTTTTCCATAACCCCATTTATGTTAGATTCAAGTTTCACTGTTTGTGCTATCATTTTTCATTTCTTTGCTGCACTTTCATCTTTGTCGAGCAGTTTGCTCTTTCAATTATTCATTTTGTAGAATGCTGTGTGAGTTTATTGCTGGAAGACAAGGAGGCAACACAACTACATGCTTTGTTGTCTGTGTATTGAACTGATGCACAGTGATGCACAGTGACCAGTCACCACAGACTTTGGAAGAAGTGATGTGATTGGCTACTGATCATGATACACATCTGTTATGTATATAATGATTTGTGGAATGGAGAGTGAGGAGCCACGTTTGCACTTCATTCAGTCACTCACAGTTAATATACCATGGTAACTGATATTTGAACCATGTTGTTGGGGGCTGGTTTTATTTAACTGTCTCAGTACCTGAGATTTATGTATATGAGAATCAGGCAAAGCGAGGACTGCCTATATTTATACAAATTTGACCTTAGAATCCGTTTCTATAGGCAACTGTTCCATACTGCTAATTTTGAACTCATCATTCTTGCTCTTATCAGGCCTCATAATCTTTACCTCGTGCATTTGATTTTCCTTAAATATAAATGTTGGATTTTTACTTGTATTCCTGTTCAGCTTCGTCTTATTAGTCTTAGCCCATGGCTATCTTTTAAAAACTTGATTGTGATACCTAGGGAACAAACTGTCCCTTCCAAATTGTTATCCTTTTCACATTTAAGCCATTGATAAGAACAGGGCTGGGGCAGAGCTCGCTGATATGTCTTTAGAGCTCTCCAGCCATGCTTCCCTCATCCTATTAATCAACCGTTTGAGTAGGAGTAGACAACCAGATATGAATTTCTCCAAATCTGCCTATTTTGAGCTTGTTCAACAAAGTTAACTTTCTGGTGCCATCGGGTGCCTTTCTGAAATCAGAGCACACTGTGTCAGCAGTTACCTCCTGAAATAACCCCTCCGGTTACCATGTCAGAGATCAACATTGCTCATAATACCTTACGTTTATGGAGAACTTTTACAGTTCACGGAGTGTTTTACATATCTCCATTAAAAAATATTTTGTCTTGATAGCATTGAAAGGAGATGTGGCAGATATTCTTACCATATTTTCAAACATGATAAGTCAGAAAGGTTAAGGGATTTGCTTTGTTCACAGAGCTAGTAAATCTTGATTCTACCTAGATTTACTAGGTAGAATCTTGATTCTTTAGTTAAGTCTAGTGTATTTTTTGCCACCTCAGACTTCTCAGATGAAGTGCCTACAGTAAACACAAAAAGGGAGTTTCTGTAATGTTTTTCCTTTGTTGATTTATTAGACTAGTCTTATAATCCCCTCTCCCATAGAGTCTTGTATTGGTTTGCTAGGGTCGCCATAACAAAGCACCACAAGCTGGGTGGCTTAAACAACAGAAGTTTATTGTCTTCCAGTTATGGAGGATAGAAGTCCAAGATCATAGTGTTGGCAGGGCTGGTTCTTTTTGGAAGCCGTGAGGGAAGGATCTTTTCCAGGTCTCTTTTCCTTGGCTTGTTGATGGCCTTTTTTCTCCAGGTCTTCTTCACATCAGAAGATTCTTCACATCATCCAGAAGATTCCACATTCCAGAAGATTCTTCACATCATCTTCTCTCTATTCAAGTCTCTGTGTTGACATTTCCCCTTTTTGTATGGACACCGGTTATACTAAATTAGGGCGCACCCTAATGACTTCACTTTAACTTGATTACTTCTGTAAAAACCTCATCTCTAACTATTCTGAGGTACTGAGCATTTAGGACTTCAACGTATGACTTTTGGGGAGACAATTCAACTTATAGCAGGTCTCTAAGGCAGATTTTGTATTTGAAAATAATGATCAAAGGAGCAGGCTTGTGTAGCCAGTGTAGGTAGTACATGCCTGTATTTTCTTATCCATTTCTATGCAGTCTGATGAGATAAACTTTACCATCAGTTGATATCCCCTTTCAATTTTCAAAAGAGAGAGTGGGTGTTTTTCCTAAAGTCATTCTCAGTTGTCCACTTGCTGAATTTAGTCTCTGAAGATGTCTTTTGTAAGGCAGCTGCTGAAATTATTAGCTTGTTTAATGACTTCAGGATTCAGATGTGTCATTTAACCTTGGCTTTGAGATTTGTAGTGAATTCGGCTCAGTGCTTAGTTATGATTATACTCCCATCTAAGTAGATTCCTTATTCCACAAATTGGTTAAGGCGTCAAGGGATTCTTAATTTAGGGGACAAATAAATTAGAGAGTAACAATTTGTACCCCCAAAACATTCACAACTATCAGGTGCATGTAAAGATTGTCTGGCATGTTACTGGCCTTTTATAAGAAGAAGGGACAAATATAATATCCTTTTAGATTACTAGCATCAGCATCAGAATACTATAAATGTTTCACCCATGTCACTCTGTTTTCTCATTGCCTCTACCCTCCTGTAGTTTTACTTCTTGGTCATTTGGGCGTTCCACAGAGCATTAATGCTCATACCAATGTGAGCATTTCATACGACACAGATTTTGCTGTTTAAAAAAAATTACATTTAGTGTGAGCGGAGAATTTTTTTGCTCATATATTTGCTCATATAAAAAACCAGTTATAATGTTTCTATAAGGTGTAATGAATGAAGACATGGTGAACCCTTCTGTTATCTTTGAAGCCCCTATATCCCATTTTCTTCCCTTTTACTCTGGCAAACTCATTATCCTAAATTTTATGTTTATCATGTCCTTAACTGTTCCTTATACTTTAAGTATTTGCATTTCTAAACAAATATACTGTTTAAGTTTTGTAGTTAAAAATTTTAACTCCCCATCCCATTTTCTTCCCTTCTACTCTGGAAAACTCATTATCCTAAATTTTATGTTTATCATGTTCTTAACTTTTCCTTATACTTTAAGTATTTGTGTTTCTAAACAAATACACTGTTTAAGTTTTGTAGTTAAAAATTTTAAACTTTTTAAGTCATTGAGAAATTATTTAAATAGTTACAAGAGTAATATAAATAACTCTCATATAGCCTTCACCCATGTTCCCCAGTGTTAACGTTTTACCATATTTGATTCACAGTTCTTCCCTACTCTCTCCAGATATATGTAGGTATACATATGCCAGTACATACACACGTATTTTTTCTGAGTAAGTTACAGATATCCTGTTCCAGTTTAAATACTTCAGTGTGTATTTCCTAAACATAAGGATGCTGTCTTACGTAGTCATATGCAAAAATCTAGATCAGGAAATTAACATAGATATAATTCTACCACGTAATCCACAGATCCATTCAAACCTCGCCCATTGGTCCTATAATATCCTTGGTACCTTTTTTCCCCCTTCTGGTTCAGGATCCTCTCCAGAGTCACAACTGCATTTAATTGTCATGTTTCTTTAGTTGCCTTCCATCTGGAACAGGGCTTCAGTCTTTCTTTCTCTTTCATGTCCTGGATAATTTTCAAGAATACAGAATAGTTTTTTTTTAGGAATATCTCTCAATTTGGGTTCAACTGATGTTTCCTCATATTATGCATTTTTTGGCAGAAATGATGCTATATTCTTCTCAGTGCATTATATCAAGAGGCACATGACCTTGATTTATCCTATTATTCTTTTTTTTTAAACATCTTTATTGGAGTATAATTGGAGTATATACTCCGATTTATTGGAGTATAAAAGGCTTGTTGCTATGGAACAGAATAAACTGCTCTTTGGGCCATTGTGAAATAGCTTGGCCATCTAACAAAATAAGGTAATATATATTGCAACACAAAATCCACTCAGGCACAGTAATGGGAGATAAAATCAGATAAAAATGTGAGGTCTCAATGATTTCTGAAGCTTTTGGACAGAGATGGAAATTGCCGTATTAGCTCAATGCATATCAAACAGATTAATGGAAGAGATGAAGTGAGACTGCTTTTTAAAGTAAACTGTCAGCCTATAAAAGTAGAATCGAGTGAATTCATGTTACGAAGGCACCAAAGGGTAGCATGAAGGACTTAGATCTTCAGGTCCAATATTCTCATTTCACAGATGAGGAAACAGACCAGGATATGTGACTTGTCCAGGGTCACCAGGCGAGGCACGAGTATCTGCTGGACTTGACCCATCTTCCTTGAGATTCTTCCAGACCTCTGTGACTGCTTCTCTAACAGTACAAACCAAGAGTCAGCACACTTTCTTTCTTTCTTTTTTTTTAACGTCTTTATTGGAGTATAATTGCTTCACAATGGTGTGTTAGTTTCTGCTTTATAACAAAGTGAACCAGTTATACATATACATATATACCCATATCTCTTCCCTCTTGCGTCTCCCTCCTACCCTCCCTATCCCACCCCTCTAGGTGGTCACAAAGCACTGAGCTGATCTCCCTGTGCTGTGCGGCTGCTTCCCCCTAGCTAGCTATTTTACATTTGGTAGTGTATATATGTCCATGCCACTCTCTCACTTTGTCCCAACTTACCCTTCCCCCTCAGCATATCCTCAGGTCCATTCTCTAGTAGGTCTGTGTCTTTATTCCCGTCTTGCCCCTAGGTTCTTCATGACATTTTTTTTTTTCTTAGATTCCATATATATGTGTGAGCATACGGTATTTGTTTTTCTCTTTCTGACTTACTTCACTCTGTATGACAGTCTCTAGGTCCATCCACCTCACTACAAATAACTCAATTTCGTTTCTTTTTATGGCTGAGTAATATTCCATTGTATATATGTGCCACATCTTCTTTATCCATCCATCTGTTGATGGACACTTAGGTTGCTTCCGTGTCCTGGCTACTGTAAATAAAGTTGCTATGAACATTGTGGTACATGACTCTTTTTTTTTTTTTTTTTTGCGGTACGTGGGCCTCTCACTGTTGTGGCCTCTCCCGCTGTGGAGCACAGGCTCCGTACGCGCAGGCCCAGCGGCCACAGCTGACGGGCCCAGCCGATCCGTGGCATGTGGGATCCGCCCGGACTGGGGCATGAACCTGCGTCCCCTGCATCGGCAGACGGACTCCCAACCTCTGCACCACCAGGGAAGCCCCATGACTGTTTTTTGAATTATGGTTTTCTCAGGGTATATGCCCAGTAGTGGGATTACTGGGTCATATAGTAGTTCTATTTTTAGTTTTTTAAGGAACCTCCATACTGTTCTCCATAGTGGCTGTATCAATTTACATTCCCACCAACAGTGCAAGAAGGTTCCCTTTTCTCCACACCCTCTCCAGCATTTATTGTTTGTAGATTTTTTGATGATGGCCATTCTGACTGGTGTGAGGTGATACCTCATTGTAGTTTTTAATTGCATTTCTCTAATGATTAGTGATGTTGAGCATTCTTTCATGCGTTTGTTGGCAATCTGTATATCTTCTTTGGAGAAATGTCTATTTAGGTTCTGCCCATTTTTGGATTGGGTTGTTTGTTTTTTTGATATTGAGCTGCATGAGCTGTTTGTATATTTTGGAGATTAATCCTTTGTCAGTTGCTTCGTTTGCAAATATTTTCTCCCATTCTGAGGGTTGTCTTTTGGTCTTGTTTGGGGTTTCCTTTGCTGTGCAAAAGCTTTTAAGTTTCATTAGGTCCCATTTGTTTATTGTTGTTTTTATTTTCATTTCTCTAGGAGGTGGGTCAACACAGATCTTGCTGTGATTTCTGTCATAGAATGTTCTGCCTATGTTTTCCTCTAAGAGATTTATAGTGTCTGGCCTTACATTTAGGTCTTTAATCCATTTTGAGTTTACTTTTGTGTATGGTGTTATCCAGTGTTCTAATTTCATTCTTTTACATGTAGCTGTCCAGTTTTCCGAGCACCATTTATTGAAGAGGCTGTCTTTTCTCCATTGTATATTCTTGCCTACTTTATCAAAGATAAGGTGACCATATGTGTGTGGGTTTATCGCTGGGCTTTCTATCCAGTTCCATTGATCTATATTTCTGTTTTCGTGCCAGTACCATGTTGTCTTGATTACTGTAGCTTTGTAGTATAGTCTGAAGTCAGGGAGCCTGATTCCTCCAGCTCCGTTTTCCTTTCTCAAGATTGCTTTGGCTATTCAAGGTCTTTTGTGTTCCCATACAAATTGTGAAATTTTTTGTTCTAGTTCTGTGAAAAATGCCATTGGTAGTTTGATAGGGATTGTGCTGAATCTGTAGATTGCTTTGGGTAGTAGAGTCATTTTCACAATGTTGATTCTTCCAGTCCAAGAACGTGGCATATCTCTCCATCTGTTTATATCATCTTTAATTTCTTTCATCAGTGTCTTATAGTTTTCTGCATACAGGTCTTTTGTCTCCTTAGGTAGGTTTATTCCTAGGTATTTTATTCTTTTTGTTGCAGTGGTAAATGGGAGTGTTTCATTAATTTCTCTTTCATATTTTTCATCATTAATGTATAGTAATGCAAGAGTTTTCTCTGCATTAATTTTGTATCCTGTTACTTTACCAAATTCATTGATTAGCTCTAGTAGGTTTCTGGTAGCATCTTTAAGAGTCTCTACGTATAGAGAATATACATATTCTCTATGTATATATCATCTGCAAACAGTGACAGTTTTATTTCTTCTTTTCCGATTTGGTTTCCTTTTATTTCTTCTTCTCTGATAGCTCTGGCTAAAACTTCCAAAACCATGTTGAATAATAATGGTGAGAGTGGCCAACCTTTTCTTGTTCCTGATCTTAGTGGTTTCAGTTTTTCACCATTGAGAACGATGTTGGCTGTGGGTTTGTCATATATGTCCTTTTTTATGTTGAGGTAAGTTCCTTCTATGCCTACTTTCTGGAGGGTTTTTATCATAAATAGGTCTTAAATTTTGTTGAAAGCTTTTTCTGCATCTGTTGACATTATCATATTGTTTTTATCCTTCAATTTGTTAATATGGTTTATCACATCGATAGATTTGCATATATTGAAGAATCCTTGCATTCCTGGGATAAACCCCACTTGATCATGGTGTATGACCCTTTAAACGTGCTGTTGGATTCTGTTTGCTAGTATTTTGTTGAGGATTTTTGCATCTATGTTTATCAGTGATATTGGCCTGTAGTTTTCTTTCTTTGTGACATCTTTGTCTGGTTTCGGTATCAGGGTGATGTGGCCTCATAGAAGGAGTTTGGGGGTGTTCCTCCCTCTGCTGTATTTTGGCAGAGTTTGAGAAGGATGGGTGTTAGATATTCTCTAAACGTTTGATAGAATTCACCTGTGAAGCCATCTTGTCCTGTGCTTTTGTTTGTTGGAAGATTTTTAATCACAGTTTCAATTTCATTGCTTGTGATTGGTCTGTTCATATTTTTTATTTCTTCCTGGTTCAGTCTTGGAAGGCTGTGCTTTTCTAAGAATTTGTCCATTTCTTCCAGTTTGTCCATTTTATTGGCATATAGTTGCTTGTAGTAATCTCACATGATCCTTTGTATTTCTGCAGTTTCAATGGTTATTTCTGCTTTTTCATTTGTAATTCGATTGATTTGAGTCTTCTGCCTTTTTTCCTTGATGAGTCTGGCTAATGGTTTATCAATTTTGTTTATCTTCTTAAATAACCAGCTTTTAGTTTTATTGATCTTTGCTATCATTTCCTTCATTTCTTTTTCATTTTTTTCTGATCTGATCTTTATGATTTCCCTCCTTCTGCTGACTTTGGGGTTTTTTTGTTCTTCTTTCTCTAATTGCTTTAGGTGTAAGTTTGGGTTTTTTATTTGAGATTTTTCTTGTTTCTTGAGGTAGGATTGTATTTCTACAAACTTCCCTCTTAGAACTGCTTTTGCTGCATCCCATAGGTTTTGGGTTGTCATGTTTCTAGGTATTTTTTGATTTCCTCTTTGACTTCTTCAGTGATCTCTTGGTTATTTAGGAGTGTATTGTTTAGCCTCCATGCATTTGTATTTTTTTACAGATTTTCCTGTAATTGATATCTAGTCTCATAGCATTGTGGTCGGAAAAGATACCTGACACAATTTCAATTTTCTTAAATTTACCAAGGCTTGACTTGTGACCTAAGATATGATCTATCCTGGAGAACGTTACGTGGGCAGTTGAGAAGAAAGTGTATTCTGTTTTTGGATGGAATGTCCAAAATATAAATATCAATTAAGTCCATCTTGTTTAATGTATCATTTAAAGCTTGTGTTTCCTTATTTATTTTCACTTTGGATTATCTGTCCGTTGGTGAAAGTGGGGTGTTAAAGTCCCCTACTGTGATTGTGTTACTGTTGATTTCCCCTTTTATGGCTGTTAGCATTTGCCTTATGTATTGAGGTGCTCCTATGTTGGGTGCATAAATATTTACAATTGTTATATCTTCTTCTTGGATCAATCCCTTGATCATTATGTAGTGTCCTTCTTTGTCTCTTGTAGTAGGCTTTATTTTAAAGTCTATTTTGTCTGATATGAGAATTGCTACTCCAACTTTCCTTTGATTTCCATTTGCATGGAATATCTTTTTCCATCCCCTCACTTTCAGTCTGTATGTGTCCTAGGTCTGAAGTGGGTCTCTTGTAGACAGCATATATACGGGTCTTGTTTTTGAATCCATTTAGCCAGTCTGTGTCTTTGGGTTGCGCATTTAATCCATTTACATTTAAGGTAATTATTGACATGTATGTTCCTATTACCATTTTCTTAATTGTTTTGGGTTTGTTATTGTAGGTCTTTTCCTTCTCTTGTGTTCTCTGCCTAGAGAAAGTCCTTTAGCATTTGTCGTAAAGCTGGTTTGGTGGTGCTGAATTCTCTTAGCTTTTGCTTGTCTGTAAAGGTTTTAATTTCTCCATTGAATCTGAATGAGATCCTTGCTGGGTAGAGTAATCTTGGTTGTAGGTTTTTCCCTTTCATCACTTTAAATATGTCCTGCAACACTGTACTGGCTTGCAGAGTTTCTGCTGAGAAATCAGGTGTTAACCTTATGGGGATTCCCTTGTATGTTATTTATTGCTTTCCCCTTGCTGCTTTTAATATTTTTTCTTTGTATTTAGTTTTTGATAGTTTGATTAATATGTGTCTTGTCATGTTTCTCCTTGGATTTATCCTGTATGGGACTCTCTGCACTTCCTGGACTTGATTGACTATTTCCTTTCCCATATTAGGTAAGTTTCCAACTATAATCTCTTCAAATATTTTCTCAGTCCCTTTCTTTTTCTCCTCTTCTTCTGGGACACCTGTAATTCGAATGTTGGTGCGTTTAATGTTGTTCCAGACTTCTCTGAGACTGTCCTCAATTCTTTTCATTCTTTTTTCTTTATTCTGCTCTGCAGTAGTTATTTCCACTATTTTATCTTCCAGGTCACTTATCTGTTCTTCTTCCTCAGTTATTCTGCTGTTGATGCCTTCTAAAGAATTTTAAAATTTCATTTACTGTGTTGTTCATCATTGTTTGTTTGCTCTTTAGTTCTTCTAGGTCTTTGTTAAACGTTTCTTGTATTTTCTACATTCTATTTCCAAGATTTTGGATCATCTTTACTATCATTACTCTGAATTCTTTTTCAGGTAGACTGCCTGTTTCCTCTTCATTTGTTTGGTCTGGTGGGTTTTTACCTTGCTCCTTCATCTGCTGTGTATTTCTCTGTCTTCTCATTTTGCTTAACTAACTGCGTTTGGGGTCTCCATTTCAGAGGCTGCAGGTTCGTAGTTCCTGTTGTTTTGGTGTCTGCCCTCAGTGAGCAAGGTTGTTACAGTGGGTTGTGGCTGGTCCCCTTCCTGGTGGAGGGGACTGGTACCTGTGTTCTGGTGGATGAGGCTGGATCTTGTCTTTCTGTTGGGCAGGACCACGTCTGGTGGTATATTTTGGGGTGTCTGTGAACTTATTATGATTTTAGGCAGCCTCTCTGCTAATGGGTGGGGTTGTGTTTCTGTCTTGCTAGTTGTTTGTTATGGGGTGTCAAACACTGTAGCTTGCTGGTTGTTGGGTGGAGCTGGGTCTTAGCATTGAGATGGAGATCTCTGTGAGAGCTTTTGCCATTTGATATTACATGGGGCTGGGAAATCTCTGGTGGTCCAGTGTCCTGAACTTGGCTCTCCCACCTCAGAGGCTCAGGCCTGACACCCAGTCAGAGCACCAAGACGCTGTTAGCCACATGGCTCAGAAGAAAAGGGAGAAAAAAAAAGAAAGAAAAATCAATAAATAAAATTATTGAAATAAAAAATATTATTAAAGGGCTTCCCTGGTGGCTCAGTGGTTGAGAATCCTCCTGTTGATTCAGGGGACACGGGTTCGTGGCCCGGACTGGGAAGATCCCACATGCCGTGGAGCGGCTAGGCCCATGAGCCATGGCCACTGAGTCTGCGCGTCTGGAGCCTGTGCTCCGCAATGGGAGAGGCCACAACAGTGAGAGGCCCGCCTACTGGAAAAAAAAAAATTAAAAATAAAAAAAATTAAAAGTAATTTAGAAAAAGAAAGAAGAGAGCAACCAAACCAATAAACAAATCTACCAATGATAACAAGTGCTAAAACCTATACCAAAAAACCCCAAAATGCACAGACAGAGCTCTAGGACAAATGGTAAAAGCAAAGCTATATAGACAAAATCACACAAAGAAGCATACACATACACACTTACAAAAAGAGAAAAAGGAAAAATATATATATACACACAAAACGAAGAGAGCAACCAACTCAATAAACAAATCTGCCAATGATAATAAGTTGTAAATACTAAACTAAGATAAACATAAAACCAGAAACAAATTAGATGCAGAAAGCAAACCTCAAGTCTACAGTTGCTCCCAAAGTCCCCTGCCTTAATTTTGGTATGATTCGTTGGCTATTCAGGTATTCCACAGATGCAGTGTACATCAAGTTGATTGTGGAGATTTAATCCGCTGCTCTTGAGGCTGCTGGGAGGAATTTCCCTTTCTGTTGTTTGTTCGCACAGCTCCTGGGGTTCAGCTTTATATTTGGCCCTGCCTCTGCATGTGGGTTGTCTGAGGGCATCTGTTCTTCACTCAGACAGGACGGGGTTAAAGTAGCAGCTGATTAGGGGGCTCATGCTCACTCAGGTCGGGGGGAGGGTGGGGTATGGAATGTGGGGCGAGCCTGTGGCAGCAGATGCCGGTGTGACGTTGCACCAGCCTGAGGTGCACTGTGTGTTCTCCCGGGGAAGTTGTCCCTTGATCACGAGACCCTGGCAGTGGTGGGCTGCACAGGCTCCTGGGAGGGGAGGTGTGGATAGTGACCTGTGCTTGCACACAGGCTTCTTGGTGGCTGCAGCAACAGCCTTAGCATTTCATGCCCGTCTCTGGTGTCTGCGCTGATAGCCACAGCTCGCGCCCATCTCTGGAGCTTCTTTAGGCGGTGCTATGAATCCCCTTTCCTTGTGCACCAGGGAACAATGGTCTCTTGCCTCTTAGGCAGGTCCATACTTTTTCTGGACTCCCTCCCATCTAGCTGTGGCGCACTAGCCCCCTTTAGGCTGTGTTCACACAGCCAACCCCAGTCCTCTCCCTGGGATCTGACCTCCAAAGCCCGAGCCTCAGCTCCCAGCCCCTGCCCGCCCCGGCGGGTGAGCAGATAAGCCTCTTAGGCTGGTGAGTGCTGGTCAGCACCGATCCTCTGTGCGGGAATCTCTCTGCTTTGCCCTCTGCACCCCTCTTGCTGCGCTCTCCTCCATGGCTCCGAAGCTCCCACCCTGCCACCCCCAGTCTCTGCCAGTTAAGGGGCTTCCTAGTGTATGGAAGCTCTTCCTCCTTCACAGCTCCCTCCCAGAGGTGCAGGTCCTGTCCCTATTCTTTTGTCTCTGTTTGTTCTCTTTTCTTTTGCCCTACCCAAGGACGTGGGGAGTTTCTTGCCTTTCGGGAAGATTGAGGTCTTCTGCCAGCGTTCAGTAGGTGTTCTGTAGGAGCTGTTCTACATGTAGATGTATTTCTGATGTACTTGTGGGGAGGAAGGTGATCTCCACATCTTACTCCTCTGCCATCTTGAAGGTCCCCTGTCCCATTATTCTTGATGTTAACTTTGTTCACTTGGTTAAGGTGGTAATTACTAGGTTTCTCCAACATAAAGTTACTGTTTTTCTCTGTAAGCTAAATTTTGTGGGAGATATTTTGAAATTATGTAAATATCCTGTTCCTTAACAAATTTTCACCCACTAGGTTTAACATTCATTGATGATTTTTTGCATGAATCATTTATTACAATGATGGTTGCCAAATGCTCATTTTCTAATTTTGTCATTCCTTCCACATGTATTAAGTGGTATTCTACTGTAGGGAAGAACACTCTGTTATTCGTTCATTCATTTATTTAGACTCAAGAAGTCCTATTTTATTTACTGGGGTTTAATTCATTATTATTATTATTTATTTTGATGCTCAAATTGGCCTATATTTGGCTAGCAGGAGCTTCTTCAAGAGGGTTCCTAGGTGTTTTTTTTTTTACCACTTTCTAATCGCATCTTTATCATTTCCTCACTTTTGACACTTCTATTCCAGACTTATGTTGTACTTTCTGTGCTCCACCTGTAGTGTCATTCTGGTTCTTTTTAGTGGAGAATGATATGTAGAAACCAAGATCTGAGCATTAGGGGTGCTGATTAATACAGGGTGTCATTGTTTCTAGGCCCTTTTAACAAGTAGACCTAGGAAGGATAGACATAGACACACACACACACACACACACACACACACACACACACACAGTTTTCTTCTTGGTCATTTGGGTGTTCCACAGATTACCAGTGTGAGCATTTCATATAATATGGATTTTGATGTTTTTAAAAAATAACATTTACCGTAAGCAGAGCCCATGTGTGTGTGCACGTGCATACACCTGTGCACATATATGTATGTGTATATCCTTCTTAGCTCTATCTGCATATGTGTGTGCATGCATGCACTTACTGATCTACCTAAGTTAAAAACCATGAGTTGACACAAATACCTCCAATTCAAATCCAGTATGACAGAGTTTGTTTTAGCCTTTCCCCTTTCCATTTTTGAAACTCCTTTCTGAGAAGCCTGGCTCTCATTATTCACAATATATTTACATACTTGCCTGTTACCCTCATGTGTAATCACCATGGTGGCTGTCTCCTTAGCCACATCTCTGCACATTTAACTTGCCTCTTTGCCTCTGTACTTCTCCAGTCCCAGTTCCCTTGGCACTATTAGCCTTCTCAGTCTTGACCATCCCCTTCCCCCAACTGTCTCCATATTCCTGGCCCTAGCAGGCCCACCAACCTGAGCTGTATTAAGGGAAGGGAAGGAAGAGGAAAGACACTAAGAAATATATTATAAAGAAAAATAAACAAAAGGGGAGAGCTGTTTTATTTATTTCTGTGTGAAATGCTGTTTTAAAAATATATAATAGTGTTTAGTAGCCCTTACTTCGAGGCTGACTGTGGTTCAAATTCTAAATTTACCACCTACCAGGTGTGTAATCTTGGGCAAGGTACTTAACATCTCTGTGCCTCTGTTTTCTCACATGTAAAATGGGGCTAGTAATAATACCTGTCTCATAGGATTCTGGTGAGGTTTAAGTGAGTTAATATGTATAAAGTGTACAGGACAGTGTCTTGCACACAGTATTTTTATTATTATCAGACAACCTATCATTGTGAAATATGTTGTTTTTTTCTAATAAAAAATTACTAAATACCAATGAATCATTAGTGATGTCTTCAGTAGAGATAAGAAAAATTACTATGGTTACTTTTTCATCTATCAAAAAGTATATGTTCTCTACAGGAAAATAAGGCAGCCAGAATTGGTACTTTTCCAAGAGTTTTTTTTTTTTTTTTTTTTTAACCAGGCTGTGAAGTTAAAGGAAAAATCATTAAAAGTTATTGCCAATTAGAGATATTAGTTTAAGCCACTGGGATGGTTTTCAAATTATACAGTTTTAATTTGCATGCATCTTTTTAGGAGTCTGCATCAGAAGTTGGCAGTCTGTGGCCCATAGGTCAAATCTAGCCCACTGCCTGGTTTTTATATGCCCAGTGAGCTAAGTGTGGTTTTTACATTTTTAAAAAACTTATTTATTTTTATTGAAGTACTGTTGATTTACAGTGATGTGTCAGTTTCTGGTGTACAGCAAAGTGATTCGGTTTCATATATATATATATATATATATATATATTCTTTTCCACTATGGTTTATTATATGATATTGAATATTTCCTATGCTATATAGTAGGACCTTGTTTTTTTAATCTGTTTTATATGTAGTAGTTTGTATCTGATAATCCCAAGCACCTAATTTTTCCCTCCACCACCCCCTTTCCCCTTTAGTAACCATAAGTTTGTGTTCTGTGTCTGTGAATCTGTTTCACAATAAGTTCATTTGTGTCACATATTTTAGATTCTACATATAAGTGATATCATATGATATTTGTCTTTCTCTTTCTGATTTACTTCACTTAGTATGATAACCTCTAGGTCCATTCATGTTGCTGCAAATGGCATTATTTCATTCTTTTTTATGGCTGAGTAGTATTCCATTGTGCATATATACTACATCTTCTTTATCCATTCATCTGTCAGTGGACATTTAAGTTGCTTACATGTCTTGGCTATTGTAAATAGTGCTGCAGTGAACATTGGGATGCATGTATCCTTTCTAATTATAGTTTTGTCTGGCTATATGCCTAGGAGTGAAATTGCTGGATCATATGGCAACTCTGTTTTTAGTTTTGTAAGGAGGCTCCACACTGTTTTCTACAGCGGCTGCACCAGTTTACATTCCCAACAATGTAGGAGGGTTCCCTTTTCTCCACACCCTCTCCAGCATTTGTTATTTGTAGCCTTTTTAATGATGGCTATTCTGACTGGTGTGAGGTGGTACTTCACTGTAGTTTTTTTTTTTTTTTTTTTTTTTTGCGGTACACGGGCCTCTCACTGTTGTGGTCTCTCCTGTTGCGGAGCACAGTCTCCGGACGCGCAGGCTCAGCGGCCATGGCTCACGGGCCCAGCCACTCCGCGGCATGTGGGATCCTCCCAGACCAGGGCACAAACCTGCGTCCCCTGCATTGGCAGGCGGACTCTCAACCACTGCACCACCAGGGCAACCCCTTCACTGTAGTTTTGACTTGTATTTCTCTAATAATTAGCAATGTTGAGCATCTTTTCATGTGCCTATTAGTCATCTGTGTGCCTTCTTTGGAGAAATGTCTATTTAGGTCTTCTGCCCATTTTTACATTTTTAAATGGTTTTAAAAAGTAAGAATATTTTATGACAAGTGAAAATTATGTAAAATGCAAATTTCATTTTCTATAAGTAAAGTTTCATTGGAGCATAGCCACACCTATTCGTGTATATCTTATCTATGGCTGATCTTGCTCTACAGTGACAGGGTTGAATAGTTACAACAGAGACAATACGGTCCACAAAGTCTAAAATACTTAATGTATGGCCCACTCTCACCACTATTATTCAACATAGTTTTGGAAGTTTTAGCCACAGCATTCAGAGAATAACAAGAAATAAAAGGAATCCAAATCAGAAAAGAAGTAAAGCTGTCACTGTTTGCAGATGACATGATACTATACATAGAGAATCCTAAAGATGCTACCAGAAAACTACTAGAGCTAACCAATGAATTTGGTAAGGTAGCAGGATACAAAATTAATGCACAGGAATCTCTTGCATTCCTATACACTAATGATGAAACATCTGAAAGAGAAATTAAGGAAACACTCCCATTTACCATTGTAACAAAAAGAATAAAATATCTAGGAAAAAAACTACCTAAGGAGACAAAAGACCTGTATGCAGAAAATTATAAGACACTGATGAAAGAAATTAAAGATGATACAAATAGATGGAGAGATATACCACGTTCTTGGATTGGAAGAATTAACATTGTGAAAATGACTATACTACCCAAAGCAATCTACAGATTCAGTGCAATCCCTATCAAATTACCAATGGCATTTTTTATGGAACTAGAGCAAAAAATCTTAAAATTTGTGTGGAGACACAAAAGACCCCGAATAGCCAAAGCAGTCTTGAGGGAAAAAAACAGAGCTGGAGGAATCAGACTCCTTGACTTCAGACTATACTACAAAGCTACAGTAATCAAGACAATAGGGTACTGGCACAAAAACAGAAACATAGATCAATGGAACAGGATAGAAAGCCCAGAGATAAACCCACGCACCTTTGGTCAACTAATCTATGACAAAGGAGGCAAGGATATACAATGGAGAAAAGACAGTCTCTTCAATAAGTGGTGCTGGGAAAAGTGGACAGATACATGTAAAAGAAGGAAATTAGAACACTCCCTAACACCTTACACAAAAATAAGCTCAAAATGGATTAAAGACCTAAATGTAAGGCCAGACACTGTTAAACTCTTAGAGGAAAACATAGGCAGAACACTCCATGACATAAATCACAGCAAGATCCTTTTGACCCACCTCCTAGAGAAATGGAAATAAAAACAAAAAGAAACAAATGGGACCTAATGAAACTTCAAAGCTTTTGCACAGCAAAGGAAACCATAAACAAGACGAAAAGACAACCCTCAGAATGGGAGAAAATATTTGCAAATGAAGCAACTGACAAAGGATTAATCTCCAAAATTTACAAGCAGCTCATGCAGCTCAATATCAAAAAAACAAACCATCCAATCCAAAAATGGACAGAAGACCTAAATAGACATTCCTCCAAAGAAGATATACAGATAGCCAACAAACACATGAAAGAATGCTCAACATCATTAATCATTAGAGAAATGCAAATCAAAACTACAATGAGATATCATCTCACACCTGTCAGAATGGCCATCATCAAAAAATCTACGAACAATAAATGCTGGAGAGGGTGTGGAGAAAAGGGGACCCTCTTGCACTGTTGGTGGGAATGTAAATTGATACAGCCACTATGGAGAACAGTATGGAGTTTCCTTAAAAAACTATAAATAGAACTACCATACGACCCAGTAATCCCAGTACTGGGCATATACCCTGAGAAAACCATAATTCAAAAAAGAGTCATTACCACAATGTTCATTGCAGCTGTATTTACAGTAGCCAGGACACAGAAACAACCTAACTGTCCATCAACAGATGGATGGATAAAGAAGATGTGGCACATATATACAATGGAATATTACTCAGCCATGAAAAGAAGCGAAATTGAGTTATTTGTAATGAGATGGATGGACCTAGACTCTGCCATACAGAGTGAAGTAAGTCAGAAAGAGAAAAACAAATACCGTATGCTCACACATATATATGGAATCTAAGAAAAAAAAAAAGCTCATGAAGAACCTAGGGGCAAGATGGGAATAAAGACACAGACCTACTAGAGAATGGACTTGAGGATATGCGGAGGGGGAAGGGTAAGCTGGGACAAAGTGAGAGAGTGGCATGGACATATATACACTACCAAATGTAAAATAGCTAGCTAGGGGGAAGCAACTGCACAGCACAGGGAGATCAGCCCAGTGCTTTGTGACCACCTGTAGGGGTGGGATAGGGAGTGTGGGAGGGAGACGCAAGAGGGAAGAGATATGGGGATATAGGTATATGTATAACTGGTTCAATTTGTTATAAAGCAGAAACTAACACACCATTGTAAAGCAATTATACTCCACTAAAGATGTTAAAAAAGAAAAAAGAAAGTGTGCTGACTCTTGGTTTATACTGTTAGAGAAGCAGTCACAGAGGTCTGGAAGAATCTCAGGGAAGATGGGTTAAGTCCAGCAGATACTCCTGCCTCGCCTGGTGACCCTGGACAAGTCACATATCCTGGTCTGTTTCCTCATCTGTGAAATGAGAATATTGGACCTGAAGATCTAAGTCCTTTATGCTACCCTTTGGTGCCTTCATAACATGAATTCACTCGATTCTACTTTTATAGGCTGACAGTTTATTTAAAAAAGCAGTCTCACTTCATCTTTTCCATTAATCTGTTTGATATGAATTGAGCTAATATGGCAATTTTCATCTGTGTCCAAAAGCTTCAGAAATCATTGAGACCTCACATTTTTATCTGATTTTATCTCCCATTACTGTGCCTGAGTGGATTTTGTGTTGCAGTATATATTACCTTATTTTGTTAGATGGCCAAGCTATTTCACAATGGCCCAAAGAGCAGTTTATTCTGTTCCATAGCAACAAGCCTTTTGCCCACATTTGCCATCTGGTGTTTGAAGCCTGTATCTTGTGGAGATTTTTTTCATTAGCTGACAGTCATTACTCATCTGCTTTTGGCTTTAGTATATCTGACATTCTCATTATTGCTCATCCTAAATAGTCTCTGTTTTAAGTAAGAGAGCACTTGGAGTTGTTTGCTTAATAGAAGGGATTCAGTTTCCTCATCTGGAAAACAAGGGTGTTGGATGAGAAGGTTCCTGCCAGTTGACACCATCTATGATTTTATGAAACTTGGGTTTTAATGACTTATGTATGTGATTGACAGCCCACCTAGACTGTGGTCTGTGAAGAGGAAAGCCATGCCATAATAGGCTCTCTTGGTGATGGATAACTGAATAAGTGAATGAATGGCCACATAAGCCCAGGTAATATCAGGATGAGAGAGCCATTGTCCCATAAAGGCAATACCAACGGTATTTTGTAATTTTCCACGTTCATTTTCCATAGTATTTTTAGAGGTTTCCTAAAAATAAATCTCAAGGCTGTGACCTACAAAGCCCCTTGCTACCTCCTCCATCTGATTTTTACTACTCTTTCTTCTGGTCTTTATACTGTATCCCCACTGGTCGTCCTGGTATTTCAAAACATGCCAAGCATCTAATTTAAGTTTAATTTAAATA
Organism: Monodon monoceros; assembly: GCF_005190385.1. Taxonomy (NCBI): domain Eukaryota; kingdom Metazoa; phylum Chordata; class Mammalia; order Artiodactyla; family Monodontidae; genus Monodon; species Monodon monoceros. Next base: position 66,355,507 of record NW_021703782.1, read on the forward strand.
TACATATCAGGGTCCTTGTACTGGCTGTTCCCTCTGCCTGGAATGCTCTTCCAAGAATATGCAAGTGGTTTATTCCCTTCATGCAAATCTGTGCTCAAACATCATCTCTCAGAGAGACTATCACATCCCACATCTTATCCATTTACTTTGCTTTATTTTTCATCATAGCACTCACTAATATATTCAATGTGCCTTATATGCCTCTATCAATTTATTGTTCCTAGCCCCTGGAATAGTGCTTTGCACACAGGAGTCACTCAAGCAGTAATTGTTGAGTGAATACATGAATGAGAACAAGAAAAAATTATCTATTAAGTACTTGATTTGTGACTTAAGGTTCTCTCCAACTCCACTGTTAAAGTACACACCTGTCTATAACACAACTTGTAGTTTTTTTGCCTCTATGCCTCTGCACCTATCATTATTTACCCCTTCTATCCCTTTCCCTCTAATTCTGGATACTTATAAGTCCCAAATCCTACCCATCATTGTCTGAGTTCTGTCTTTTCTTTGAAACCTTCACTGACCAGGCCCACTATCTCTCCATCTGAACTGGTGGGGCCAGTGGCACTCTGTCATCATGCCCTCTCCCATCTGATTCATCATCTATCTCTCCGTGTCTTAACTCCCCAACCATAGGCTCTATGAGTAGAGATTATTTTTATGTATTTCTATTTTGTTTTACTTTACATTTTCATGTATATTTTAAATGGAATTGACTTTTTTGTTTTAGATAGAATAAAACATTTACTATTAACAATTTTGAATCTGCAAAGATATAAAGATGAAAGCAGAAATTACTTCCAAATTCTACTGTAAAGAGAAAATAACCACTGTGAACATTTAGACACACCAACCCAACACACACACACACACACACACACACACATACCCCATATTCTTATAAAAAATTGGATACCATATGTTATCTAGTACCTTAAATATTTTTTTGCATTGTTTTAAAAAAATTTAAGATTATATCGAGGATAATTCAGTAAATATGTCTTCACTGATACTTTTAATTGCTGCAGTTTCATCATATTTAACCAATCCCTTATTTGACTGACTTTGAAATTATTTGCAATTTTTAGCTATTGCAAATGTTTGATGTATATTTTTGGGGTAAGCGGGATGAGAGATTTGAAGAGAGGGTAGACTTGAAATCATCATGGTGGAGGGATGGAACATGAATTGACTAGAGAAATACTCTTCACGTTTTTTTTTACTAATGTGCCCCCTAAAAGAATTTTGAAAAATTCTATTCGCTTTTGCATTTTTAAAAGTTGATATGTATAGTTTTTATTAAACTTTAAAATGTTTAAAGCTTATAATTTCTGGCAAATTGTAAGTATATACATGTTAAAATTAAGCTATGCTATTACTTTTTTAAAAGATGTCTGATGGAATCAAAATATAGTGGTTTGATATCTACCTTAATCTATTTTTCAAAAAATCATGAACTAGCTCCTTATTAATGATCTGAAATGGTATACAGTCCCTTTTTCTTATAGAATTACCAGTTCTATTCTCCTTTTCTTACAGAGTTTGTGCTAATACAGTATAGTTTTACACTTCAAAGCCTTTTACTGGTCAACCATTGCAATGAAATTTGTGTGCATAAATTTAAATATTTAAAATTTCCTGGGACCACAAGGAAACTTTTAAATGTGTATTACCCATTTTGAAAAGTAATTTGTTAAATGTATTAATAAAATTAAAAAGCTGTTTTTTTTTTCCAACTAGGTAATGTATCTATGGATGAGTGTTACTTGTTGGTAGAATTAAATAGAAGTACCAAGTTTTTTCTTATTTTTCGTTTTTATAGATGTAAGTGCTGAGAAACATTTTCACATTAATCAAGTAGATGGGAATGGGCAGAGTTTTGTTATAGCAATTTTCCTCAATCCTTTGAACTCCTTTTGAGTTATTTGATTAAAAAAATTGTGTATAGGGCTTCCCTGGTGGCGCAGTGGTTGAGAGTCCGCCTGCCGATGCAGGGGACGCGGGTTCGTGTCCCGGTCCGGGAGGATCCCACATGCCTTGGAGCGGCTGGGCCCGTGAGCCATGGCCGCTGAGCCTGCGTGTCTGGAGCCTGTGCTCCGCAACGGGAGAGGCCACAACAGTGAGAGGCCTGCATACTGCAAAAAAAAAAAAAAAAAAAAAAAATTGTATATAAATTTATTACCAAAAAATACTTCTAATGATCTGTCAGTGGATAAGCAATTAGGCCTCCTGTCAGTTTTATTGACAGTAAAGACAGGGCTGGAGAAATGTCTTAGGGGGCCAGGCACAGACATTGGCTGGAGCACCTTTGAACTTGATGACTATGGATATTCTGTCTACTGTGTGGTGTGCTTGCCCCAGTGCTGCCTGGCTCCTCAGGTGCAGCCCAGAGAAGCAGGGCTGGGTTTCGTCAGGGCTGAAAATTCAGCACATGTGTGTTAACTAAAAATTTAAGAAATATGAAAAAATAGCTGGTGGGATCCAGGCTGGACAAGGAAAGTGGTGAAAGATGGACTGGGGGAAAGTAGAGAGGAGAAAGTAAAGGGAGGGCTCTTTAAGGTGGATGATTGTTCAGAATAGCTGAAGTGGCAAACAGGAAAAAGAGGAAATGGTGGTCAGTTGTGTGATTCCGTAGTTTTAGAGGTAGAGCAGTTATGGGTCGTGAACATGCCGAAGGTATGGCCATGACGTAAAGTTCATAAACTTCATTTGTTCATAAACAGATCACATGAAGATGAGTTCGTGGAAATAGGTGCTATGATCTCAAAAGGTTGTCAATGTCGATAGGATAAGGAGTGAAGGCAGGGCTTGCAGTGGAGAGATAGAGTGTGGGGCAGGCGTCAACAGATTTGAACAATGAGAGAAGGTTGGTAAAGCAGAACAACAAAGAAAGAGGAAGCATGCCTTGAAAGCTGAAAGGAGTGGGTCTTAAGGGAGCTTTGCATGTTTACAAGAAGCTGCAGGAAAAATGGTTTAGAAATGACTATGGTGGGTATAGAAACTCATTGCCTGACCCTGATGTATGAATACCTGTCATTTGAGAAGTGTAGGGGAGGCCATGTCCTCAGGGAAGAGCCCCAGTTATCAGGAGGGAGAAACTCAGAGCAGATATTGAAGACACAGGGAAATTTGCTGTTGATGGATGGGCAGTAACAAGAAGTCACAGTGAAGTGGAGAGTGGTAGGAGCAGGTCAGGAACAAGAAAGTAGCACACAGCTTTTTTTTTTTTTTTTTTTTTTCCCAGTACGCGGGCCTCTCACCGTTGCAGCCTCTCCCCTTGCGGAGCACAGGCTCCGGACGCGCAGGCTCAGCGGCCATGGCTCACGGGCCCAGCCGCTCCGCGGCATGTGGGATCTTCCCGGACCGGGGCACGAACCCGTGTCCCCTGCATCGGCAGGCGGACTCCCAACCACTGCGCCACCAGGGAAGCCCTAGCACAGAGCTTTTTGAAGAGAATGTTACAGATCAAGATCCCTGCTGTGTATTTGAGGAGCAGGTGAATTCTAGTTTTCATGTTGACTGAAGAAAACAGAAAAGAGGGCAGGTGGATTTAGTCCAGTGGTTGGGCCTTTGCCCAACTACTCAACATCAGCTTTAAGTTCATTGAAGATGTGTCCTGCTTGGTTGAAATAATTGAGGTTTACATGCTGCAGACATGCTGAATTATTATTTTAACATATTTTTGCTTTTTATTGCCAGTATATCATTGGGATTATTTTTGTGCCTGTATTTATTATTTATTTAATAATTACATTACAAAAGGCATTGGCTTATATTATAATTTTCATTCCCTGTATATCTGTGTTTATGTATGTTGTGTATTTTGTCAGGTTTTGGTATGAGGATTATGGTAGTTTTTAGAAACAGAGAGGTATCCATTGTTTTCCACGCTCTGGAGCTCTTAGCACAGACATTATCTGTTCTTTGTAAGCTAGAAAGAACTTTGCTAAAAAACTCTCTGAATGTGTGCTATCTAATATGGCATAATAAACACCTGAAATGCGGCTAATATGACTGAGGAACTGGAATTTCAAATTTATTATTTTTATTTTAAATTTAATTTCTCATTTAAAAATTGATACTCATCTCAGTGTTTCAGTGTTTTGGGGACAAACTGGTTATGTGAGTTTATGTTTTGTAGATTATGTAAAGTCTAAATATATAGATGAAGTATTTCTAATGAAAATTTACCAGCCAGATTGAAATGTACTTTAAATGCAAAATATACCCTGGATTTTAAAGACTAAGAAAAAGTAAAATTAATAACTTTTACATTGATTTTATGTTGACATGATAATTTTTTGTCATGGCCACCTATGTTGTTAAATAAAAGATGTTATTAAAATTAATTTTACTATTCCTTTTTATCCTTTTAGTGTGGCTATTACAAAAGTTAAAATTATAAATGTGGCTTGCATTTGTGACAGGCATTATATTTCTATTAGACAGCATGGTTCTGAACCATGAGCTTTTCTAAAAGGTAGTAAAACTTCCCCAGTTTCTTTTTTTTTTAATTTTCGTATCTGCTTTTATTTATTTATTTTTAATTAATTTTTATTGGAGTATAGTTGATTTACAATGTTGTGTTAGTTTCTACTGTACAGCAAAGTGAATCAGTTATACATATACATATATCCACTCTTTTCTAGATTCTTTTTCCATTTAGGTCATTACAGAGTATTGAGTAGAGTTCCCTGTGCTATGCAGCAGTTCCTTATTAGTTATCTATTTTATATATCGTAGTGTGTATTTGTCAATCCCAATCTCCCAATTTATCCCTCTCCTCATTTTCTTATAGAGTTACTGGTTCATTCAGGTTTCCTATCTCTCCAGAATAAATTTTGATCATTTATATCTTCCTCAAAAGTATTTATTTCAAATGTATGAATACAGTACTTTAAAATATTTCCTTTCTTCCTCCCTCCCTCCCTCCCTTCCTTTCAGTAATGGTAAATGGTAAATCAGCTCTAAGATACATTGATAAAATTCTCTTTTTGTGATTTCAATTAATTTTATATCTGCTTTGACATTTATTGATTCAAATATATTTTTAGAATCATCCAATTACTTTTCCTTATTTGTAGGAATTACATTTTTGTTTTCTCTTCTGATAAAAATCGCTGTTTTTTAAAAAAGGATATCATCAATGAATAGAGAAGTCAATATTTATTTTATTTTATTTTCTGTTCCACAAACTATTTTTCCTGCAGTATACTGCCTTGCTTCTAATTGTTTAGATAAATTTTATATAAAAGTTTTCTTTCAATATTTCATGTTCCATGAAACATTTATTTTTACAATATTGCATTTAAAAATGAAACAGGATATGCCCTGCACATATATTTCATTTTTCTTTGTCCTTTCTTGCTTTGCAATCCATTTTTACAGAGAAAGCAATCACACTGTACTTAAAAAGAATCAACAATAGATGCAATGTATCTACCATTTAAATGTTCCAGGGATGTGCTAATTTCTTAAATGAAATTACCATATTTAGCCTTCACAGTAGTTCTGTGAAGTAGGTACTGATGGTATCCTCAGTTTGCAGGTGGGGAAACCAGACCAAGAGGGATTGGAACCCATCCAGGGTTTCTCACCTATTGCCCATGGACTCACACGCTCCATGGGAGAGATCATTCTGTTAGTTTCTCAAGCACAATACTAGAAAAATATAGCAGACCTCTTTATAGCAGATGTCTAGCATCAGAACATCAACATAGTTCATGCTAAGATTCCATTGTCAGGCAATTATTACATGCAGTTATGTTCGGTGTTCATAAATTGTCCCATGGTATACTACTACTGTGTTCTGGACTTGGGTTTCCTATAACAGCCTAACAAAAATCTTTCATTCATCTGCAGTGAGGTACACTTTCTATAAACAATTGTTTCCTTTAATCATTTGGGGTGTGGGGAGAAATAGATACCAATTAGCCATTTTTAATACTGTGTATCTTCAAATTAGAATTTTTGAAGTCTTACTTATACCTATAGAATGGCAGAAAAGGAGAAACTTCATACAGTTTACTTCTTTGGGCAAGCAAAGGCGAATCCCTGTCTTTTTGCCTCTGAACTCTATCCCATTTGCTGCCAAATACCTTTTAAAATTAATTTAGCTATGGTATAGTCTCTTTTAAGATTTAGATATTTAATAACAACAAATGACTATGGTTCATTAATTTGTGATTCTTTTCTTTCTTTTTTTTAAAGATAGTGTTTTTGGAAGAAGCGTCCCAACAAGAAAAGCTGGCCAAAGAATGGTGCTTCAAGCCATGTGAAATAAGAGAACTGAGCCACCAGTAAGTCAGAGCCAACATTTTTCCCTTTTACTTGATGCTGTTAACTAGTCTCAGATGATAAGAACCTGTCTTGAGAGACAGAGAGGCTTTTTTTTTTTTTTTAAGGATGAGGTGGGAAAGAGAAGGTAAATAGAGAACATAGAGCTGAAAGACAGAAACTTTGAAAACTAGAGGCTGCCATCATTCATTTACTTCTTCAGCAAATATTTGTTGAGCTTATCATGTGTAAGAATAGGATCTGGAGGTGAAAATGATCTACAGAGCCTTGGTCCTCACTGGGTTTGCGGCCCATGGGGGACAGGGAGAATAAACAAGTGCACAGATATGTAAGTTACTTCCTTCTATAAAGGAAGTAACGAGGGAGCATGATAGAGATAAACTAGGGCTGTGGAGGGGAGTTTGGGGAGGAATAACTCTGACAGTGTGCTTAGGGAAGACCTATCTCCAAAAGTGCATTTGAGCTACGATTTTATGTTCCAGCTACTTTAGTGGTTAATATTTGTGCCAAATGTGTTTCCTGTTGATTGGTCTACTCTCTTCATAGCCTGGGTGATTTGTCTTATAGAAATGGGAATACTTTTTTTAAACTCAAAGATTTTGTATGGTTTCAGGCCAAGTATGTTTCCAAAGTCAATGAAAGTTCCAAAGTCAACCAAAATCGTTTACATTCTACAAACACTTTTATAACTTGGGAAGTGGCTTTAGAGTAATGTAGTGAGAACACTGAATTAGGAATTAGAACACCTGCTACGAATCCTCACCCTACAGCTCTGCAGCTGTTAGGTGGAAAGCAAGCCATTTCCCCTCTTTGAGCTCGTCTCCTGGGCTGTTGGCAAAGGATTGTCCTAGATTGTGGTAGACACCTTGTCCACTGCAGGAGGACTGTGAATTGGGTTCCCCCTTGGCTTTGAGGCAGAGGAGCTGGCCACAGTCCAGAGGGATGGGGTGACTGACCCTAAAGTTTTGTTGCACTTATACTCACGTCTCCTCCTCCTTCCCTCTCTGTGCTGCCTCCCTGTTGGCTTAGAAGCATGTGGCCAGTGGGCATGCAGATGAGTCCAATGGACATGGAGGTCATTTTAGGCACCTCTGCTGTTGCCATCTGTTTCCTCTGCTAGATTTTCTTGAGAATATATGTTGAGGAATAACTGACATTTATAAGTCACCTTCTTGCATTGCTTTGTCCTGAAAGATTAGAAGGTGGCTTGGGAGTGGATGAGATGGAGGTTGGGAGAGGGTGGGAGGATGGTGGAGTGGCTGGAGGATGGGCAGTGAGGTGAACACATCTGTGGGTCTTCATATCCTTTTGTCCCTCTTTATGAGGTTGCTTTTGGAGTTAAATCCATCTGACAAATGTATATGCCAGGAGACCTGTAAGCACTACACACAGAAAAGTGAGAAGGCAAGAAAAATTGTGAACTTTGGTGGAAGACTAAAATCTTTGAAGACAAATTATATTTAAAATGCAAAGTGATTTTTATATCAAACCTATAAGATAGGTACCGTTGAATTTCTTCAAGTCAGGATTAAAATACATGATGTCTCTGACAGTCTGTTTAATAGTCAGTGTACCTACAGGTATCTCAGCGCTGTGTGCATTTTTTTTTTAAATGAAAATTACTGCTGGAGCACTCTGGGCCGTGCTTTGATAGGAGTGGATCAGACTATGACCATGGACTTGAGAGAGGTTGACAGGGCCAGGATTAGGGTGAGGCAAGTGAGGCATTCACCTTGAGCACAGAATTTAAGGATTTTGGGGAGGGCAAAAAACTTACTAATCAAGATAAATAATACTTTAATGCAGTTTAATGCAGTATTTTTAAAAATCAAAATTAATGCAAAAAACCCACAAAATACCAAACAAAATACCAAACAAAATACCAAAATTATTAATAAGGACAAGATGTTGTTGTTTGTTTCACACCCCTGCATTTTTGTGCAATGAAAGAGTGGTTTTCAAACAGCCCAGGATTCCCAGGCGCTTGGGACCATCGCATCCCCAGCATTGCATGTTGATGAGGGTTGCCAATAGTGTGCAAGCAGACTGAGTAACTTAAGCTATTCTATAGAAGTTCATGTGTTTTGATTGTAGGGCTTTTTCTAGCATTTTCCACTTGGTTAAAAGACAGGTGGATGTTCTGACAAGTGTATATAGGGGCACATATTGTTCTTTCTCCTCAGGTTCTGGTACAGCCTAGGCAGCACTGCAAGTTTGGGATGTGAAGTTGATGGTTTTTATCTGGGGAAAGTTGAGATTTTCTGAGGAAGTTAGGATAGTGATTAAGTCAAGTGAAAAGAGCAAAGTGGAAAAGCAGGAGAAAGGAGAGCTTTCTCACCTTCTCCTGCTTCAGCCTTCAAGACCCCCTGCTTTGCCTGCAGTTTGACTTTTGATGGCAACCATTTAGCTGCAAGTGATATCTTGAGTGGAGTTCTAAGCCTGGCTGGGCCACTAATCATCCTTAAGCTTCCTTTGTTGTTTCCGTAGAATGAGTAGCTGGGCTCAGTGAGCGCTAATCTCACGTGCAGCTCTGACAGTCCACACACTCCTGCATGTACTGCTATCTGTAATAATCCTGGAATATAACTTTGATTATGTGAATGTGTCTATTAATAAGCATTTCATAATACCTCCTGTTTCCTGAAAAGGATTACTAGGCTTTCTGGATGAAAGTTAAACTTCTGATACAGTAAATCCTTGCTCCCTGTCGCCTCTGAAGACTTTGTATCCTGTGTTATCTCCTTTAGTTCTTTCATCTCTGGTACCTTCAGAATATGCTCAGGTTTCTCCTACATGGAAAACAAAAGGTGACTTTCACTCTTCCCCTACATTACCATTCTAACTTTCACTACCGAATAGTTTTTGCCCAGTATTTTCTCTACACCTGTCTTTCCTGTTCATGGCTCTCTCCTCAGCACCTAGGACAGTAACTAAAACATACTAGGACTGGGTAAGTAGTTAGATAATAAAGGACTGCATCCATGTGAAATCAGGTGTCATTGTATGGAAATGAGAGCTCGCAGGGTCTGGACTCTTGCAGTTTTCAACACTGGTCACTGTCCTGCACTCCTTCCCTAAATTGCTGTCCTCAACACCTCTCTATCATAGGTGTCTGTCTCCCTGACGATGATTCTGTCTAGATTGAGCACGACCTTCTCTTCCTCAATCCTACTCTTTAAGTGGAGGCTACTGCTCAAGGTTTAGTTTCATTCTTTCTTCCACAGAAATCTCTGGCACCACCAACTTCTAGGGTTACCTAATCAGGGGAGACTGTCGAATCTGAATGCCATCTTTAACTCTGTGACCTCTTACCGCATGTGTTCAATTGCTTTTTGGAGACTTGCAGGTCATACTTTGACTGTAGGCTTAGTATGACATTGTCCCTCCCTCAAAATAGACTTTCCTTTTAAATTCTCTGTACTTGATGTCATGTATTCAGCATCACACGCTCAGAAACTTACTCTGACTCTTTCCTCTGCTAACTAGAGCTAATAAAAATCAAGTTCTTTCTCTCATATTTATCCTTTTCCTTTCTTCAGAAATGCTCTCATGCTTGAGAGATTGAAAGAGTGTCCCCACACGTGCCTGCCACCACCAGACTCAACTTCCTAAACCTGGGGTTCAATATGTCACAGTTCTGCCAAAGAAGATAAAAAACAAAGGAGCAAATATTCTCATGATCCCCTCCCTCTTGGCTACAGAATAACAAATACATGTTAATTCACTAAATTGAGTATTCAAGACACTTTCTTAAAAAAACTTTTTTGTAGTTGTTTTTTAGGAAACATTTTTTATATAGTAAAGTGCATAGATCTTATATAATTTGATAAATTTTGGCAAATATATATTTGTCAAACATACCAATCAAGATATAAAACATTCCTTCATCCTAGAAAGTTCCCCGTGCGGCTTCCAGTCACTGTCCAGCCCCTTATCAGCAGCTACTGTTTGATTTCTATCACTTAGATTAATTTTGCCTGTTTTTGAACATCACATAAATGTAATAACTCAATATATACTCTTCTGGGCTTCCCTGGTGACGCAGTGGTTGAGAGTCCGCCTGCCGATGCAGGGGACATGGGTTCGTGCCCCGGTCCGGGAAGATCCCACGTGCCGCGGAGCAGCTGGGTCCGTGAGCCATGGCCGCTGAGCCTGCGCGTCCGGAGCCTGTGCTTCGCAACGGGAGAGGCCACAACAGTGAGAGGCCCGCGTACCGCAAAAACCAAAACCAAAACAAAAATATGTACTCTTCTGTGTCTGGATTCTTCCATTCAAAATAATGTTTTTGAGATTCACTCATATTGTTATGTATACTAGTAGTTCAGTCTTTTTCATTGCAAATAGTGTTTCATTGTATCAATAGACCACAGTTTGTTTATCTACGTTCCTGTGGTATTTGGATTGTTCCCCCCACCTTTTTGTTATTGGAGTATAATTGCTTTACAATGTTGTGTTAGCTTCTGCTGTACAATGAAGTGAATCGGCTGTATGTGTACATCTGTCCTCTCCCTCTTGGACCTCCCTCCCACCCCACCCACCATCCCACCCATCTAGGTCATCACAGAGCACCAAGCTGAGCTTCCTGTGCTTTACAGCAGGTTCCCACTAGCTATCTATTTTACACACGGTAGTGTACCTAACCTCCCTAATCTCCCAATCTCAATCCTAATTTCCCAATTCGTCCCACCCTCCCCTTCCCCCTATGTCCACATGTCCATTCTCTACATTTACGTCTCTATTCCTGCCCTGGAAGTGGGTTCATCTGTACCATTTTTCTGGATTCCACATATATGTGTTAGTATACAATATTTTTTTTTCTCTTTCTGACTTACTTCGCTCTGTATGACAGACTCTAGGTCCATCCACATCTCTACAAATGACCCAATTTCATTCCTTTGTATGGCTGAGTAATATTCCATTGTATATAGGTACCACATCTTCCTTATCCATTCATCTGTCATTGGACATTTAGGTTGTTTCCATGTCCTGGCTATTGTAAATTTGAGGCTAGTATGAATAAATCCCCCATAAAGTCTTATATGATCCTTTTTGTAAACATATGTTTTATTTCACTTGGGTAAATTACTAGGAGTGAAATTGCTCCTTCTGTCTCTCTGTGTTTGTCTCTCTCTCACACACACACACACACACACACACACACACACACACACACACGTCCTCTCTCACCCCTGATGTCCTCAACTAGATTATAATCTCTTTGAGGACAAGAAGGTGTCTTATTTTTCTTTGGACTCAAGGTGTAGCAGAGTTTCTTAAACATAGTAGATACTTGGGAAATATTATTTGATTGAACAATTCAACTACATGAAGAAGTCACATTGCCATTCCATGTTATGATGGTGGGGACAGTAAAAGCCCCAAGGACTGAAGTGTTCTGGAGAGGTCAGTGACTGACACCGAAGAGGAATCTGTATTTCCTTCTCCCTCTCTGCATGCCCCCACGTTGTAGGCCCACTTCAGCCTTCTTGAAGTACTTGTAGGTTGTCACTGCTTTTCATTTCCAGAGTGAATGAAAAATTCAGAGGGTAGTGACCAAGAATACTGAGGCTACTGCCTGGGCTCTAGAGCTGAAGCTGAATGATTACTTTTTTCAAGCTATTTAAATTTCCTGAGCTTGAGTTTACTCTTGTGAAGATGGGGATTACAATACTACTTCTTAAGTTTGTTGTGAGCGTTACATCATCATCACAACTAATTTTTTTGGTGCTTTCCATTATCTAGGCACTGTTTTTTCAAACATTAACTCAATCTTCAAAACAGCCCTACGGTGAAACTACTATCTCCGTTTTATGTAAGGGGAAACTGAGTCACAGAGCAGTTAAAGAATATCCCACTGCTGGTTTATGGTGGGGCATAAATTCAAAATCAGGCAGTATCGGTCAAGAATGTGTATACTCAAACCTTATAATAAACTGCCTTCCACAAATAAGATGATGTACGTAGAATGCCATGCCCAGTGCCCAGTACATGTCCGACTTCAGTAAACATTGCCTGCTGTCACCATCATCATTAGCATCATCACCACCATTCCTAATTCTCATTTTTCTTTTTTTAATTTTTTTTTTTGTTTTTTTTGCGGTACACGGGCCTCTCACTGCTGTGGCCCCTGCCGTTGTGGAGCACAGGCTCCGGACGTGCAGGCTCAGCGTCCATGGCTTATGGGCCCAGCCGCTCCGCGGCATGTGGGATCTTCCCGGACCGGAGCACGAACCCATGTCCCCTGCACTGGCAGGTGGACTCTCAACCACTGCGCCACCAGGGAAGCCCCCTAGTTCTCATTTTTTTAAAATAAAGCGTTTATAGATACCCGTGGCTTTATTTGTCTTCCATTTAAGTGGTATACATTTGAATTGATACTATATGGGATTCTTTATTATGTCCAATTCTGAGTTCCAGTTCCTTATGTATATAAAAATGTAACTAATATTTCCTTGAGGTGGTGGTGGTGGTGGTGGTGGTGCATACTGTATTTTAACAAATATCTGCTTGGATGCAATTAGACACTTAATAGACACCAGTGAACCAGATGATTTCTTTAGAAAAGCTTTAAGTATCTATTAGCATTGGGCTGCCTCAGTTCTGTGGGCAGTGCCACTGAAAACTCTAGAAAACATCGTTCTAGGACTTGCTGTTATAAGAGTTAACAGAAATAGGAAAATTGATGGGTGGAACAGTGGAGTGATCAGAAACATCTGGAGAATGGTTGTCATAGCATTGCATCTGTCTCTTCACTTAACTGTTTATACCACTCACCCACTGACACTCTCGTCTTCTCAGATTGCCCTTCCCTAACCAGCCTCAGTTTGCTCTTGTTGCTTGTTTCAGAACTCAGCCCCTCCATCACATGGGACAGGACTAGATTTCTTGCAGTCAGCCAAGGTCAAGATGTCCATTGGGACTAAAATTGTGGCCATTCTGTTTCTCATCGTCAGTCATCCGTAGTGACTTGTGTGTAATTCCTCATCGTGGCTCTAGAAGCTTTGACCTCCTCTCTCATCTTTGCCCTCTGTCCTACAACCCCCAATTGTGAGAACAAAGTCATACGATTAAACTGTAGCTTCAGACATTTCTTGTGCAACGACTGCTTTGCTTCTGCTCAGTGCTGTGCTTTTCCCTCCTTTCATGATCTCTGGTAAACTTTACACCAAGACATTCCAATTTAGGACTGTTATCTCTCCTAGTAGAGTTTCATTTTTATTTTCTGATCTCTAAATAATAGAATAATTTACATTCATCTGATTGCATTGGCTCTAAACCTGGGTGGAGTAAACAATTAAATCATTGTATAGAGAAAATGTGATTTAAAGATATGGAAAATGACTAAAGATGTTATTAAATTCTTTTCTCCCTATCTTAATTTCCAGTGAGTTCTTCATGCCTGGGCTGGTTGATACACACATCCATGCCCCTCAGTACTCTTTTGCCGGGAGTAACGTAGACCTCCCACTTTTGGAGTGGCTGACCAAGTACACATTTCCTACAGAACACAAATTCCAGAGCATCGACTTTGCTGAAGAAGTATATACCAGAGTTGTTGTAAGTATCCTGCTTATGAGTATTGGTGCATTGTGTTCAGTCATCTATAGAAACATCCATTTCTTGGGGGCAGATTTAAGTTATTAAAAATAGGCAGTTAAGGCTATACTAGACTGTACAGACTTCTTCAGTTCTTTCACAGCTCAGTGAGTTTGTGACCACTTCACCTACACAGCTAGCCACTAGCAAAGAGACAGCTTGAATCTAAATCCTTAAATCCCCTGGGTTCTCATTACTCTCACTTACTTCTCGTTTTACTTTACTAAATTTGGGTTTAATGCATATGTGTGTTCCTTTACTCTTGCCAATCCACAGTGCCGTTCTAGGTACCATATGGAATAGCTGTGTAACCTTTGGAAAGTTCTGTGACTCATTTTCCCCATTTGTAAAAAAAAACAGAGATAATGATAGTACCTACTTCTTAGGACTGTTATGATAATTAAGCAAGTTAATATTTGTTACACTCTTAAAATAGTGCCTGACGTATGTATTTGCTTTACAGAATACCCAAGGAAATCTAAAATTAAACTTTCAAGTTACAGTGAGAAGGGTATCACATTATTTTGGTAGCTTCGAAAGGAAGGAAAATAGGATGGTCCCCTGTTGCAGGGCGTGTGGGAATGTGATGAGCATTAACCCAGTAGAGGGAACTACGGAGCTAGTTCAGTCAGAGGACAGTGGCTGTGGTGTGTGCCAACTAAAGGCCCTGAAATGTCCTTCCTTCCACTCTATCAGGAAAATCAGTTCCCTTTATTCTACTCCAACCCTATGCCCAGTCCACTCAGCAGCCAGAAATAACTTCTGCAGCTGAGAATTAAAGCTGCCAATATCCTATCTGACCACTAACTCTTGTCATCTAGCATACTTAGTCTGAACATTCCTGCATTTTTATTGGACCCATTGATGGTTTTTCTCTTAATGGTGTGAGGGTGATAATATTATAAGCCTTATACAGTGACCTAGCCACGCTGCCAGTTTCCCAGATCTTGCATCATCCAAGCCTTAAAGAGTAAAAGCAAGTGCTATCATTTATATACTTGCCTTGCTTAGTTATAAATTCAGTGTAATTGTGGACTTTACATATTTAGCACGGATCCACGTGACACCAGAAAAACTGAGAAGGACTAAGGCTGTGTTGGAAGTTGCTGGTGCATTGTGTTAATGAATTGTGTTAACCACATCAAATCTTTTTATTCTCAAAATTTATTTATACCTTGCATTGTTCTGAAAAGCATTAGAGATATCTTAAAATTGCATTGTATACAAGAGAAGAAAATGAGTCATGAAATCACAGCAAAGGAAAAAAAGGGAGGAGGAAAAATAAAATAAAGCCAAGAGGTAAATGTGTACCATGGGGTTCCATGCACTTGTTAGGATTTGTCACACATTTGGCTTTAACTGACCCAGAGAGGGAAATCAAAGTATTTCATGTCAGTGAGTACAAAATAGGTGAAATAGGTATTATTCTCTACAAGTACTTTCGGTGTACACATCCTGTTTCTGATTATGAGCAGGCCCATAGACTTTAAGAGTTGGATGAGCTGAGAGTATAATTGACATTTGTTTAAGAAAGTTGAGATTTGTTAACTAGAACCTGTCCCTAAGGCTGAAGACTGCCTGTGGCAATGCAAAGGGGGTGCTAAGGCAGTACCCATGAACCAAGACATTTTTTGTTTTGTTTTTTATTTTCTGCCTCAGAAAACAGTCCTGGATCTATTCTTCAAGAAATGGGCAATCCAGACCCCAGAGTTTTGCACCACAGATTTTGACAGTGATAATTTAATCTGAAAGTAATTTAAAGTATATATTAGCAAACATCTCCTAAGATTGTTAAGAAAAAAATCCCAGTAAGTCAGTCCTGGAATATCTCCCTTTAAACATTGCAAACTGGGTGATAGATTGAAGTTTCAAATTGGACTTTGGACTGGAATGAACCAAAGACTCGAAAGTTCAGGAATCTGTATATTACACAGATTATAGTCAAGGGACTGGAGAGTGAGATTCTTGGTAAATATGCCAAGACAAACTGATTGCAAATATTTTCCTAGATAATAGAATGAATATGCTTACTCAATGGGGTTGTCAAATTCAGCAGATAAATTCAACTAATTCCAAAGAGGTGTCAAGTCATTAAAGTACAGGTGAAAAGACAAGGAGTCAGGCCACTCTTTTCCCCTATTTTAGCTCATGGAAGTTGTATAACCTGTTAAGGGGCCTGTTGATACTGGCGTTGAAGCTCAGTAGTAGTTGGCAATCTATTTTGAGCTCAAAAGGCTTGGTCTCAAGAATTGACAATTCTTATCAAGAATTGAAAGCAGGGGAAAGGTTGGGAAGCACAGCCAATATTTTGATGTTATTCCTGACAGATTTCTTTATAAATTGGAAAGTCATCATTAATGGAAAAGCCCTCTCAAAAGCTTATGAGAAACTAGGGTGGAACAGATGCCCAGAAACCCAAACATATAACATGCGAAGAAGAAAAGTAGCTGCATTTTAGACGGCTTACCTAGTAAGATTTTTCAGCCAAATTCTTTCCTTACTTTTTTAACTACATAAGTCACACACATGTGGCTGAACGCAGTGGGAACCAACAGGAGTAGCTTTGGGGGTTCTTTCTTCTCTCCCTCCTTCCCTCTCTTCTTTCCTATTTTTCCCTTCCTCTATGGGCTCTCCCTGTCCTGTCCCTTAAATGTAATTTGGGCCGATTCTTGAACTTTCTAGTCTTTCTAGTTTGTTCCAGTCCAGTTTGAAACTGCAGTTTCTCATCTAGAAGCTTTTCTGTATGAAAAGCGTTTTCCCCCCTGACTCAGAGGAAGAACTTGCTGTTGGTGAATGGGTAGTACTTCCGTTGTCATTGTTGCTAATTAGCTGAAATTTTCCTTTTTCATCTATTCTTCAAGCCCATTTTAGAAAGGTGTTTAAAGTGTTGAGAATTTAGAAAATGTCAGATTATACTTCTGTTTTAATTTTGAGTTTCATTTTATTTTGCTTAGTAAATGTAACGTGTGTGGTTATTTTCCTTGGGAATTAGTTCACTGTTATTTTATGACCCAATAAAAGGTCAATTTTTATGATTATTCTACACATTTTTAAAAAGACTCTGTTTTCCCTGTCAATATGACTTTTTAAAATATCTGTTAGATTAGGTTGTTAAAAGTGTTAAACAAGTCTTGTATCGTTTTCCTCTATAGTCTCCCACATAATAAGACAAAAAACTTAAATAGTCTTCCCTTAAAGATGCAGCCCCCCCACCATGTCCTGTGTTACATCGTGTGAGATTTTAGTTCCTGTTTTTTTTCTT
This sequence comes from Monodon monoceros, assembly GCF_005190385.1. Lineage (NCBI taxonomy): Eukaryota > Metazoa > Chordata > Mammalia > Artiodactyla > Monodontidae > Monodon > Monodon monoceros. Next base: position 66,372,665 of record NW_021703782.1, read on the forward strand.
TGCCATCTACATACATTTAATTTAAAATGTTTTTTTAAGTTAATTTAATTTTATACAGCAGGTTCCTTTTTTTTTTTTTTTACATCTTTATTGGAGTATAATTGCTTTAAAATGGTGTATTAGTTTCTGCTTTATAACAAAGTGAATCAGTTATACATATACCTATGTTCCCGTATCTCTTCCCTCTTGCGTCTCCCTCCCTCCCACCCTCCCTATCCCACCCCTCCAGGCGGTCACAAAGCACCGAGCTGATATCCCTGTGCTATGCGGCTGCTTCCCACTAGCTATCTACCTTACGTTTGGTAGTGTATATATGTCCATGCCTCTCTCTCGCTTTGTCACAGCTCACCCTTCCCCCTCCCCATATCCTCAAGTCCATTCTCTAGTAGGTCTGTGTCTTTATTCCTGTCTTACCCCTAGGTTCTTCATGACATTTTTTTTTGTCTTAGATTCCATATATATGTGTTAGCATACGATATTTGTTTTTCTCTTTCTGATTTACTTCACTCTGTATGACAGACTCTAGGTCCATCCACCTCACTACAAATAAGTCAATTTCGCTTCTTTTTATGGCTGAGTAATATTCCATTCTATATATGGGCCACATCTTCTTTATCCATTCATCCGATGATGGACACTTAGGTTGTTTCCATCTCCTGGCTATTGTAAATAGGGCTGCAGTAAACATTTTGGTACATGACTCTATGTGAATTATGGTTTTCTCAGGGTATATGCCCAGTAGTGGGATTGCTGGGTCATATGGTAGTTCTATTTTTAGTTTTTTAAGGAACCTCCATACTGTTCTCCATAGTGGCTGTATCAATTCACATTCCCACCAGCACTGAAGGGTGTTCCCTTTTCTCCACACCCTCTCCAGCATTTATTGTTTGTAGATTTTTTGATGATGGCCATTCTGACCAGTGTAAGATGATATCTCATTGTAGTTTTGATTTGCATTTCTCTAATGATTAATGATGTTGAGCATTCTTTCATGTGTTTGTTGGAAGTCTGTATATCTTCTTTGGAGAAATGTCTGTTTAGGTCTTCTGCCCATTTTTGGATTGGGTTGTTTGTTTTTTTGTTATTGAGCTGCATGAGCTGCTTATAAATTTTGGAGATTAATCTTTTGTCAGTTGCTTCATTTGCAAATATTTTCTCCCATTCTGAGGGTTGTCTTTTGGTCTTGTTTATGGTTTCCTTTGCTGTGCAAAAGCTTTGAAGTTTCATTAGGTCCCATTTGTTTATTTTTGCTTTTATTTCCATTTCTCTAGAAGGTGGGTCAAAAAGGATCTTGCTGTGGTTTATGTCATAGAGTGTTCTGCCTATGTTTTCCTCTAAGAGTCTGATAGTTTCTGGCCTTACATTTAGGTCTTTAATCCATTTTGAGCTTTTTTCTGTGTATGATGTTAGGGAGTATTCTAATCTCATACTTTTACATGTACCTGTCCAGTTTTCCCAGCACCACTTACTGAAGAGGCTGTCCTTTCTCCACTGTACATTCCTGCCTCCTTTATCAAAGATAAGGTGACCATATGTGCGTGGGTTTATCTCTGGGCTTTCTATCCTGTTCCATTGATCTATATTTCTGTTTTTGTGCCAGTACCATACTGTCTTGATTACTGTAGCTTTGTAGTATAGTCTGAAGTCAGGGAGCCTGATTCCTCCAGCTCCATTTTTCGTTCTCAAGATTGCTTTGGCTATTCGGGGTCTTTTGTGTTTCCATACAAATTGTGAAATTTTTTGTTCTAGTTCTGTGAAAAATGCCAGTGGTAGTTTGATAGGGATTGCATTGAACCTGTAGGTTGCTTTGGGTAGTAGAGTCATTTTCACAATGTTGATTCTTCCAATCCAAGAACATAGTATATCTCTCCATCTATTTGTATCATCTTTAATTTCTTTCATCAGTGTCTTATAATTTTCTGCATACAGGTCTTTTGTCTCCTTAGGTAGGTTTATTCCTAGATATTTTATTCTTTTTGTTGCAATGGTAAATGGGAGTGTTTTCTTAATTTCACTCTGAGATTTTTCATCATTGGTGTATGGGAATGCCAGAGATTTCTGTGCATTAATATTGTATCCTGCTACTTTACCAGATTCATTGATTAGCTCTAGTAGTTTTCTGGTAGCATCTTTAGGATTCTCTATGTATAGTATCATGTCATCTGCAAATAGTGACAGCTTTACTTCTTCTTTTCCGATTTGGATTCCTTTTATTTCCTTTTCTTCTCTGATTGCCGTGTCTAAAACTTCCAAAACTATGTTGAATAAAAGTGGTGAGAGTGGGAAACCTTGTCTTGTTCCTGACCTTAGTGGAAATGCTTTCAGTTTTTCACCATTGAGGACGATGTTGGCTGTGGATTTGTCATATATGGTCTTTATTATGTTGAGGAAAGTTCACTCTATGCCTACTTTCTGGAGGATTTTTATCATAAATGGGTATTGAAGTTTTTCGAAAGCTTTCTCTGCATCTATTGAGATGACCATATGGTTTTTCTCCTTCAATTTGTTAATATTGTGTATCACATTGACTGATTTGTACATATTGAAGAATCCTTGCATTCCTGGAATAAACCTCACTTGATCATGGTGTATGATCCTTTTAATGTGCTGTTTGATTCTGTTTGCTAGTATTTTGTTGAGGATTTTTGCACCTATGTTCATCAGTGATATTGGCCTGTAGTTTTCTTTCTTTGTGGCATCCTTGTATGGTTTCAGTATCAGGGTGATGGTGGCCTCATATAATGAGTTTGGGAGTGTTCCTCCCTCTGCTATATTTTGCAAGAGTTTGAGAAGGATAGGTCTTAGCTCTTCTCTAAATGTTTGATAGAATTCGTCTGTGAAGTCATCTGGTCCTGGGCTTTTGTTTGTTGGAAGATTTTTAATCACAGTTTCAATTTCATTACTTTTGAATGGTCTGTTCATATTTTCTATTTCTTCCTGGTTCAGTCTTGGAAGGTTATACCTTTCTACCAATTTGTCCATTTCTTCCAGGTTGTCCATTTTATTGGCACAGAGTTGCTTGCAGTAGTCTTTTACGATGCTTTGTATTTCTGCGGTGTCCGCTGTAACTTCTCCTTTTTCATTTCTAATTTTATTGATTTCAATCCTCTCCCTCTTTTTCTTGATGTGTCTGGCTAATGGTTTATCAATTTTGTTTATCTTCTCAAAGAACGAGCTTTTAGTTTTATTGATCTTTGCTGTTGTTTTCTTTGTTTCTATTTCATTTATTTCTGCTCTGATCTTTATGATTTCTTTCCTTCTGCTAACTTTGGGTTTTGCTGATTCTCCTTTCTCTAGTTCCTTCAGGTGTAAGTTTACATTGTTTATTTGAAATTTTTCTTGTTTCTTGAGGTAGGCTTGTATAGCTATAATCTTCCCTCTTAGAACTGCTTTTGCTGCATCGCATAGGTTTTGGATCGTCGTGTTTTCATTGTCATGTGTCTCTAGGTATTTTTTGATTTCCTCTTTGATTTCTTCAGTGATCTCTTTGTTATTTAGTAACGTATTGATTAGCCTCCATATGTTTGTGTTTTTTATGGTTTTTTCCTCGTAATTCATTTCTAATCTCATAGCGTTGTGGTCAGAAAAGATGCTTGATATGATTTCAATTTTCTTAAATTTACTGAGGCTTGATTTGTGACCCAAGATGTGACCTATCCTGGAGAATGTTCCATGCTCATTTGAGAAGAAAGTGTAATCTGCTGTTTTTGGATGGAATGTCCTATAAATATCAATTAAATCTATTTGTGTCATTTAAAGCTTCTGTTTCCTTATTTATTTTCATTTTGGATGATCTGTGCATTGGGGTAAGTGAGGTGTTAAAGTCCCCCACTATTATTGTTTTACTGTCGATTGCCTTTTATAGCTGTTAGCAGTTGCCTTATATATTGAGGTGCTCCTATGTTGGGTACATAAATATTTATAATTGTTATATCTTCTTGGATTGATCCCTTGATCATTATGTAGTGTCCTTTCTTGTCTCTTGTAACGCTTTTATTTTAAAGTCTATTTTATCTGATATGAGTATTGCTACTCCAGCTTTGATTTCCATTTGCATGGAATATCTTTTTCCATCCCCTCACTTTCAGTCTGTATGTGTGTCTAGGTCTAAAGTGGGTCTCTTTTAGACAGCATATATATGGATCTTGTTTCTGTATCCATTCAGCAAGCCTGTGTCTTTTAGTTGGAGCATTTAATCCATTCACGTTTAAGGTAATTATCGATATATGTTCCTATGAGCATTTTCTTAATTGTTTTGTTTTTGTAGGTCATTTTTTTCTCTTGTGTTTCCCACTTAGAGAAGTTCCTTTAGCATTTGTTGTAGAGCTGGTTTGATGGTACTGAATTCTCTTAGCTTTTGCTTGTCTGTAAAGCTTTTGATTTCTCCATTGAATCTGAATGAGATCCTTGCTGCGTAGAGTAATCTTGGTTGTAGGTTCTTCCCTTTCATCACTTTATCATGCCACTCCCTTCTGGCTTGTAGAGTTTGTGGTGAGAAATCAGCTGTTAACCTTATGGGAGTTCCCTTGTATGTTATTTGTCATTTTTCCCTTGCTGCTTTCAATAATTTTTCTTTGTCTTTACTTTCTGCCAATTTGATTACTGTGTGTCTCGGTGTGTTTCTCCTTGGGTTTATCCTGCCTGGGACTCTCTGTGCTTCCTGGACTTGGGTGGCTATTTTCTTTCCCATGTTAGGGAAGTTTTCGACTATAATCTCTTCAGATATTTTCTCGGGTCCTTTCTCTCTGTCTTCTCCTTCTGGGACCGCTATAATATGAATGGTGTTGCGTTTAATGTTTTCCCGGAGGTGTCTTAGGCTGTCTTCATTTCTTTTCATTCTTTTTTCTTTATTCTCTTCTGCAGCAGTGAATTCCACCATTCTGTCTTCCAGGTCACTTATCCGTTCTTCTGCCTCAGTTATTCTGCTATTGATTCCTTCTACTGTAGTTTTCATTTCAGTTATTGTATTGTTCATCTCTGTTTGTTTGTTCTTTAATTCTTCTAGGTCTTTGTTAAACATTTCTTGCATCTTCTCGATCTTTGCCTCCATTCTTTTTCCGAGGTCCTGGATCATCTTCACTATCATTATTCTGAATTCTTTTTCTGGAAGGTTGCCTATCTCCACTTCATTTAGTTGTTTTTCTGGGGTTTTATCTTGTTCCTTCATCTGGTACATAGCCCTCTGCCTTTTCATCCTGTCTATCTTTCTGTGGATGTGGTTTTTGTTCCACAGGCTGCAGGATTGTAGTTCTTCTTGCTTCTGCTGTCTGCCCTCTAGTGGATGTCTAAAATGTTTTAAATTTGGATCCTCTGTCTTTGTTTTGGATGTATTTTCTTAGACGATGATAATCTTTTCCAATAAGGTGGGTGACAAACAATCCAAATCCTTGAACTACCAAAAATGGTGTTACTTTCTTCTGACTCTTGAATGATGCACTTCAGCTACAGAGAGAATTCTCTTTAAAATGATTTTCCCACCAGCATCCAGTGTGCTGATGTCAATCTGATTGTCATTCCCTTCTAGCTAATTTGCTGGCCTTCAGGATTTTCTTCATTCTTGAGGTTCTGAAATTTCACTTATAGATATGTTTTTGTTTTTTTCAGTCCATTTTCTTTAATATAGTATTACTTCTGTTCTGGGAAATGAATTTCCTTCTCTCTCTTTCTTGTGCATGCACGCTCATTTATTTTCTCTGCCACCCCCCCAGCCCATTTCCCTTGCTCTTAGTATATTCTTCCCTCCAATCTGTTCTTTCTTTCAGCAACTCTTCTTAGAAAAATAGTGAAACTTCTGTGTATACTTTTGCGCTACATTCTCAGAGAATGCCAGTGGCCCAAATTGGCAAGTTATTAAATTCACTCTCACTGTTACAGTAGCCTGTTCCTCTGTCAAGGATACAATGTCCTATCCTATGCACGTAACAATGCTTATTTTAGATCATTTTATGCCTCTTGTTGCTTTAATAAGTCTGACTCCTCATGTGTTCATTCAACAATATTTACTAGGCACACACGAAGATCCAGGCACTTTTCTGGTTGCTGAAGATTGAATTTGATGCCTCTGTCATGGTGTTAACTTTTCTCTTGGGTGTGTGATTATGGTAGCAAGCTAGCGCATCCTTTTCTATAGGTGACAGGCTATATAAACATCCTTTACCTGCAGCCAGAAATATTTTTTTTCATGTGCAAAGTGTCTTAAAGTTTGAAAAGACTGACATTAAAATCCAGTTTTCCTAATTCTCTTGTCCTTCATTACTAACTGACATCACTGGTCTCTCTTTTTTGTTGTTGTTTTTTTAACAGTTGGCTGAAGCTGAACAGAGGCTGCTAGGATACGGCATGTTCTTCCCTATTACTTTAAGTCCAAATTATTTTCCTCCTGCAGACGTTTACGTTTCTAATCCAGCCCCATTCTAGTCAAGAGTCCTCTTATTTCACAAATCAGGAAACTGATGTTGAGAATGTAAAGCAACTTTCTCAAGGTCACACAGGTCATAATATGTAAGAAGCAAGAACTCCAGTGCAGTTTTTCCTCTGCACTTTAAAAAGCTTCTGCTATGTGTGGGGGCTGGGGGCATATGGGAAATCTCTGTACCTTCCTCTCAATTTTGCTGTGAACCTAAAACTGCTCTTAAAAAATGTCTTAAAATTTTAAAAAAGAAGAAGGAAAAGCTTCTGCTTAAGACAGACCCTGCTCAGGTCAATCAGTACTTTTCCAAGTGCTGAGACAAGTCAGGCAATATCAGTTCTGATTTCTTTCTCAAACTCTTCCCACTGCCTTCTGTTCCTTTGTTTCACTCTGGTCGGGATTGTCTCTGGCACTGCTGTAATCTGGGCATTCCCTTTGGTTCTCCTCTGTGTTTAATTCCCATTTTCTGGACCTAAGAAGTTCTTTTTCTTTGCATTACTCTCACATTTTTAAAAAACACATCTTCTAGGAGCTTTCTAAGCTCTTAAAGGAGAAAAACATTCAAGATTTTGTGTATCTAATCATATATATCTATTCTATTTTCACACTTGACTGATAATTTACCAGGGTATAAAATTCTACTTTAAAATAACTTCCCTCCTTAAATCAACTATACTTCAATAAAATAAATTAAAAAAAACTTTCCTCCAGAATTTTAAAGCCATTGTTCTGTTTTCAGCATCACTGGTGATAACACCAGTGCCATTGTGTTTCCTGCCATTTGTCTATGACTGGTTTTCTTTCTCTGGAACCTTTCAGAATCTTCACTTTACTTGTAGACTTAATATCTCACAATTATATGCCTTATTTGGCTTCTGTTTTTCATGCACTGAACTGAACATTCTATGAGGATTTTCAGTTTGGAGAGACTAGTATTATTTCTCAATTTCACCCCCTCCATTTCCTTTAAAAAAAATTTTTTTTTTTAGAACTTTTATTCTAAATTGTTAGATCTCTTAGATTGAGCATAATTTTTTTATCTTTTCATCCTTGACTTTTATATTTCTTCTCTGAGAAATTCTCTTCTAATTTAACCTTCTGTTGACTCCCATATTTCATTTTTAACATTTTTACTTTTGGAGAGCTCTTTTTTTTTTTTTTTGCGATACGTGGGCCTCTCACTGTTGTGGCCTCTCCCGTTGCGGAGCACAGGCTCTGGACGCACAGGCTCAGTGGCCATGGCTCACGGGCCCAGCCGCTCCACGGCATGTGGGATCTTCCCGGACCAGGGCACGAACCCGTGTCCCCTGCATCAGCAGGCAGACTCTCAACCACTGCGCCACCAGGGAAGCCCTCCTCCAGTGTCCGTTGAACCTTAAATGTACATTCATATTTAAGTGTGATGCTCCAAGATGCTGATTGGAAGATCTGGGTGGGGTAGCATTTGTTGACTGGTAAACTTCATTATATGATGAACAGTGAAGGTAGTAAACAGCCCTTTAAATTGTGGGTCCCAAAAGTCGTGAGGACATCTTCCTTCTAGAGCCATTCATCTTCTCTAGGAAGAAGTCCTTCAGTCCTGCCAGGACTGGTGGAAACAGTACATGTGGCATTTTGGGGAAGATGACCAAGGGTCCCAGAGGTCAGCCAGATGTCCGCTTAAACCTCTTCTTTTCAGCCTATGCCTCACCTTGTCCTTTTGGGCTTGTACCCTCTAAATACTATCCAATTTCTACAAAGGGTAAATCTCTTCTCCAAGGAGCAGGTTAGGGGTGGTTGGCTGATTTCAGCAGGGTAAAGAGTCCTGCCAAGGTTTAATTATCTGTATACAGACTTTCAGCCAATTCCCTGTTAACAACCACATGCTCCTCTCTCTTTCCAAGTTGCCTCCAGGTTCTTATACTTGTTTTTTCTTCCGAGAAGATGTTGAAATATTTCCGCTGCTCATGTCTCCTCTCTGCTTATGGTTTAATAAATGTTATACTCCTTTACTAGTATTTTAGTAGAGATTTGCTGAGGAAGAGAGATGGATACATTTATCGATCTGCTAGGATGAACTAAAAATCTGGCTGAATAACTGTATCCTGTAATCGCTAGAAAAACCTCATTTATTCACTCCCAGATGCAATAAAGTTTGCATATTCTTAAACAGCCCTAAAAAATAAGGAATTACTTAGTATCACATTTAATAAATTCTGCAACACAGAACTGTGTGAATCTAGGAAATCGAAAGCATCAACTTCTCCTCTAGCTAACACTTTTAAAATATAAATACTTTTACCATTTGCCTTAACTACATTTCATATTGAGATGGCATGCCTTCAAATAAAAACATCTTAAAATTGAAAACTAAAATTCCATTTTCATCTGTATATACCATGTGACTCTTCTGGGCACAGGCGATTCATGGTTTTTGTGATTTATTTTTAGAGGAGAACACTAAAGAATGGAACAACCACAGCTTGTTACTTTGCAACAATTCACACTGACTCATCGCTGCTCCTTGCGGAAATTACAGGTGAGGAGATGAAAGGATGATTTACGGGCACGTGAAGCATGTCCAGACCATGCCAGCAGTGACTTATACTTGTGAGCAGTCCTGCCTTTTAATTGCTAGAATTTAAGCACTGCATTTCTTGCAAGTAATTAGGTATTTGTGTATCACTGTGGCCCTTGAACTTTTTCTGTTAAGTAATTTATTTTAGTTTTTGGCTGCAGAATGATGTAAATGGATCTGAATTTTGTGTATTAATTTAGGGCTTTTTGGAGCAGGTTTACTAATTCTAGCAATAGCAACAGTTTATCTATCAGCAGATAGATCTTAGCTGTTGGCTAGACTCAGGGCACTATGCTAGATGCAGGGAACACAGTAAAACGGAAAATAGTCTCTGCCCTTGAGGAACCAGACAGGATTAACTGATTAATAGGTACATCCACTGATTAATGACTTTAGTAATAGCTGTAGTGCTTTTACTAGATGCCTGGTATTGTGCAAAGAACTCTACGTGGGTTAGTTCAGCTCAGTTGCAAACAGCCTTCTGGAGCAGTTATTCAGGTCCTTGTGTTACAGATGGATAAACTGATGCTCAGAGAGGTTATGTAACATGCCCAAGTCACACAGCTAGTAAGCAGAGCTGAGACTGGATTTACACTGATGATTCCAAAACTTGTACCCAGTACAGTGCCTAGCACATAGCAAGTGCTCAGTAAATACTGTTGACTGATGTGCTGACGCTACTGCTTGCTGGCCAAGGTAGTTTATACCAAAGACTTCAAGGGTGACACTGAAAGTAAATATTGCAAATTTTGGAGGAGACAGAATGAACCCAGAATTGGATCGCCTGGGAAGATTTCATTGAAGGGATCTTTAAATTGGTCTTTGAAGGGAAGATAAAATGAGGAGAGAGGAAAATGCCTTTCAGACAGGAAAGATGACATGGGGTTTGGGTATGGGGACAGGAACGTTCATAGTGGATATACAGGAGGCAGGGAACAGAGTAGCTGAACTAAAGGGAAGGATTCATGGCATGGTGGGATGGGAGAGGTTGGGCAGAGGGGATGGTTCAGTCTCTGGAGAGATTCAAATATGCATCAGACTCAAAAAAGTTTTCAGCGAGATGAGGTATGTGATGAAGGTGGTGTTTTAAGGAAGAGTAATCTAATGGCCAGGTATTACAGTGAATTACAGGGGAAAGAGAGAGATAGACTTCTGAAAGACTCAAGACAGAGGTGGAGACATTGCTGAAAAAATGAACATTGCCTCATGTAGCATCAACTTTCTAGCTGAAATAGAATTCCTCTAGCACCTTTGATAAGCATGAGGTTCTCCAGTGCTGAGAACTGCTGGTAGGAGTAAGTAAAATCCCCCACAGATAATGATATTGGCACTGCTACACTTAAGAATAGCGACAGTATCTTTTCTAAGCCCATGTGCCAGCCACTTTACATACATTATTGGGTATAGTCCTCATAACCCTGCACATAGCAGAGGACACTGGGCACATCTGGGTTTAGACCTTAAGCAAATAATATCCTTCATTCTGGGAGTAATCAGAGGAGTAAGGTGCTAACGGGAGAACCTTTACTACTTACAGAATTGATCGAGGTCTTGTTGTTATCGTTCTTAAATGGTGTGATGATCTTTTACATTCTCACTTATGTTTTTATAACGATTTTAATTTAAGATGTTTTAAAGAGGCTTAGGAAAGGTACAGTTTGGGAAAGAAACATGACTTTAGATTCTTTTTGTGTGTGTCTCACAGATAAATTCGGGCAGCGGGCATTTGTGGGCAAAGTCTGCATGGATTTGAATGACACTGTTCCAGAATACAAGGAAACCACTGAGGAATCAATCAAGGAAACAGAGAGGTATGTTTGTCTTGATTTGTCTTACGGATGGAGTTGGAGATGGGAAAAAGAAACCTCTTTAACCCAGGCAGAATGTGCACATATATCACTGCCTGGGTTTGCCTAACTTCATGAAATTGATCTGATCCTAAGGAAAATGTTGCATGTCAGTACTATTTTTGTATATCAAATCATATTTTAAAGCCGCTGGGAACTTGTTATAGGAGTCCTAGGGCAAATCCCTTTATAAAATGAAGGAGTTTTTAAAAAGTAAATGATTTACCCACTCCCTGTCATTCGTTGTAGATCGGGGCTTCTCCTGTAGATTAAACCTGCACTGTCTGTGGCCTGCTCATTAAATTACTTTTGGTTGTGGGTCATCCTATTGCTTGAGATCATGTGCTTTTGTTATGTTCTTTTTATTTTACACGGGGATATGCTAGTGATACCATAGGTACTTTTTCTATATTTCTTTAATGGCTTTTCCATGGTGCCTTGAGGATTTGACAAGGAATTGTGTTGTATGACACTCAACATCCAAGAGATATAGAAGAAAATTCTTTAGCTTTAAATCTTGCCTAAGACCAAACATATCCTGATGCAAGTTTGAGAAGTCCAGCTTTTCTCCATTCCCCAGGCCTCCTTCACCTTAAGTGTGTCCTCTGTAAAGGGTGGCTTAGGTGCTGCTATGTTCCCAGAGAGAGAAGGAAGCACACACTTTCCCTTTAGCATTTGGCCATATGCTCAACTTTTCTATGAATCTGTGTTTGTGGGAATAGTGAACCCTGATTCACATTTTATTCTTAAACAAAGGATTACCAGAAAGCAGGAAGCTATAGCTCATAAATATTTCCAGCCAGGGCAGAAACAGTCATTTCATAGGCCCTATGGATACCACCATCCCTGCAGATATAATTGGTAAGATCACCATCCCTGTCACTACCCATTTCACAACCATGTCTGGCCTATTCCTTCTGCTTTACTCCAACATCCATGCCCAGTAGGACTCAGCCTTTGAAAATAAATGATGCTATTGTGATTTTGTGAGCAAGCAGCTTCCACTTTAGGGAAACTGGGAGTAGAGAGCCCCATGGCTTCTAAACACCTCCAGATACATAGGACTCCATGACTCTGATATCCATGGAACATAACATACTGCAGTATTCCCCCAAACAGAGCTTAAGCTAGTAGAATGGCTTGAGTGCTGTGGGAATACTTGTGAACAGCCCGGCTGATGTTAGATGATAAAATTGCATTTCCCTGTGATTTTGCACTCCATCGCTCTGGCTGCAAATGAGAAAGCAGGGTAATTACTGCTTGCTAATCCTTAATTAGTGGTGGTGAAACATGTGCAGCATTAGAAATGTTTACACGGAAATTAGGACATGTAAGGCTCATGTTTTCGTGCTTTTAAAAAATTAATTTCAAAAATGCCTGAATGTTCTAACTTCCCGTTTGTTGCTTTATTTCAGATTTGTGTCAGAAATGCTCCAAAGGAATGTAAGTAAACTTGTTCCCAGCTCGCTTTTTAATTGCCTTCCTGTTAGTTGTAGGATTTGTTCTTAAGCTGTTTGGTAGAGATTAGCCTGTGTACATTTGGCCTATTCCATGCATGCAGAAGTATTTTCCTAAAGCCTTAAATTGTTTTCATGGTGGATGCATCAACTCAGTTCAGGAAGGTCAGGCATTTTTTACTTTCTCAGTGGTTTTCCCTCCCTCTCCTCTAGGACCTTCTAATTTCATAGGACAGGCCGGTGGGGAGGCAGGAGAGGGCTTCATGCATGTAGACAGATTGGTGGCAACTGGATGCTGTGGCATGGTTTGTTGGCTACATCACCATTGGCTCTGGCCTCTTGTACCCCCTGATCTGGTCTGAAACACAGGTGGTGTCCAGCCCTGATGCCCCAGCCAGACTGCCTTGGTCCACAGATGCGTGCATGTCGTGTGGCCTGCAGGCACTCAGCCAGGCACCCCCGTTCCACAGTGCCCTGGTGTTGGTGATCCTGTGAAGACAGTGCTGTTTTCTGTCCCACCCCCAGCAGGCTTGTCTATGGCTCTGCTGTGCCGTCTCTTAGATTTGCAAACCAGACTCTTCCCTCACCAATTTTTAAGGTCTGACTGGAAGCCATAGGAAACCTCAGTATTTCTTTCAGTCTAATCTTGGGAGACCTAGGTGCAGCTTTGTGGATCCTTATCCTTGCTGCTCTTCTATGAGTCCTTCTCTACTGCTCAGCCACAAAGGTGACATCAGAGCCATGCCTGCAACTAAGTAAAAGTCCTCAGGGAGGCCATGGCCAGCATACCACCCCAAGATGTAGAAAGGGGCACAGGCCACCACTTCATTCTTAGTCTTCCCAGCACTCTCCCTTAAAACGTCTCCTCTGCCTCCTAATTCTCTTCATAAAAGCCACCCAGTCTAGGCCTGGTCTGAGCCTTCACGTGCCTTGCGTTTGAGATGGGATCTTCTTCCATTGAACTTGGTGCTACAGAATATACCCTTCCTTGTTCTCATCCGTGAGCCATTTCCATGAAATCCAGCACTTCTACCCACTCCTGGAATGAAGGACTGTCCCTAGAGATGAAGACATAAAATCATTTTGTGGTATGATATGCATTTCCTTACCAAGTGTTTTTGATTATTTCCAGTATTCTAGAGTGCAGCCCATAGTGACACCACGTTTTTCCCTTTCCTGCTCTGAGACTTTGTTGGGTGAACTTGGAAACATTGCGAAGACCCATGATTTGCACATTCAGGTGGGCGTTTTTCTCCTATTTGCCTCTGTCTAGACCTGCAAAACTTCTCTGTACCCTAAATTCTGGCAGTAATCTCGTAATCTCCAATTCTTTTACTGAGATGATGGAGGAGGTGGGTTTCCCCTTTTCTCTTTTAGTTCTTTTGGTTGGCAATTAACGTGACATAAAGCAGATTAACAGGAGAAAATCAAATTTATTATGTGCATACAGGAAATCCACATAAGTATGAAGAATTCCAAAGACAGCAAGGCAAGGTGAGGTATACATATATCCTGGACTAAGTAGAAGGAAACAGGGGTCTGAGGTTTCAAGGGGAAATAAGGTAATTCACTGGAAGATAAAAAGAGTTAATATTTGGTAAACAAAAGTTTTCTGAACCATTCAAAGACAATGGGACACAGACAAGTTTGATTAAATGGGCTTGCTAGGTTCCTCTTGTCTACTATGCCTAATACCTTACTACAGTTATCTATGGTAATAGCTCCTTCCTGGGACAGCCCTCCTATCTTAAATTCTTTTAGGTGGTAAGGAGGGAGTTCAAAGGTTCTTCCTGAGTCTTTCGGGCATTGATTGGTTTTTAACTCAAAATAATCTACATGGGCTTCCCTGGTGGCGCAGTGGTTGGGAGTCCGCCTGCTGATGGGGGGCACGGGTTCGTGCCCCGGTCCAGGAGGATCCCACGTGCTGCGGAGCGGCTGGGCCCGTAAGCCATGGCCACTGGGCCTGCACATCCGGAGCCTGTGCTCCGCGGCGGCGGGAGAGGCTGCAGTGGTGGGAGGCCCACATACTGCAAAAATAATAATCTACATGCCAGAGTGGCACATCATGGGGGCGGCCTGCCTTTAGCCCCATAAGATCTCAAGATACAGCATCACAGGACATAAGGTCCCTTACAGATATCACCTAAATCTAGTTCTTTAATTTTTTTAGTTAAAAAAAGTTAAGAAACCTGAAGTTCCTTTTGCCTTCAATCTTCTCTGATCTGGCTCCGAGAGATGAGAACATCTTAAGTAACCAAGCAAGATCAATGGCAAACTGGTTACCTGTTCTCTGTAGGATACATTTAATGCATTTCTTTCCTGCTTTCTTTTCTTTGATACTTTCTCAGTGTTCTAGTCCTTCCTTTTTGGAGGAACCGTCTATTATTTGAAAAGCAAAAAGAACCTAATTTCCACCTTACCAAAATGGACTTAAAAGCCCTTTTGTTCCAAGTTTCTTAATTTAAAATCAGGAACAAAACAGTATATCTTACTTTGTCATTAAGCGGTTGCAATTTAGGGATAAAACACTTTCTAAATCTTCCAGCTGGGTTAAAATTGGGACCTCCCCTTCCCCCATCCAAACTTCATTACATACTGCACTAAAATTCTCCCTCTTAAGAGCTATCTTTAAACAAAGGGCGTGTCGGGGAAAGGAAACACATAGATCCTTTATCATTTTTTAGGGTGGAAGTGTTTTTTTTTTTTTAAGATTTATCTTGTTAGGACTCATTAACTATTTTCATTTTTCCCCCCTTTTTCTTTTTTGATGGGCTGTGATATTCAATCCCACACAACAATTGCCGGGGAAGAAAAAGTTATCCTTGACCTATTTAGGGTCCCTGACTGGGCCTGAAAACTAAACTGACAAAGCTAAACAAGAGAAAAGCATACAAATTTATTTCATATAAGGTTTACATGGCACAGGAGCCTTTATAAGGAAACAAAGACACAAAGAAACAGACCTGAGTATTTTTATGTTAGGTGTGGTGACAAGTGTACAGTCCTGGAGGAACATAAGTTAAGGAGTACAAGGTAAGTGTATTAGCAAGGCCTGTTTCTTCTTGGTTCCCTTTGTCTTCAGAGATAAGGATGCTCCTTTCCGCTATGTATAGGGCGGGCGCCTCTCATTTACGGGAGCCTGTGCTCCGGTCACAGGGGAAAAGGGTGGGGGCAAAATCAGAGTGACCTTCCTGCTTCTGCCATTTTCTCAAACCCCTTCGGCATAAAGTATTCAGTATCCCAAGGTGGCATATTTTGGGTTCGTGTGTCCCAATCCCAGAAACACACAACAAAATCAAGTATATACTTACTGGCGTTGTATATATGTGTATAAGTGCATATAATCAAATCTATCAAAATGACACAAATCTCTTCTGATGCCCATGCCCATTTCTTCAGTGGTCTGGAGTTCCTCAAGGCCAAGGATAGAACTCATTCTGCAGGTAGAACATTCTGTTTTTAGTCCATTGCTGTTGTTTTCTTTCATTTATTTGGTTATGCATACTCTACCTCAAGGAGAAAGGGAAATGGCATTGCTGTTCTTGGAAGTGGTAACTTGCTCATGAGTTATTTCCCATAATATATGGTCATCACCGGCTGGTCAGAAATGATTTTTGTTTTAGGTGAGGGGCTGGGATGGTGACACTTACGTTGTATCTGCAGTCTCAGGTTTGTGGTGCCCTGGAGCAAAGACAGTGTGGGGGCCAGGACTCACTTGTTTTCCTTGTGTGTGGATTCTCATAGGCTCTTTCTTGATGACCGCAGGACTGCCTAGCTCTGTTATTTTCCAACTGTTTCCTGCAGAAGAACTCATCCTGGAAGCTGACAAAGGGGATAGAATGGGGACAGGGTCCCAGAGTCCTAACCCTGCTTCATCCTGCGTAGCAACTTGTTTATGCTGTTTACATATTGAATTTCTATGATTTTTTAAATAAGAATAACACATCTAAAGCTAAAAGAATTTGGAAAATCACTCATCTATCCCAACGCTTTTATTTGAGAGATGAGAACATGGAGGCCCAAAGAGAAAACAATGGACTCAACCCTAAGGCACATAACTAGGGTCAGAACTTGGGCTAAAATTCAGCTTTTTATTTCAAATTTCAGCTTTCTATGAGTAAACCATGCTCTGTCCTTTTGATGGCCAATGAACTCTTCTTAAACGGCCAACACCAGAAGTAGGAGGTGACCGACCATGAATAGCTAGGCTCTTGACTCTCTACAAGGAGTACTTTTTATTTTTACTTATTCTTGCTATAGTTTGGAATTTGAAAAGACTTTGTCAGAAAAACATCACATGGGTTAGGGTTAGGATATTACATGTTCATATAATTACATTTTCATAGTTTCTTTATCATATATATCTTATATAATAAGAATTGTTTCAAATAAAATACACAAGAATCTTCTTTTTTTTTTACGTAGGCAAGTAGGAACCATCCATGTCATTTGGGGGTACGAAGTATAATTTCTAATGGTATTTTACATTAAAAAATTGAAAATATTTCTTTTAGAGCCATATAAGTGAAAATCATGATGAAGTTAAAGCTGTGAAAAACTTATACCCCGGTTATAAAAACTACACAGATGTGTATGATAAAAACAACCTTCTGACAAATAAGGTAAGTTGTCCATCATGATATAATCTATATGAAGTACGGCATATTTATCTAAATTTTAAAATCTCAGTAGTAATCTTCAGACTTCTATAACACACATGCATTTCCCAAACTCAAGTACAGAGTGTGCATACGCATGTGTGCATAGAATTAAAAATGGGCCTGAAGTTTCATCCCTAATGAATAAATCATTAAATTTATTGGTAAATAAATCTAAAAGCTTCTTTGAGGTGGGAATGTCATGTGGTCCAAGGACATTTTGTCAGTATCCATTAGTGACAATGTGCATTCCTTTGAGTTAGAAAATGTATTTCTGAAGATCCATTCTGTAAGGACTATGAATAGGGATGTTAATTACATATGAAAATTAAAAAATGGCTATCAGTGGGAAATTGTTTAAATTATAGAACATACATAATTAGAATTTTATCCAACATTCACAAAGAATGAAGTATACAGACTTACAAGGAAGAGTGTTTGTACAGTATTGTTTGATATGTGTGTATACGTGCGGGTGCGTGCTCACTTACCAAACACTGTCTGGAAGACACACATTGAACGTTAAAAGTGATCCTTCCTGAGGGAGAAAGCAGAGGACTTTTTACTTTTTATTTTTAAACACTCTAAGATTGCTTTGTAAAAGAAATGAGTATTACTACATTTATAATTAAACAATTTTAAGTTAATTAAAATTAATATGAGTGAGGAGAGACCTCATTACAACAATATACCCCCTGGCCTTGGCATTTAATGAAATGTATGAACTGCATGGAGAGTTTAACTATTACAGCAAATAAATTCTTAGGGACTTTGTGCTCAGAGATCTGAATGTGACTGATTTGAAAGGTTAATACTCTGCACAGATCTTGTTTATGCTACATCATAATTTTCATCCTCCTCTACATATATTTCTATATAATTAATAAATTAGCCTTCAATTTGCATGTTAATTTTACTTGCATAGAGGTCAACTGGACCAACCCTCATTTATTTTATAGATTAAAAAAGAGAGAAAAAGATCCACAAATGTGTGGGACTTTCGTAATCCAGTGTTTTCACAGGCCTTTTCTGAGGTGTAACTTGGGCACAGTGATTTTATACATACAGGTACTCTCAATGTTCTTGTGAAGATGATAACAGATAAGTCACAGCTTTTATGTGCACCTATAATATCTTGCTGTGAGTGAGGACTGACTTAAGCATTTTTGAGTGGTAGACTCCACATAGGATGCTCTTCTCTCCAGACAGTGATGGCACATGGCTGCTACCTTTCTGAAGAAGAACTGGATTTATTCAGGGAACGAGGAGCATCCATCTCGCATTGTCCCAATTCTAACTTATCGTAAGTAGGCAATTATTGATTAGTAGATTATGAACATTTGGGTTGCAAAGTAGCAGCCAAATACCTTTGTTTTCTCAGTTATTCCTCCAGTATCTCTCTTCTGTGGTTATGTTCAATTGGGATGTGAACTAGATAGAAGGATACCTACCTATACTGTATTGGGGAGACAGCACTTAAAAGAGGCTATTTTTTGCAGGGTATGCATTTGAAGAGCACCACATCTCTTAAAATTTCTGAGTTTGCACAAAACAGAACAATAGGAAATAGAGTTCAAAACCAATAGCACTGAGAACTTAGAGCTAAGGACTGAAAGAGTGGGTGTGCCAACCAGGTGTTCCAGAGAGAGTGTACTGACCTCTTACTACTTTGTGTTGTACAAATTACTAGAAATGTGCACATTACCAGAAATGGTGCAATGCTACTAGAAGCCAGCACCCTTCAGAAAATGTCATGCTGTTATATCTGACGAGATGCACTTAGGAGGGAACTTGTCCTACTGTAATTCACGCAAACAAAATTTTTATTTATACCTGGTTCATAACCTTTGAAAGGTTATAGATGCATAAGGGAACCAGATGAAACTTGTGGTCTGGATCTTCAGAAAAAAAAGCCCATAGAGGGCTTCCCTGGTGGCGCAGTGGTTGAGAGTCCACCTGCCGGTGCAGGGGACACAGGTTCGTGCCCCGGTCTGGGAAGATCCCACATGCCGCGGGGCGGCTAGGCTCGTGAGCCATGGCCGCTGAGCCTGTGCTCCGCAGTGGGAGAGGCCACAGCAGGGAGAGGCCCGCGTAACGCCAAAAAAAAAAAAAAAAAAAAAAAAAACCATAGACAAAACAATGCATCTAATTTCAGGGAATTCATAGATTCCATAATGCCAGTCCTTGGGTGCTAGGCTAAGAATTCATGCTCCACGATTAGATACAGAAAGGATTTCTCATTTCTTGTGTTAGTTGGCTCAGAACAGAGCTAGAGGCAGGTCGGGGTGGATCATTCATATATTCATTCAATAAATTTATTAGCTTCTGCTAGATTTCTTTTAACGTCTTTATTGGAGTATAATTGCTTTACAATGGTGTATTAGTTTCTGCTTTATAACAAAGTGAATCAGTTATACGTATACATATGGTCCCATATCTCCTCCCTCTTGCGTCTCCCTCCCTCCCTATCCCACCCATCCAGGTGGTCACAAAGCACCGAGCTGATCTCCCTCTGCTATGCAGCTGCTTCCCACTAGCTATCTATTTTACATTTGGTAGTGTATATATGTCCATGCCACTCTCTCACTTTGTCACAGCTTACCCTTCCCCCTCCCCATATCCTCAAGTCCATTCTCTAGTAGGTCTGTGTCTTTATTCCCGTCTTACCCCTAGGTTCTTCATGACCTTTTTTTTCTTTTCCTTAGATTCCATATATATGTGTTAGCATACAGTATTTGTCTTTCTCTTTCTGACTTACTTCACTCCGTATGACAGACTCTAGGTCCATCCACCTCACTACAAATAAGTCAATTTCGTTTCTTTTTATGGCTGAGTATTCCATTGTATATATGTGCCACATCTTCTTTATCCATTCATCTGTCAACAGACACTTAGGTTGCTTCCATGTCCTGGCTATTGTAAAGAGTGCTGCAATGAACATTGTGGTCCATGACTCTTTTTGAATTATGGTTTTCTCAGGGTATATGCCCAGTAGTGGGATTGCTGGGTCATACAGTAGTTCTATTTTTAGTTTCTTAAGGAACCTGCATACTGTTCTCCATAGTGGCTGTATCAATTTACATTCCCACCAACAGTGCAAGAGGGTTCCCTTTTCTCCACACTCTCTCCAGCATTTATTGTTTCTAGATTTTTTGATGATGGCCATTCTGACTGGTGTGAGATGATACCTCACTGTAGTTTTGATTTGCATTTCTCTAATGATTAATGATGTTGAGCATCCTTTCAAATGTTTCTTGGCAATCTGTATATCTTCTTTGGACAAATGTCTATTTAGGTCTTCTGCCCATTTTTGGATTGGGTTTGTTTTTTTTGATATTGAGCTGCATGAGCTGCTTGTAAATTTTGGAGATTAATCTTTTGTCAGTTGCTTCATTTGCAAATATTTTCTCCCATTCTGAGCATTGTCTTTTCATCTTGTTTATGGTTTCCTCTGCTGTGCAAAAGCTTTTAAGTTTCATTAGGTCCCATTTGTTTCTTTTTGTTTTTATTTCCATTTCTCTAGAAGGTGGGTCAAAAAGGATCTTGCTGTGATTTATGTCATGGAGTGTTCTGCCTATGTTTTCCTCTAAGAGTTTAATAGTGTCTGGCTTTACATTTAGGTCTTTAATCCATTTTGAGTTTATTTTTGTGTATGGTGTTAGAGAGTGTTCTAATTTCATTGTTTTACATGTAGCTATCCAGTTTTCCCAGCACCACTTATCGAAGAGGCTGTCTTTTCTCCACTGTATATTCTTGTCTCCTTTATTAAAGATAAGGTGACCATATGTGTGTGGGTTTATCTCTGGGCTTTCTATCCTGTTCCATTGATCTATATTTCTGTAGTCTTGATTACTGTAGCTCTGTAGCATAGTCTGAAGTCAGGGAGCCTGATTCCTCCAGCTCCATTTTTCTTTCTCAAGATGGCTTTGGCTATTCAGGGTCTTTTGTGTTTCCATACAAACTGTGAGATTTTTTTATTCTAGTTCTGTGAAAAATGCCAGTGGTAGTTTGATAGGGATTGGACTGAATCTGTAGATTGCTTTGGGTAGTAGATTCATTTTCACAATGTTGATTCTTCCAATCCAAGCACATGGTATATCTCTCCATCTGTTTGTATCATCTTTAATTTCTTTCATCAGTGTCTTATAATTTTCTGCATACAGGTCTTTTGTCTCTTTAGGTAGGTTTATTCCTAGATATTTTATTCTTTTTGTTGCAGTGGTAAATGGGAGTGTTTTCTTGATTTCACTTTCAGAGTTTTCATCATTAGTGTATAGGAATGCAAGAGACTTCTGTGCATTAATTTTGTATCCTGCTACTTTACCAAATTCATTGATTAACTCTAGTAGTTTTCTGGTAGCATCTTTAGGATTCTCTATGTATAGTATCATGTCACGTGCAAACAGTGACAGCTTCTTTTCCAGTTTGGATTCCTTTTATTTCTTTTTCTTCTCTTATTGCTGTGGCTAAAAGTTCCAAAACTATGTTGAATACCACTGGTGACAGTGGACACACCTTGTCTTCTTCCTGATTTTAGAGGAAATGGTTTCAGTTTTTCACTGTTGAGAATGATGTTGGCTGTGGGTTTGTCATATATGGCCTTTATTATGTTGAGGAAAGTTCCCTCTATGCCTACTTTCTGGAGGGTTTTTATCATAAATGGGTATTTAATTTTGTCAAAAGCTTTCTCTGCATCTATTGAGATGATCATATGGTTTTTATCCTTCAATTTGTTAATATGGTGTATCACATTGATTGTGTATATTGAAGAATCCTTGCATTCCTGGGATAAACCCCACTTGATCATGGTGTATGATCCTTTTTATGTGCTGTTGGATTCTGTTTGCCAGTATTTTGTTAAGGAGTTTTGCATCTATGTTCATCAGTGATATTGGCCTGTAGTTTTACTTCATATCCTTACCTGTTTTAGAGTTCTTGCAGAAGCAGAACATGACGTGAGGATTTATGTACAAGTAATTTATTTGGGAGGTGATCTCAGGAAGCACCTTTATGGGGTGAGACAGAGAAGGGAAGGAAGACAGTAAAGAGCACGTCACCAAGCTAGTTATCACCATGGGTTCCTGGAATTTAATCCTTCTGGAAAACTCAGCAAGCCAGTGTACAAAGCAGACCTCAAAGACAACCTGCCCAAGGGGTGGGGGAGCTGGAGTAATTATACCTAAACTTACCAGTTATTGGTGGAGGGCTGCTGGGTGGGTTCGAAGGGGCATGAAGTCCCTGCAACCTCGGACCTTCCCCAATCAAGGGCAGAGCGGGCTCTAGTGGAGTGAAAGAGCCTCCAAGCAAAGAGTAGGAGGTGCCAGCAGTCAAAAGTCTAGGAACTTTGCAAATGAAAAAGTTCTACATCAGTGGCAGTATGGGAAAGGCACGAGTTTCTGGAGTGTTTTGAGAGGTTCCAGAGGCTTTTAGTTTTCAGACATAAAGTGGCCGTACATAACAGGGAATCTTGCCTAGGTACAGCTTAGTGACCATAATTATGGTCTAGTGACCAGTTAGGGGAAGGGTTTAACATCCTGTGGGTTTAGTTACACAACATCTAAATTAAAACATGACCCAGTTTTGCAAACTGAGGTTTGAAGTTAAATTTCTTTATGGCTAATATTTTGGTTTGAATGGTCACTGTTATTCTTTCTCCAACCACTTTGAGAGATTTATTGCATGTGCACTGGCAGTTTGAAAATGATAATTATGTGGATTTTCAAGCAGACTACTTTGACCTTTGCATCTTCTCAGACTTTTAAGGATTGCTTTAGTTTTTCTTTGTCTCTTTAGAAAGGCGGCACATCTACTGAGTCAGGGTCACAAGCTCCGGAATTCAGTCCAGGAACCATCTCTCCTAGTTGCTGCTGTCCTCAGAAGTAGCATTTGAACCACCAGGCCCTGACTTACAACCTGCACCCCCTCTTCCAGCTATACCCCTCTTTCTTTGATCTTGCAAGTCGCTACTCATTCAAGGCAACAAATGATCCCAGGAAGAGAGGAAAGGCAACGCTTTATAATTTCTACTTCCTAGCATAGAAGGATGGGTTGGTTAAAAAAAAAATTAAAGACCTATAGTTGATAACACCATATTGTATAACTGAAATTTGCTAAGAGAGTAGAACTTGTATGTTCTCACAAATAAAAAAGGTAAATAGGGCTTCCCTGGTGGCGCAGTGGTTGAGAGTCCGCTTGCTGATGCAGGGGACACGGGTTCATGCCCCGGTATGGGAAGATCCCACATCCCGCAGAGCAGCTGGGCCCGTAAGCCATGGCTGCTGAGCCTGTGCTCCGCAGCGGGAGAGGCCACAGCAGTGAGAGGCCCGCGTACCGCAAAAAAAAAAAAAGGTAAATATGTGAGGTGATAGATGTGTTGGTCGACTCAGTGGGGGGAAATTCTCTTGCAATGTATACATATATCAAATCATCATGCTGTACACTTTAAATATCTTAGAATTTTGTCATTTGTATCTTAAGCTGAAAAAATATTAAAAATTGCAAAAATTTTTGAACTAGTTGCAAGATTTAATTTCTTCATTTATTTTTCCTTACAAATGATCCCCTGCTCTCCCTTCTAATTTTTGCTGCTTTGTGCCCTCCTGATATTAACCTCTGCTCAATGGTTCAAACTCCTTCATGATCCTTTTTTACTCCAGGACTCGGATGGTCTGATTTTTTTGTGTGTGTGTGGTACGCGGGCCTCTCACTTTTGTGGCCTCTTCCGTTGCGGAGCATAGGCTCTGGACGCGCAGGCTCAGCGGCCATGGCTCACGGGCCCAGCCGCTCCACGGCACATGGGATCTTCCTGGACCGGGGCATGAACCCGTGTCCCCTGCATCGGCAGGCGGACTCTCAACCACTGCGCCACCAGGGAAGCCGCTGGATGGTCTGATTTGACTAATGTGTTTATGTCAGCATTAGAGCTGAGATGGGAATCATAATTTTCAGTGATATCACCATCATTTTTGTTAGTGCCCTTCTCTTGTTGGACCCACGTGGGTCTCCTTGTTCTGATTGTCTCCTCTCTCTACAGGCTCAGCAGTGGCCTTCTCAATGTGCCAGAGGTCCTGAAACATGGAGTGAAGATAGGGCTGGGTACAGGTTAGTAGTTTCCCATTAAGAACCATGGCAAAGTGGTTAAGTGCATAACTTTCAAATGTGACTAATTTTCAAGTAAGAGTTCTGTGTTTTAAAAGACTTAGTTTTATTTTCTGGTAGTCATATCTAGAGCTAATAAAATAATGAGGTTGGAAGCAGTAAGGAAGTGTATGCGAAGGGAAAAGTTTTGATGACATTAACCTCTTGAAAGCCATTAACCATGTTTACTATTCAGACACGGGGCTATAAAGGATAAGTCCTTCTCAAGTGTTTTAGAGATTCTTTTCGAAAAGTCCTTGTTTTTTGTTTGTTTGTTTTGTCCTTCCTGCTAAATTTCAATGGTTTGGATTTGTATGTTTTTGGTTTTCAATAGCTGTGTCATCACAAATACTGTCTCAAAAGAAAATTATTCAACTTTGCCAGTAGTGAGCACAAATTCAGTCTATGCCATAATGGAGAACTCTAAGATATGTTAAAAAGCATGCTTTGCTTTTAAGCAGTTTTTAACAAAATGAGATTCTAATCCCCACGGGCAGTCTGATGTTTGCTAGGCTGAAGGACAGTCTAGGTGGCTGATGAATTAGTGATGTCTCCTTTTTTTTCACAGTACACTTGAATTGTTTTTCTTGAGTGTGTACACTGTGCAGCTCACTTGAGAAGTGTCAGTCAGGCCCAAATGTTTAGGCATCCGCTGTGAACCTTTTTTTTAATCACTGTGTGTGAATGAACTAAAAAAAAAAATTTTTTTTAAATGGCTGTGGGGCACAAGGTCTTATTTTTCATTCTTGATGCGTTTGTCTTCCTGATATGTAAGAGCACCAGAATGTTTGCATATTGACAATAAGGGTTTTTATCATTTTCTGCAATGACTCAAGTCTCAGTTAATTTTTATACCAAGCAATATTGGTAAGACATCCAATAATATAAAATGATTTATCTATAATTTTAAAGAGGTGTGCTAGATTAGAAGTTTTTCCTCAATTTTACATGAATCAGAGCAATTAAAATTCTTAAAATTTTGAATTTAAGCCTTGAATCATTGAGATTGTGTAGTACCTGGATATAGTCTCAGGTATTAAGGCAGGAAACCAGTTATTTTTAACTTCACAGAAAAGCTTTAAATGAATAAGAAAAAAGTGGCCAAGAGTTTTTGTCAATCAATTGAAAATTTGGTAGAAATGCAAAAATCATATGTACTGCTTTCAAATTTTCTAGGATTTTGGTCTCCATGATTTAAGTTCATCACATGATTTCCAGTTCTTGATTTTGGGTTGTATAGTGATTGTCTAAAATGATTAGGTAAAGCTATGTCACTTATTAGCTGTAAGACCCTGAGCAAATTACCTTAACTTTCTAAGGCTTTGTTTCCTAATTTCTATAACAAGAACAACAATAATTATAATAATGTCTATGTTACAACCTTGTTTTGAGGCTTAAATGAAAAAAAAATGTGTGTGAGGTGGTTAGCACATATCTGGCATGTTGCAGTGGTTAATGAAGATTGGCTTAAAAGGGAAAAAGTAATGTTGGTTTCCAATTAAAGGTTTGATTAAATATGATATATTATCATATTAACTTGGACAGTTTTGTTGCATTTTACATAGTCTCTGTTATAACAGCCATCCTATGCACCAATATTACCTAACCATGACCTTTACGTATAAACCTGTCCTTCTGCTTTGGACTTCAGTAGATTATTTAACTTATACTGTGGACAGAAAGCAGGTCCAAGAATGGATCATTCACCATGTCTATAAGAAACAGAGGCAGATCTGGACTTTCTCAAATATTAAATAGGAGAAACCCTTATGAAGCTTCACAAAAATATTGCAAAACAAGAGAAAGCAGTATCAAAAAGAAGATGAACATAGCTCTGAAAAGCATCTACTTCAGGATCCAGAATAAGAGTTCAGAAAATTGCTAGCATCCTTAGAGTACAAGAAGACATGGCAGTATGAAAAGACCATGAGTTTTGATGGAAAAGGACAATTTGAAAATGAAAGAAGAAAACTGAAAAAGAAAAGGAAAAAAGAATAAGAAGCATGTAGATAGACCCTCATACACTACTGCAGGGAGATTAAATGGTACAACCAACGTAGAGAACTGTTTGGCAGTTTCTTATAAAGTTAAATATACATCAGTAATTCCATTTTGGGTATTTACCCTAGAGAAATGGACACACATATTTGCACAAATAGTTGTACAAGAATATTTATAATATCTTTATTCATAATAGCCCCAAACTGGAAATAGTCCAAACACCTTCCAAGAGGAGGACAGATAGGCAAATGTGGCATATTTATTCAGCATTCTAAAAACAGAACAAAACGTTGATATATGCAGAATATGGATAAATCTCAAAAATATTTTGTTAAAAATGCTGGAGAGGGTGTGAAGAAAAGGGAATGCTCCTACACTATTGGTGGGAATGTAAGTTAGTGCAGCCACTGTGGAAAACTGGAGCTTCGTCAACTGAAACCAGAGTTGCCATATAATCCAGCAATCCTACTCCTAGGCATATATTTGGACAAAACTATAATTCAAAAAGATACATGCACCCCTATGTTCACAGCAGCATTATTTACAATAGCCAAGACATGGAAGCAACCTAAATGTCCATCAACAGAGGAATGGAAAGAGAAGATGTGGTATAGAAGATCTAGATGCCTAGAGGAGACAAGATGGCAGAATGGAAAGACTAGAGCTCACCTCCTCTCACAAAAACACCACAATCACAACTGATTGCTGAACAACCATCGACAAAAAAGACTTGAACCTATCAAAAAAGGTATTCTAAAGACAAAGAAGGAGCCACAATGAGATGGCAGGACGGGTGCTTTCACTATATAATAAAATCTCATACTTGCCAGGTAGGTGACCCACAAACTGGAAAATAATTATATCACAGAGGTTCTCCCACAGGAGTGAGAGTTCTGAGCCCCATGTCATGCTCCCCAGCCTGGGGGTCTGGCATCAGGAGGAGGAGCCCTCAGAACATTTGGCTTTGAAGGCCAGTGGGGCTTGAATGCAGGAGCTCCACAGGACAGCAGGAGACAGACACTCCACTCTTGAGGAAGCACACAAGGTTTCACAGGAACTGGAGCCCAGAGCAAAGTAGTGACTCCATAAGATGGTGGGCCAGACCTATCTTCAAGTCTTGGAGGGTCTTCTGGGGAGGTAGGGGTTGGCTGTGGCTCACTCTAGAGGCAAGGACATTGGTGGCGGATGCCCCAGGGAATACTCATAGGCATTAACTCTCCTGAAGATAGCTATTTTGGCACTGAGAACTGGCCTCACCCAACAGGCTGCAGGCTTCAGTGCTGGGATGCCTCAGGCCAAACAACAAACAGGGTGGGAACACAGCCCCACCCATCAGCAGACAGGCTGCCTAAAGTCATCCTGAGCCAAAAGCTGCCTATAAACACACCCCTTGACATAGCCCTGCCCACCAGTGGGACAAGACCCAGCTCTACCCACCAGGAAGCCAGCACAAGCCCCCAGACCAATCTCACCCACCACGGGGCACATACCAGAACCAAGAAGAATTACAATCCTGCAGCCTGAGGAATGGAGATGGCAAACACAGAAAGTTAGACAAAATGAGACAGCAGAAAAATATGAAGGAACAAGATAAAAACCCAAAAGAACAACTAAGTGAAGTTGAGATAGGCAATCTACATGAAAAAGAATTCATAGTAATGATAGTAAATACGATTCAAGATCTTGGAAAAAGAATAGAGGCACAGACTGAGAGGATACAAGAAATGTTTAATAAAGAGCTAGAGTCTTTAGAACAAACAGAGATGAACAATAAAATCACTGAAATGAAAAACATACTAGAAGGAATCAATAGCAGAATAAATTAGAAAAATGAATAAGTGAGCTGGAAGACGGATTGGTGGAAACCACTGCTGCAGAACAAAGAAAGAAGAATGAAAAGAAATGAGGACAGTCTAAGAGACCTCTGGGACAACATTAAACACAACAACATTTGCATTATAGGGGTCCCAGAAGGAGAAGAGAGAGAGAAAGGGCCTGAGGAAACACGTGAAGAGATAGTAGTTGAAAATGTCCCTAACATGGGAAGGAAACACTCACTCAAGTACAGGAAGCTCAGAGTCCCATAGAGGATAAACCCAAGGAGGAACACACCAAGACACATATTAATCAAACTGACAAAAATTAAAGACAAGGAGAAAACATTAAAAGCAACAAGGGAAAAGCAATAAGTAACCTTATGGGAGTTCCCTTGTATGTTGTCAGCTGATTTTTCAGCAGAAACTATTCAGGCCAGAAGGGAGTGACATGATATATTTAAAGTGATGAAAGGGAAAAACCTATAACCAAGAATACTCTACCTAGCATGGCTCTCATTCAAATTTGACAGAGAAATCAAAAGCTTTACAGACAAGCAAAAGCTAACAGAATTCAGGACCACCAAACCAGCTTTACAGCAAATGCTAAAGGAACTTTTCTAGGCAGAAAAGGCCACAACTAGAAACAAAATTATGAAATGGGAAAGCTCACTGGTAAAGGCAAACATACAGTAAACATAGGAAATCATCCACACACAAATATATCAAAACCAGCAAACATGAGCAGAGTACAAATGCAGGATATTGGAAATGGATTTGAAATTAAGAGACCAGCAGCTTAAAACAAACTTGCATATGTATATAGATTAATCTTTCAAAACCTCATGGTAACTGCAAACCAAAAATCTACAGTAGATACACACACACAAAAGAAAAGGGAATTCAAACACAACATTAAAGTTAGACATCAAATCACAAAAGAGGAAGGGAAGAAAAAAGACCTGCAAAAACAAACCCAAAACAATTAACAAAATGGCAATAAGAACATACATATCAATAATTACCTTAAATGTAAATGGATTAAATGCTCCAACCAAAAGACATAGACTGGCAGAATAGATACAAAAATAAGACCCATATATATGCTATCTACAAGCAACCCACTTCAGATCTAGGGACACATACAGACTGAAAATGAGGGGATGGAAAAAGGTATCCCATGCAAATGGAAATCTAAAGAAAGCTGGAATAGCAATACTCATATCAGACAAAATAGACTTTAAAATAAACACTGTTACAAGAGACAAAGAAGGACACTAAATAATGATAAAGGGATCAATCCAAGAAGATGTAACAATTGTAAATATATATGCACCCAACATAGGAGCACCTCAATAATATTAAGGTAAATGGTAACAGCCATAAAAGGAGAAATAGACAGTAACAGGGTAATAACAGGGGCCTTTAACACCCAACTTTCATCAATGGACCGATCATCCAGAAATAAAATCAATAAGGAAATAAAGGCCTTAAATGACACATGAGAGCAGATGGACTTAATTGATATTTATAAAGCATTCCATCCAAGGGCAGCAGAAAAAACACATTCTTCTGAAGTGCACATTGCAACATTCTCCAGGATAGAACACATGCTGGGCCACAGTGCAAACCTCAGTAAACTAAAGAAAACTGAAATCATATCAAGCATTTTCTCCAACCACAACACTATGAGATTAGAAATCAACTACAAGAAAAAAAAATGGAAAAAACACAAACACGTGGAGGCTAAACTATATGTTACTAAACAACCAATGGATCACTGAAGAAATCAAAGAGGAAATTAAAAAATACCTAGAGACAAATGAAAATGAAGACACAACAATCCAAAACCTATGGGACACAGCAAAAGCAGTTCTAAGAGCAAAGTTTATAGCTATAAAATCTTATCTCAGGAAACAAGAAAAATCTCAATCTAAACTTATACCTAAAGAATCGAGAGAAAGAAGAACAAACAAAGTCCAAAGTTAGTAGAAGGAAAGAAGTCATAAAGATCAGAGCAGAAATAAATGAAAGAGAAATGAAAAAAAGAAAAGATCAATGAACCTAAAAGCTGGTTCTTTGGGGAAAATAAACAAAAGTGATAAACCTTTAGCCAAACTCATCAAGAAAAAAGGGGAGAGGGCTCAAATCAATAAAATTAGAAATGAAAAAGGTGAAGTTACAATTGACACTATAGAAATACAAAGGATCATAAGAGACTACTACAAGCAACTATATGCCAATGAAATGGAAAACCAGAAGAAATGAACTAATTCTTAGAAAGGTACAATCTTCCAAGACTGAACCAGAAAGAAATAGAAAACATGAAGAGACCAATCACAAGTACTGAAATTGAAACTGTGATGAAAAAGCTTCCAACAAACAAAAGTCCAGGACTAGATGGCTTCCAGGCGGATTCTATCAAACATTTAGAGAAGAGTTAATAACTATCCTTTTGCAGAGGAAGGAACACTCCCAAATTCATTCTAGGAAGCCACCATCACCCTGATACAAAAACCAGCCAACGATACCACGAGAAAAGTGAATTACAGGCCAATATCACTGATGAACATAGACTCAAAAATTCTCAACCAAATACTAGCAAACCAAATCCAACAATACATTAAAAGGATGACACACCATGATCAACTAGGATTTATCCCAGGGGTGCAAGGATTTTTCAGTATCCGCAAATCAGTCACTGTGATACACTACATTAACAATGAAGAATAAAAACCATATGATCATCTCAATAGATGCGGAAAAAGCTTTTGACCAAATTCAACACCCATCTATGATAAAAACTCTCCAGAAAGTGGGCATAGAGGGAACCTACCTCAACATAATAAAGGCCATATATGACAAACCCACAGCTAACATCATACTCAATGGGGAAAAGCTGAAACCATTTCCTCTATGATCAGGAACAAGACAAGGATGTCTGCAGTCACCCCTTTTTTTTTTTTTTTTTTTGCGGTACGCAGGCCTTGCACTGTTGTGGCCTCTCCCGTTGCGGAGCACAGGTTCCGGACGCGCAGGCCCAGCAGCCATGGCTCACGGGCGTAGCTGCTCCGCGGCATGTGGGATCTTCCCGGCCCAGGGCACGAACCCGTGTCCCCTGAATCGGCAGGCGGACTGTCAACCACTGCGCCACCAGGGAAGCCCTGAGCAATCACCACTTTTATTCAACATAGTTTTAGAAGTCCTAGCCACAGCAATCAGAGAAGAAGAAGAAGAAAAGGAATGCAAATTGGAAAAGAAATAAAACAGTCATTGTTTGCATATGACATGATACTATACATAGAAAATCCTAAAGATGCTACAGAAAAGTACTAGAGCTCATCAATGAATTCAGTAAGGCTGCAGGATACAAAACTAATACACAGAAATCTGTTGCATTTCTATACACTAACAACGAAAGATCAGAAAGAGAAATTATGGAAACAATCCCATTTACCATCGCATAAAAAAGAATAAAATACCTAGGAATAAACGTACCTAAGGAGGTTAAATACCTGTATTCTGAAAGTTATAAGTTGCTGATGAAAGAAATAAAAGATAACACAAACAGATAGAAAGATATTCCATGTTCTTGTATTGGAAGAATCAATTATGTCAAAATGACTGTACTACCCAAGGCAATCTACAGATTCAATGCAATCCCTATTAAATTACCAATGACATTTTTCAGAGAAATAGAACAAAAATTTAAAAAATTTGTGTGGAAACACAAAAGACAACAGAGCCAAAGCAAACCTGAGAAAGAAAAACCGAGCTGGAGGAATCAGGCTCCCTGACTTCAGACTATACTACAAAGCTACAGTAATCAAAACAGTATGGTACTGAAACAAAAACAGAAATATAGATCAATGGAACAGGATAGAAAGCCCAGAAATAAACCCATGCACCTATGGTCAATTAGTCTACTACAAAGGAGGCAAGAATATAGAATGGAGGAAAGACAGTCTCCTCAATACGTGTTGCTGGGAAAACTGGACAGCTACACATAAAAGAATCAAATTAGAACATTCTCTAACTCCATTCACAAAAATAAACTCAAAATGGATTAAAGACCTCAATGTAAGACCAGATACTATAAAATTCTTAGAGGAAAAACACAGGCAGAACACTCTTTGACATAAATTGCAGTAAGATCTTTTTGGATCCACCTCCTAGAGTAATGAAAATAAAACAAAAATAAACAAATGGGACCCAATGAAACTTAAAAGTTTTTACATGCCAAACCATAAACAAAATGAAAAGACAACCCATAGAATGGGAGAAAAATATTTGCAAAGCAATCTCCAAAATAAACAGCTCATGCAGCTCAATATCAAAAAAAACCACAACCCAATCAAAAAATGAGCAGAAGATCTAAATAGACATTTCTCCAAAGAAGACATACAGAGGGAATTTCCTGGCAGTCCAGTGGTTAGGACTGAGCGCTTTCACTGTCATGGCCCAGGTTCAATCCCTGGTCAGGGAACCTGCAAGCTGCGTGGTACAGCTACAAAAAAAAAAAAAAAAAAAAGAAGACCAAAAAGCACATGAAAAGATGCTCAACATCACTAGTTATTAGGGAAATTCAAATCAAAACTACAATGAGGTATCACTTTACATCAGTCAGAATGGCCATCATCAAAAAGTCTACAAACAATAAATGCTGGAGAGGGTGTGGAGAAAAGGGAACCCTCTTATACTGTTGGTCGGAATATAAACTAGTACAACCATTGTGGAGAAGAGTATGGAGAATCCTTAAAAAGCTAAAAATAGAACTACCATATGATCCAGGGATCCTACTCCTGGGCACGTATCCACAGAATAACATACTTTGAAAAGATATGTGCACCCCAATGTTCATTGTAGCACTATATACAATAGCAAAGACTTGGAAGCAACCTAAATGTCCACTGACAGAGGAATGGATAAAGAAGATATGGCATATATACATATATATATATATATATATACACACACACATATACAAGGGAATATTATTCAGCATTAAAACGAGTGAAATACTGCCATTGGCAGCAACATGGATGGACCTAGAGATTATCACACTAAGTGAAGTAAGTCAGACAGAGAAAAACAAATATCATATGATATCACTTAAATGTGGAATCTGAAAAATGATACAAAAGAACTTATTTACAAAACAGAAATAGACCCACAGACATAGAAACCAAACTTATGGTTACCAAAGGGGATAGGGGGAGGAAGAAATTAGGAATTTGGGATTAACAGATACACATTACTATATATAAAATAAACAAACAAGGATCTACTGTTTGGCACAGGGAACTATATTCAACATCTTGTAATAATATATTCAGTATCTTCTAATACCCTCCAATGGAAAAGAATCTGAAAAAGAATTTTATATATATATATAACTATTTAATAGAGTTTTATATATAACTGAATCACTTTGCTTTATACCTGAAACATGTAAATCAAATATACTTCAATAAAAAAAAAATCCTTAAGCATTCCCTCCCATTACCAACAGTGTCAAGTCTAAATTCCTTAGGGAAGTACAGATATCAGGCACCACCTGGTCCCTCCTGTCCTTCCCACTCATCTCTTCCTGTATCTATGGAACAGAAACAGACTCACAGACATAGAGAACAGACTTATGGTTGCCAAGGGGGAGAAAGTTTGGGGGAGGGATGGATTGGGAGTTTGGGGTTAGCAGATGCAAACTATTATATATAAGATGAATAAACAACAAGGTCCTACTGTATAGCCCAGGAGACTATGTTCAATATCCTGTGATAAACCATAGTGTAAAAGAATATGAAAAAGAATATATATATAAAATAGTTTATATATATATGTACATATATATATAAAACTAAATTACTTTGCTCTACAGCAGAAACTAACACAACAATGTAAATCAACTATACTTCAATAAAATAAATTTTAAAAAGGGGTCCAATCAAGACGGCAGAGCAGAAGGACGTGGAGCTCACCTCCTCCCACAAATACAGCAAACAATGCTCACAGAATACCTACTGAACGCTGGCAGAAGACTCAGATAACAGAAAACTATCTGAGAAATTTCTCCACCTTAACTGGGTAGGATGAAAGAAGAAGGAAAAAAAGGAAGCAGGCTGGGACCTGTGCCCTTGGGAGGGAGCTGAAAAAAAGGAAAGGTTCCTGCACCCCAGAAAGCCCTCTCTCTGGTGGGGGACAAAAAGCAAGCTTCAGAGGCTTGGAGGAAAGCATTCGGTTTGTGGCTGGCAGAACAGAAAGAGAGCTTCCCAGAAGGTCTGTGCCACTGCCCTGCACTCCCCAGCCTGAGACATGTGTCTTCTGTTGCAGGTGGGGGCTGGGTGCTGAAACTTGAGCTTTAGAGGACAGACCTAGGGAGAGACCTGGGGTTGGCTGTGGGGACACAGCCTGAAGGGGCTGGAGTGTGGTACGGCTGCAACTTGGGATGTACATAGAAGCCTAGGCCCACCACAGAAGTGGAGCACCATTAAGGGGCACGTGAAGGGAGTGGCAGGGCCCACCATAGCAGCCATTTTCTCCGTGCTCGTTCAGGCAGCACAGCACGGCCCCTGTGAGCTCTGGAAGCATGCAAGCCAGTGGGTGGGCTGAAATCAGAGCTGAGCCCTAGGGGTTGCACAACTTAGGAAGCAGGACTGAGCAAAGAGGAGGCCCCACTCAACATCCAGTACTGGCTCTGATCACCACAACACCAGTCACAACCCCTCATCAAGAGGATAATGGCCAGTACACACTGAGGAAAGAGGCAGCAGGCATCCATATTAAAAATAGCACTTGTACCAAATATATTAAACCTACACAGGCTAATTAGGGATGCTCCCACATAAAAATAGCCCTCCAAGACCACAGTAGATAATTGTTTCTCCTAAACTTATAGAGTAAGATAAATGTAAGAAAAATGAAGAAGCAGAGGAACCACTCCCAGTTAAAAGATCAAGAGAATTCCCCTGAAAGAACAATTAACCACACCTCTCCAGCCTAACAGACACTGAATTCAAAAAGGAGAAAATCAATATCCTGAAGGAATTTAAAAAGGCTATCAATAGAAAGGCAGATTATTGTAAAAGGGAAGTAGAAACTATAAAGAGGAGCCAAGAAAAATAAGAAAACTCATTTGTTGAGATGAAAGCTGAGCCAAAGGCAGTGAATACCAGATTGAATAATGCAGAAGAAGGAATAAGTGATCTGGAAGACAGAATAATGGAAATCACTCAAACAGAACAGCAGACAGAAAGCCAAATGAAACAAAAATGAAAGCAATATAAGAGACCTATGGAATAATATGAAGCGTGTAAATCTATGCATAATAGGGATTCCAGAAGAAGAAGAAAGAGAAAAGGGGATTGAAAGTGTATTTGAATAAATTATGGCTGGAAACTTCCTAAACCTAAAGAAGGAAACAGATATGCAGGTACAAGAAGCACAGGGCATCCCCAACAAGATGAACTCAAACAGACTACACCAAGACATATTATAATTAAAATGGCAAAAGTTAAAGAGGGGGATTCTAAAGGCAGCAAGAGAAAAACAGAGTTAATTATAAAGAAACCCCTATAAGGCTATCAGCTGATTTCTCAACAGAAATGTTGTAGGCCAGAAGGTAGTGGCAAGATATATTCAAAGTCCTAAAAGGGAAAAATCTGCAAACTGGGTTACTCTACCCAGCAAGATTATCATTTAGAATAGAAAGAGAGACAAAGAATTTCTCAAGACAAGCAAAAGCTAAAAAAAACCCCACAGCAATACTAAACCTATCCTAAAAGAAATATTGAAAGGCCTTCTCTAAATAGAAAAGAAGCAAGAGTCTATAGGAAAGAGAAAATCACAACTGGAAATAAGTCACTTAAATAAGCCAGTATACAGATTTTAAAAAAATCAAAAAATGTTTGTGAAAGTGATGATAACCACAATGAACAGTAAAAAGATAAACATGGGGCTTCCCTGGTGGTGCAGTGGTTGAGAATCTGCCTGCCAATGCAGGGGACACGGGTTCAAGCCCTGGTCTGGGAAGATCCCACATACCGCAGAGCAATTGGGCCCGTGAGCCACAACTACTGAGCCTGCGCGTCTGGAGCCTGTGCTCCACGACAAGAGAGGCCACGATAGTGAGAGGCCCACGCACCGCGAGGAAGAGTGGCCCCCACTCGCTGCAACTAGAGAAAGCCCTCGTGCAGAAATGAAGACCCAACACAGCCAAAAATAAACATGAAGATGTAAAAGAGGACATCAAAATCATAAAATGTGGAGTAGGAGAGTAAGAACATGTAGATTCTTTTTTTTTTTTTAGAATGTGTTTGATCCTATATGACTATCAGTCTAAAGCAAGTATGTATAGGAAGGGGTTAACATACTTGAACAACGTGGTAACAACAAATAAAAAACATACAATAGATTCACAAAACGCAAAAAAACCAGAACACAAGTGTAATATAAAAGGAAATCATCAAACCATAAAAGGAAAAACAAAAAAGGGACAAAGAAGATATACAAAATCAACTGGAAAACAAGGCTTAAAATAGCAATGAATATCTATCAATAATTATGTTAAATGTCAATGGATTAAATGCTCCAATCAAAAGACACAGAGTGGCAGATTAGTTAAAAAAAACAAGTGCCTACAATATGTTGCTTACAAGAGACCCACTTTAGGGCAAAGAACACACATAGATAGAAAGTGAGGGGATGGAAAAAGATATTTCATCTTTTGGGGACTGCAATACTAATATCATACAAAATAGACTTTAAAACAAAGGCCGTAAAGAAAAAGAAGGACACTATATAATGAAGAATCAATACAAGAAGAGGATATTACACTTATCAACATATACGCACCCCAGATAGGAGCACCCAACTACATAAAACAAATAGTAACAGACATAAAGGGAAAAACTGATGGGAATCCAATAATAGTATGAGACTTTAACACTCTACTCACATCAACGGACAGATCTTCTAGACAGAAAATCAATAAGGCACATTGAGATCCTAAATGATACAACAGAATAGATTTAATTGATATCTTCAGGACATTACATCCAAAAAAAACCACAACAATACATATTCTTTTCAAGTGCACGTGGAACATTCTCTAGGATTTACCACATACTAGGACACAAAACAAGCCTCAATAAATTTAAGTGTGTAGAAATTATTTCAAGCATCTTTTCTGACCACAATGACATGAAACTAGGAACCAATCAGAGGAAAGAAATGAGAATAAAATGATTACATGGAGACTAAACAACATGCTACTAAAAAACCAGTGGGTCAACAATGAATACAAAGAGGAAATTAAAAAATACCTTGAGGCAAATGACAATGAAAACATAACCATATAAAATCTATGGGATGCTGCAAAAACAGTTTGTTAGAGGGTAGTTCATATCAATACAGACCTTCCTCAGAAAACAAGAAAAATCTCAAACAACCTAACCTACCACCTAAAAGAACTAGAAAAAGAACAAAAGCTAAAGTCAACAGAAGGAAGGAAATAATAAAGATCAGAGAGGAAATAAATAAAATAGAGATTAAAAATTAGAAAAAAAAGATCAATAAAACCAAGAGCTGGTTCTTCAAAAGGGTAAATAAAATTGACAAACCTCTGGCCAGGCTCACCAGGAAGAAAAGGGAACCCATATAAACAAAATAAGAAATGAAAAAGGAGAAGTAAAATCCAATACCACAGAAATACAAAAAACCATAAGAGAATACTATGAATAATTATATGCCAACAAATTCAACAACCTGGAAGAATGGACTTGTTTCCAGAAACATAGAGCCCACCAAAACTGAATAAAGAAGAAATAGATAATTTGAACAGACCGATCACTAGAAGTGAAATAGAATCTGTAATTTTACAAAACTCCCCATAATACAAAAGTCCAGGACCACATGGCTTCACAGGCGAAATCTACCAAACATGCAAAGAACTTATACCAATCCTTCTCAAACTCTTCCAAAAGACTGAAGAGGAGGGAACACTCTCAAAGACATTCTGTGAAGCCACCTGAGAGCAAAACCAGACAAAGACAACACCAAAATAGAAAATTACAGGCCAATATCTTTGATGAATATAGACGCAAAAATTTTCAGCAAAATATTAGCAAACCAAATCTAACAACACATAAAAGAGATCATACACCACGACCAAGTTGTATTTATCCCAGGATCACAAGGATGGTTCAACATACACAAATCAATCAAAGTGATACACCACATCTACAAAAGTAAAGACAAAAATCACATGATGATCTCAAAAGATGCAGAAAAAGCATTTGATAAAATTCAACATCCATTCATGATAAAAACTCTTACCAAAGTGGGTAGAGAGGGAACATATCTCAACATAATAAAAGCTATTTATGACAAACCCACAGCCAATATAATACTCAATGGTGAAACGCTGAAAGCTTTCCCACTAAAATCTGGAACAAGACAGGATGCCCACTCTCACCACTTCTATTCAACACAGTATTCGAAGTCCTAGCCACAGCAATCAGACAAGAAAAAGAAGTAAAAGGTATAAAAATTGTAAGGGAAGAGGTAAAACTGTCATTACATGCAGATGACAAGATATTATATAGAGAAAACCCTTAAGATTCCACACAAAAGCTAATAGAACTGATAAATTCAGCAAGGTAGCAGGATACAAGATCAACTTAAAGAAAGCAGTTGCGTTTCTTCATACTCAAAATAAGAGAAAGGGAATGTAAAAAAACAATCCCTTTTAAAATTCCATCAAAAAAATAAAATACTTAGGAATAAACCTGACCAAGAAGGTGAAAGACTTACATGCTGAGAATGATAAAATATTAATAAAGGAAATTGAAGATGATTCAAAGAAATGGAAAGATATCCCATGCTCTTGGATTGGAAGAATTAATATTGTTAAAATGGCCATACTACCCAAAGCAATCTACAGATTTAATGTGATCCCTATCAAATTACCCATGACATTTTTCACATAACTAAAACAAATAATCCTAAAATTTATATGGAACCATAAAAGACCCAGAACTGCCAAACAATCCTGAGGAAGAAGAACAAAAGAGGAGGCATAACCCTCCCAGACTCCAGACAATACTACAAAGTTACAGTAATCAAAACAGCATGGTATTGGCACAAAAACAGACATATGTATCAATGGAACAGAAAAGAAAGCACAGAAATAAACCCACACACCTGCAGTCAATTAATCTTTGGCAGAGGGGGCAAGAATATACAATGGAAAAAATACAGTCTCTTCACCAAGTAGTATTGGGAAAGTTGGACAGCCACATGTAACCCAATGAAGTTAGAACACACCCTTACACCATACACAAAAATAAACTCAAAATGGCTTAAAGACTTAAATATAAGACATGACACCATAAAACTTCTAGAAGAGAACATAGGCAAAACATTCTCTGACATAAGTTGCACCAATGTTTTCTTAGGTCAGTCAATAGAAATAGAAAGCAAATATTAATAGAAATAAAAACAAGGCCAATAAAAATAAAAGCAAGGCAATAGGAATAAAAGAAAAATAAAAGTAAAAATAAACAAATGGGACCTAATCAAACTTACAAGCTTTTGTACAGCAATCAAAACCATCAACACAATGAAAAGACAACATATGGACTGGGAGAAAACATTTGCAAATGATGCTACCAACAAGGGCTTAATTTCCAAAATATATAAACAGCTCATACAACTCAACAACACACACACAAAAACAAACAACCCAATCAAAATATGGGCAGAAGACCTTAATAGACATTTCTCCAAAGAAGACATAAAGATGACCAACAGGCACATGGAAAGATACTCAACATCACTAATTATTAGAGAAATGCAAATCAAAACTACAATGAGGTAGCACCTCACACCAGTTAGAATGGGCGTCATCAGAAAATATACAAACAACAAATGCTGGAGAGGGTGTGGAGAAAAGGCAACCTTCCTTCACTATTGGTAGGGATGTAAAGTGCAGCCACTATGGAGAGCAGTATGGAGGTTTCTCAAAAAACTAAAAATAGAGTTGCCATATGATCCAGCAGTCCCACTCCTGGGCATATATCCAGGTAAAACTATAATTCGAAAAGATACATGCACCCCTATGTTCATAGCAGTGCTGTTTACAATAGCCAAGACATGGAAGCAACCTAAAAGTCCATCAACAGATGAATGGATAAAGAAGATGTGGTACATATATACAATGGAATACAATTCAGCCATAAAAAAGACTGAAATAATGTCATTTGGTATTATCTAGAGATTATCATACCAAGTGAAGTAAGTCAGAAGGAGAAAGACAAATACCATATGATATCACTTATGTGTGGAATCTAAAATATGATACAAATGAACCTACCTACAAAACAGAAACAGACTCACAGACATAGAGAACAGACTTGTGGTTGCTGAGGAGGGTGGGAGGGAGAGGGATGGACTGGGAGTTTGGGGTTAGTAGATGCAAACTATTACATTTAGAATGGATAAACAACAAGGTTGTAGTGTAAAGCACAGGGAACTCTACTCAATATCCTGTGATAAACCATAATAGAAAAGAATATGAAAAACAATATATATATGTGTAAACTGAATTACTTTGCTGTATAGCAGAAATTAACACATTGTAAATCAACTATACTTCAATAAAATAATTTTTTAAATTAATTAATTTAAAATTAATTTTGTTAAGTGAAAAAAGCCAGGGACAAAAGAGCACACAACTGTATGGTTTGTTCCCTTCGTATGAAATCCAGGGATCAACAGAGCTAACCTACAATGACAGAAATCAGAAAGTGGTTGCCAAGGCTTGGGGGTGGGTGTGGGGAGGGGAATTGACTGGAAAGGGCCATAAGGGACCTTGCTGGAGTGATGGAAATGTTTAATATCTTGTTTTCTTGAAAGGTAGTTAAATGCCTATATACAATTGTTAACATGCATCAAACTGAACACAAGTTCTGTGCATTTTATGATATCTTAATTATCCTTCAGTTAAAAAACAAGAAACAAGCCATATAGAAAGCTATGAGATGTAGAATTATTGTTGCAGAAAATGAAATCAGTGGTGTGGAAAACAAAGTTGACCAAAGATCAAAGGGGGTGTTTGAGCATGATCCACATGGAGGGCAGAGATCACAGCACCAGCACATGAGATTTTCCTGACCAAGGTTCCAGAACTAATGGAACAGAAGCAATAATAAGAGCTCTAAAGGATAAATCTTTTCTGAGGTTAAGAAAGAACCAAGAGTCATATTGCAGGAACTTACCCTGTTCTAGGCTAAACCATAATTGAACTCATTATGGCAAAATATTTGAATTATAAAGAAAAAGAAAAAAAGTTCTAAAACATTGAGGCAGGGGAAAAGTCAGTTATCAATAAAACAAAAACCAATTTGGTTGCAGTTGTTTTTGTTGGCCCACAAAATATCAAGAACAGGAGTTTGGAGACAAAGTAGTTGTTATTCAAGAATATTATACTGGACCACATTCTCCCTCATGTGTGAAGGCAACAAAATTCTCAGATGTACAAAGGTTTGGAAAATATTCTCCCCATGAACCCTTTGAAGAAATTAGTTGAAAATCTTTATCATTCAATGAGTGATGAGGCAAAATGAAGGGTCATGGTATAGAGGAGTAATGGTACAACAGGACGTCAGGGAAGGCTAAAATCATTTAAAACAGGAACAAGAAAAAACTGTAAAGGAGTTTAAAAAATGATAGTAAAACTCAATGTATTTCAAGAGA
This sequence comes from Monodon monoceros, assembly GCF_005190385.1. NCBI lineage: Eukaryota > Metazoa > Chordata > Mammalia > Artiodactyla > Monodontidae > Monodon > Monodon monoceros. The sequence continues at coordinate 66,414,297 of NW_021703782.1, forward strand.
GAATACACACAATGTTAAAAGTAATATCCTTTTTAAAAAACTATCCGACTATGAGTCTTAAACTGCTCTAAAAACAAAGTCTTAATAAACAACAACAACAAAACATTTAAATAAATCAAAATGGCAACATAAATCAAGAAGGTGTTTCCCTCTGTTTGGGCAGAGGTTCCTGGGACCTGAATATATGATGCTTTTTTAAAAAAAATTTTATTGGAGTATAGTTGATTTACAATGTTGTGCTTGTTTGAGGTGTACAGCAAAGTGAATCAGTTATACATATACATATATCCACTTTTTCAGATTCTTTTCCCATATAGGCTATTAGAGCATTGAGTAGAGTTCCCTTTGCTATACAGTAGGTCCTTATTAGTTATCTATTTTATATATAGTAGTGTGTATGTATGATGCTATTTTTGAAACTGCATGTCAGGTCCTTCTGTTTTGGTGTTTTCCCTATCTCATTTGAACGTCTTCAATATTTTATCATAAAATTTTAAAATAATATACAGGCTGCAAAAAGAACTTTCCAAGTACTAAAAATTATTCTACTTTCTGATTTTCTTAACAGAAACTGAGAAGTTGTGGTTTATGTGTAAGGTTGAGAGGATGAAGATATATTTGGCAAGTGGGCGCAAAATTATAAGTGTATAAAATTCTTTATCTCAGGAAAAAAAGGACATAACAAATTACCAAAAAAACAGTAACCTGAAAAAAAAAATGGAACAACTTTATATCAACAAGACCTACAAATTCATCAAAACAACATATATGGAGCCAGGGTTCCACTTTCTGGGGACAAATTCCTATCCTTCTAACTTACTTCAATTAATCCCAAAGCAGCATTCTTTGATGAACTTGTAGATTCCAATCCAATGTTTACATGCTTTTTCACAATCCATTATTCCCTTCCTAATTTTTAAGTATCTTAGATGCCAGAGTACTCACTATAATCATTCCCTTGGAACTTCCTCGTTTCTCATGTCCCTCTTGTTTTCTTTGTATTCACTTTCGAAAAGCCCAACCCCCTTAGTTGTCTCAACTATTCCCCTTCTCAGTGTTTACAGCTGAGTAGCTGGATGTTGCTGGAAAAAAATTTTCTAGTGGTTTCATTTTAAATGTTGCTCTCAAATCCTAAGTGGCCCTTGGCCCTACCCAAATAGACAATTATGTTCCTCTAACATGTCCCCATATTCCAAGACAGACTTATCTCATTTCTTCCTAAACTCTTAATCCCAAATCATACCCTCCTCACTTCCAGCTAATGGCCTTATCTCATAAGTCTTTGAGAAAATAGAACAATCAGAAGCCCTACCTACATGTTCCCCACCACCAAATTTACATACCTTCCTCCATCTGCTTCCATTTTCTCTTCTTTTCCTTGCTATAGCTGAAAAAAATTTCTTTTCAAATCTAAGGCAAAAACTAAAATACTCTGAGGTGTGTTCTGTACTTTCTCCTCTCCCATGATCTCAATAAATTAATTCCACTGGTCACTAACTCTCCTGCATCATTGTTATCTCCTCCCTACTGGATCATTCCTTCAGGATACAAACATTCTCTAGTATCTCCTGATCTTTTAAGCAAAGACATGAAGAAAACCTCTCTCTTAATTAGACATCCTCTACTGGCTCCTGCCCCACCTCTCTGTTCCCCTTCACAGCAAAACCTCTTTGATGAGTGAGTACCCACACTGCTACCACTTCCTAGGCACTCTTTCATTCCTCCACCCACTTCAGCCTGGCTTCTTACCACCCTCCATAGTAACGAACCTTGTCCTTTCTCCCCTGAGCTGTTACCACTGTGATCTCTTTTGCTGCCAACTCCAAAGGACACCAGTCTGTCCTTAACACACTGGAGTTCTCCTTGTCCCAACAATCTTACCTCGGATTCAGTGAAACCACACTGTTTTAGGTTCTCTTCTTCCTCTCTTGCCTGCCCTTCTTCATCTTTGCTAAAGGTCCCTTCTCTTCCTGGCTATTCAAAAGCTTTCCTCAAGGCTCAGTCCTAGGCTCTCCTCTTTTCACTTCCTTCTTAGGAGCTATCACCTGCAATCATGGCTTTACATGATTACATATATGCAGATGACTCAGGTTTTTATATCCAGCCCAGACTCCTCTTTGAATTCCAAACCTGTATTTTCAATTGCTTACTTTCTCCTTTATCTTTGACCCCTCCTCATAGAATCCCCAAACTTCATTATACCCTCAAACACATTTAAGCCTGGTTCTCTTAAATGCCTCTCCTTCTCAGAGAATTCAATTTCTCAAAGTAAAACCTTGGGCATTGTTTTGGGGACCTTCTCCCTCACCTCTTCCCCATGTTTAAGCCAGTACAATATCCAGCCTCATGACTTCTTAATATCTCCTGAATCCATCCTCTTTTCCCATATCAGCTACCACCACCTGATGCAAGCTGCCTGAATGCCTGCATTAGCTTCCTAATCAGTCTCATATTCATCCTGGGGCCTTCTAATCCAGTCTCCTCTCTTCAAAAGTATCGCAATGAGGGCTTCCCTGGTGGCGCAGTGGTTGAGAGTCCGCCTGCCGATGCGGGGGACACGGGTTCGTGCCCCGGTCTGGGAGGATCCCACGTGCCGCGGAGCGGCTGGGCCCGTGAGCCATGGCCGCTGAGCCTGCACGTCCGGAGCCTGTGCTCTGCAACAGGAGAGGCCACAACAGTGAGAGGCCCGCGTACAGCAAAAAAAAAAAAAAAAGTATCGCAATGAAAATATGACCATTTCACTCCCTCCTGATTACCACCTTCAGTGGGATTTTGAATATGCAAACCTCTTTACAAGGCCACAAAGTTCTGCATGCTGTGACACCTCTCCATCTCCCAGCCTCACCTCGCACTACTCTCTCCTCCCTACAGTGCTTTTAATCCCCTCTATGAATCACACTCCCTTCTGTCAAAAGACCTTTGTGCCTTCTGTTCCTCAGCCTGGAATACCCTTTACGTCTCTCTAAACATGGCTGAGTTCTCATTTTTGTCCAGGTTTAAATGTCATTGACTTAACAAGGTTTTCTCTGACCATCCTGTCTAAATGGGCTTTCTGGAGAACATTCAAGATGGTGGAGGAGTAAGACGTGGAGATCACTTTCCTCCCCACAAATACATCAAAAATACACCTACATGTGGAACAACTCCTACAGAGCACCTACTGAATGCTGGCAGAAGACCTCAGACTTCCCAAAAGGCAAGAAAATCCCCACGTACCTGGGTAGGGCAAAAAAAAAAAAGAAAAACCAGAGACAAAAGAATAGGGACAGGACCTGCACCTCTGGGAGGGAACTGTGAAGGAGGAAGAGCTTCCACACACTAGGAAGCCCCTTCACTGGAGGAGATGGCGGGGGGGTGGGCAGGGGGAAGCTTTGGAGCCACGGAGGAGAGCGCAGCAACAGCGGTACAGAGGGCAAAGCGGAGAGATTCCCGCACAGAGGATCCATGCCGACCGGCACTCACCAGCATGAGGGCTTGTCTGCTCACCCGCCGGGGCTGGTGGGGCTTGGGCTTTGGAGGTCAGACCCCAGGGAGAGGACTGGGGTTGGCTGTGTGAACACAGCCTGAGAGTGCTAGTGCGACACAGCAAGCTGGGAGGGAGTTGGGGAAAATGTCTGGACCTGCCTAAGAGGCAAGAGACCATTGTTTTAGGGTGTGTGAGGAGAGGGGATTCCTTCCCTGTCTGCCCACAGAAGGCAGAGCACCCCCTAAATGAGCTCCAGAGATGGGTGCAAGCTGCGGCTATCAGCATGGACACCAGTGATGGGCATGAAATGCTAAGGCTGCTGCTGCAGACACCAGGAATCCTGTGTGCAAGCACAGGTCACTGTCCACACCTCCCCTCCTGGGAGTTGGTGCAACCTGCCACTGCCAGGTTCCTGTGATCCAGGGACAACTTCCCCAGGAGAATGCACAGTGCGCCTCAGGCTGTTGCAACGTCATGCTGGCTTCTGCCACCACAAGCTCGCCCCACATTCCATACCCCTCCCTCCCCCTGGCCTGAGTGAGCCAGAGCCCCCCAATGAGCCGCTCCTTTAACCCCCTCCTGTCTGGGTGAAGAACAGATGCCAGAGGGTGACGTACAGGCAGACGCGGGGCCAAATCCAAACCTGAACCTCAGGAGCTGTGCAAACAAACAAGAGAAAGGGAGATCTCTCCCAGAAGCCTCAGGAGCAGCAGATTAAATCTCCACAGTCAACTTGATATACCCTACAGCTGAGCAATGCCAGAATAGATAACAAATCATCCCAAAACTGAGGCGGTGGACTTTGGGAGCAACTGGAGACTTGGGGTTTGCTGTATGAGTCAGACTAATTTCTGATTTTTATGTTTATCTTAGTATAATTTTTAGTGCTTGTTATCATTGGTGGATTTGTTTATTGGTTTGGTTGCTCTTTTTTATTACGTTAAAACTTTTTAAATTTTAATATATTTTTATTTTAATAACTTTCTTTTCTTTTCTTTTCTTCTCCTCTCTCTCTCTCTTCTCACTTTTCTTCTGAGCCGTGTGCCTAACAGGGTCATGGTGCTCCAGCCAGGTATCAGGCCTGGGCCTCTGAGGTGGGAGAGCTGAGTTCAGCACACTGGACCACCAGAGGCCTCACAGCTCCATGTAATATCAATTGACGAGAGCTCTCCCAGAGCTCCGTCTCAATGTTAAGACCCAGCTCCACTCAACAACTAGCAAGCTCCAGTGCTGGACACTCCACGCAAAACAACTAGTAAGAACACAACGCCACCCATTAGCATAGAGGTTGCCTAAAATCATAATAAGGTCACAGACACCCCAAAACACACGACCAGACGCAGTCCTGCCCACTAGAAAGACAAGATCGAGCCTCATCGACTGGAACACAGGCACCAGTCCCCTCCACCAGGAAGCATACACAACCAACAGAACCAACCTTACCAACTGGGGGCAGACACCAAAAAACCAGGAACTACTAACCTGCAGCCAGCAAAAAGGAGACCTCAAAAACAGTTAAGCAAAATGAGAAGACAGAGGAATACGCAGAAGATGAAGAAGCAAAGCAGAAACCCACCAGACCAAACAAATGAAGAGGAAACAGGCAGTCTACCTGAAAAAGAATTCAGAATAATGATAGTAAAGATGATCCAAAATCTTGCAAACAGAATGGAGAAAATACAAGAAACGTTTAAGAACCTAGATGAACTAAAGAACAAACAAACATTGTGTTGTGATGAACAACACAATAAATGAAATTAAAAATTCTCTAGAAGGAATCAATAGCAGAATAACTGAGGAAGAGAAACGGATAAGTGACCTGGAAGGTAAAAGAGTGGAAATAACTACTGCAGGGCAGAATAAAGAAAAAAGAATGAAAAGAATTGTGGACAGTCTCAGAGACGTCTGGGACAACACTAAATGCACCAAAATTTGAATTCTATGGATCCCAGAAAAAGAGGAGAAAAAGAAAGGGACTGAGAAAATATATGAAGAGATTATAGTTGAAAACTTCCCTAATATGGGAAAAGAAATAGTCAACTCCAGGAAGTGCAGAGAGTCCCATACAGGATAAATCCAAGGAGAAACATGCCAAGACACATATTAATCAAACTATCAAAAATTAAATACAAAGAAAAAATATTAAAAGCAGCAAGGGAAAAGCAAAAAATAATATACAAGGGAATCCCATAAGCCTAACAGCTGATTTTTCAGCAGAAACTCTGCAAGCCAGAAGGGAGTGGTAGGACATATTTAAAGTGATGAAAGGGGAAAACCTACAACCAGTATTCCCCAGAAAGGATCTCATTCAGATTTGATGGAGAAATTAAAAGCTTTACAGACAAGCAAAAGCTAAGAGAATTCAGCACCATCAAACCAGTTTTACAACAAATGCTAAAGGAACTTTTCTAGGCAGGAAACACAAGAGAAGGAAAAGACCTACAAAAACAAACCCAAGGACATCCCTGGTGGCGCAGTGGCTGAGAGTCTGCCTGCCAATGCAGGGGACACGGGTTTGTGCCCCGGTCTGGGAAGATCCCACATGCTGTGGAGCGGCTGGGCCCATGAGCCATGGCCGCTGAGCCTGCGCATCCGGAGCCTGTGATCCGCAACGGGAGAGGCCACAACAGTGAGAGGCCCGCATACCGCAAAAAAACCCCAAACAAACAAAAAACAAAAACAATTAAGAAAGTGGTAATAGGAACATATATATTGATAATTACCTTAAATGTAAATGGATTAAATGCTCCAACCAGAAGACACAGACTGGCTGAATGGATACCAAAACAAGACCCATATATATGCTGTCTAAAAGAGACCCACTTCAGACCTAGGGACACATACACACTGCAAATGAGGGGATGGAAAAAGATATTCCATGCAAATGGAAATCAAAAGAAAACTGAAGTAGCAATTCTCTTATCAGACAAAAAAGACTTCAAAATAAAGACTATTAAAAGAGACAAAGAAAAACACTACATAATGATCAAAAGATCAATCCAAGAAGAAGATATAACAATTGTAAATATTTATGCACCCAACATAGGAGCACCTCAATACTTAAGGCAAATGCTAACAGCCATAAAAGGGGAAATCGACAGTAACACAAACATAGTTGGGGACTTTAACACCCCACGGTCACCAATGAACAGATCATCCAAGATGAAAATAAATAAGGAAACACAAGCTTTTATTGATACATTAAACAAGATGGACTTAATTGATATTTATAGGACATTCCATCCAAAAACAACAGAATACACTTTCTTCTCAAGTGCTCATGGAACATTCTCCAGGATGGATCATATCCTGGGTCACAAATCTAGCCTTGGTAAATTTAATAAAATTGAAATCGTATCAAGTATCTTTTCTGACCACAATGCTACGAGATTAGATATCAATTATAGGAAAAAATCTGTAAAAAATACAAACACTGGAGGCTATATACTACACTAGTAAATAACCAAGTGATCACTGAATAAACCAAAGAGGAAATAAAAAAAAAAACTAGAAACAAATGACAATGAAAACACGACGACCCAAAACCTGTGGGATGCAGCAAAAGCAGTTCTAAGAGGGAAGATTTTAGCAATATATCCCTACCTTAAGAGACAAGAGATATCTCAGACAACCTAACCTTACACCTAAAGCAATTAGAGAAAGAAGAACAAAAGAAAACCCAAAGTTAGCAGAAGGAAAAAAATCATAAAGATCATATCAGAAACAAATGAAAAAGAAGGAAACAATAGCGAAGATCAATAAAACTAAAAGCTGGTTCTTTGAGAAGATAAACAAATTTGATAAGCCATTAGTCATACTCACTAAGAAAAAAAGGGAGAAGGCTCAAATCAACAAACTAGAAATAAAAAAGCAGAAGTAACACCTGACACTGCAGAAATACAAAGGATCATGAGAGATTACTACAAGGAACTATACGCCAATAAAATGGACAACCTGGAGGAAATGGATAATTTCTTAGAAAAGCACAACTTTCGGAGACTGAACCAGGAAGAAATAGAAAATATAAACAGACCAATCACAAGCACTAAAATTGAAACTGTGATTAAAAATCTTCCAACAAACAAAAGCCCAGGACCAGATGGCTTCACAGGCAGATTCTATCAAACATTTAGAGAAGAGCCAACACCTATCCTTCTCAAACTCTTCCAAAATATACCAGAAGGAGGAACACTCCCAAACTCATTCTACGAGGCCACCATCGCCCTGATACCAACACCAGACAAAGATGTCACAAAGAAAGAAAACTACAGGCCAGTATCACTGATGAACATAGATGCAAAAATCCTCAACAAAATATTAGCAAACAGAATCCAGCAGCACATTAAAAGGATCACACACCATGATCAAGTGGGGTTTATCCCAGAATTGCAAGGATTCTTCAATATACGCAAATCAATCAATGTGATACACCATATTAACAAATTTAAGGAGGAAAACCATATGATCATCTCAATAGATGCAGAGAAAGCTTTCAGCAAAATTCAACACCCATTTATGATAAAAACCCTCCAGAAAGTAGACAGAGAGGGAACTTTCCTCAACATAATAAAGGCCATATATGACAAACCCACAGCAAACATCGTTCTCAATGGTGAAAAACTGAAACCATTTCCACTAAGATCAGAAACAAGACAAGGTTGCCCACTCTCACCACTATTATTCAACATAGTTGTGGAAGTTTTAGCCACAGCAATCAGAGAAGAAAAAGAAATAAAAGGAATCCAAATCAGAAAAGAAGGAGTAAAGCTGTCACTGTTTGCAGATGACATGATACTATACATAGAGAATCCTAAAGAGGCTACCAGAAAACTACTAGAGCTAATCAATGAATTTGGTAAAGTAGCAGGATACAAAATTAATGCACAGAAATCTCTTGCATTCCTATACACTAATGATGAAAACTCTGAAAAGGAAATTAAGAATACACTCCCATTTACTATTGCAACAAAAAGAATAAAATACCTTGGAATAAACCTACCTAGGCAGACAAAAGACCTGTATACAGAAAACTGTAAGACACTGATGAAAGAAATTAAAGATGATTCAAACAGATGGAGAGATATACCAAGTTCTTGGATTGCAAGAATCAATATTGTGAAAATGACTCTACTACCCAAAGCAATCTACAGATTCAGTGCAATCCCTATCAAATTACCAATGGCATTTTTCACAGAACTAGCATAAAAAAATCTCACAATTTGTATGGAAACACAAAATACCCAAATAGCCAAAGCAATCTTGAGAAACAAATCAGAGCTGGAGAAATCAGGCTCCCCGTCTTCAGACTATACTAGAAAGCTACAGTAATCAAGACAGCATGGTACTGGCACAAAAACAGAAATATAGATGAATGGAACACAATAGAAAGATAAATCCACACACATGTGGTCACCTTATCTTTGATATGGAAGGCAAGAATATACAATGGAGAAAAGACAGTCTCTTCAATAAGTGGTGCTGGGAAAAGTGGACAGATACATGTAAAAGAAGGAGATTAGAATACTTCCTAACACTATACACAAAAATAAACTCAAAATGGATTAAAGACCTAAATGTAAGGCCAGAAAGTATAAAACTCTTAGAGGAAAACACAGGCAGAACACGCTATGACATAAATCAAAGCAAGATCCTTTTTGACCCACTTCCTAGAGTAATGGAAATAAAAACAACAACAAACAAATGGGACCGAATGAAACTTAAAAGCTTTTGTACAGCAAAGGGAACCATAAACAGGATGAAAAGGCAACCCTCAGAATGGAAGAAAATTTTTGCAAACGAAGCAACTGACAAGGGATTAATCTCCAAAATATACAAGCAGCTCATGCAGCTCAATATGAAAAAAACCCCCAAACAACTCAATCCAAAAACGGGCACAAGACCTAAGTAGACATTTCTCCAAAGAAGATATACAGATTGCCAACAAACACATGAAAGGATGCTCAACATCACTACTCATTAAAGAAATGCAAATCAAAACCACAATGAGGTATCACCTCACACCAGTCAGAATGGTCATCATCAAAAAATCTACAAACAGTAAATGCTGGAGAGGGTGTGGAGAAAAGGGAACCCTCTTGCACTGTTGGTGGGAATGTAAATTGATACAGCCACTATGGAGAACAGTATGAGGGGGTCCTTAAAAAATTAAAAATAGAACTACCATATGACCCAGCAATCCCACTATTGGGCATATACCCTGAGAAAACCATAATTCAAAAAGAGTCATGTACCACAATGTTCATTGCAGCACTATTTACAATAGCCAGGATATGGAAGCAACCTAAGTGTCTGTTGACAGATGAATGGATAAAGAAGATGTGGCACATATATACAATGGAATATTACTCAGCCATAAAAAGAAACGAAATTGAGTTATTTGTAGTGAGGTGGATGGACCTAGAGTCTGTCATACAGTGTGAAGTAAGTCAGAAAGTGAAAAACAAATACCGTATGCTAACACATATATATGGAATCTAAAAAAAAAAAAATGGTTCTGAAGAACCTAGGGGCAGGACAGGAATAAAGACGCAGATGTAGAGAATGGACTTGAGGACATGGGGGGAAGGGTAAGCTGGGACAAAGTGAGAGAGTAGCATTGATATATATACACTACCAAGTGTAAAATAGATAGCTAGTGGGAAGCAACTGTATAGCACAGGGAGATCAGCTCGGTGCTTTGTGACCACCTAGAGGGGTGGGATAAGGAGGGTGGGAGGGAGGCTTAAGAGGGAGGGGATATGGGGATATGTGTGTGCGTATAGCTTATTTACTTTGTTGTACAGCAGAAACTAATATAACATTGTATAGCAATTATACTCCAATAAAGATGTTGAAGAAAAAATAATTACTCTAATAAAATTTGTTTATTTACCTATTTGACAATAAATAAATGGGCTTTCTACCTCCATTTTCTTTATCACTAACTGAACACAGTTTATAGTTAATATTTGTTTGTTCATGTCTCTTTTCCTTCTCCTCCACTAGATAGTAAGCTCATGTGGAACCTGTAACTTTCATTTATGAGTGCTTAAATAAATCAGGCACAAAGAAGGTGCTTAGTAAATCTGTCAGTAAATGGATGAACGCATAAGATGAACACACACATGTAAAATTACTTCCTTTTATTTTTCTATTGCCCTCTTGCTCAAGATTTTACTCTTATACAGTTTTCTTAGCTTCTTCTTGTAATAAATAATATCCTTATTTTGACTCTGGCAAGGAAGTGATAGTTCCACTCTTTTTCATGATAGTAGAGGTGGCATGGGGTTAGGGAACAGATTTTCTGAGAAAAAGCACCCATTTTCTTCCCTCCACCATTCTCCCATGCAGTCTCTACCCTTTGGTCCTCATTCCCCAGCACTTATATTATTTAACTGGATTTTCTCAGCAACTGTTAAGATAAATGATGTTATTTCTATTTTCTGAGAAAATTGAGGGTCATAAGTATTGAGTAAGAATCAAAGGTCAACAAAGCAAAAACCAGTCCAAATCCACAGTTTAAAACCAGGTCGGTAAAATGTGGAAGTTCACCGTTTCTTTTTCCAGCCTATCACTCTGCCTCTTGTTACAGATAAAGCGCGGATTCTACCTACATTACATGAGCTGTGGAGGAAAGAAGAAGCCTCCCGGGCTTAGCTCACTGGGCAGGGCAGGGATCGGGAAGTTAGTATCATGCTGGAAATTCTTCGAAGAAAAGCTTGACTCTTACACATATGGTTCTGACTAAATATCATCGTTTGTGTGGTCCGGGGTTCATTCTTTCATCTGCCCAGTATTGTTCCATGTTGGAAGCTACTTCATTAACAACATCCAGAAGAATAAAGGATGATTAAGTCATCTTATAAGTCAGCAACATAAGATGGCTCTCAAAATTTTCTCAAGAAATTACATAGCATTATTTCCTAATCTATCCTTTTTCTTTGTAAATGGATAGTTCTGGTTATATACTGAGGAAAAGACTACTTTCTGTCATATTTTATAAAACCTGTTTTTATAACTGCAAGTATTTAAATCTTCCATGTTCACACCATCCTAAGAGCATTGCTTTTGTTTTTCTGTTTCCTTCCACTCTTCACCCACATATTTTGAAATATATATTCAATCTTTACATATTTCCATACCATGTAGTGATAGCATTTTATTCTGCTTTTAGACTGAACATTTTCTTTGTTCTGGTAATAAAGAATCAGTAGACAAAGTATTTCAAAGCTTAATGTGCATTATTCCCAAATTGCATTTGTTTTCTTAGTTTGATGCTCTGATAAAATGAAAGGCTAATTGATGGTTACTGTATATTAAAGTGGACCAGCTAAGTCGATGAGTAAAAGTTATCAAGGAACTGGATGATCTTCTGGTAATACTATTCTGGCTAAAGAAAAGTATTTAAAAAAAAATCATACAAGTTTATCTAAAGACATGTAAGGCAGTTGAACATAAAATTAAACTGCAATCTAGGATTATTATTTAATAGGCTATTATTTTTTATCTTTGCAATATACATAGGCACTAACAATTATATATGTCTTCCTAGACATGACAGAAGGAACCCTTGAAATATAAAGTGTATTTTATAAGCTATAGATGTACTTTTCCTCTAATAAAACATGTAAACTTACTTGACATTTATTTATACAAACTCATTAAATAACTTCTATATTCATTCTTGTCAAAGGTAGTATTTCAATTTAATTATGATTAGGGACTTATTTAAATCACTATAAAGATCTCATTCCTCATCTAATGATGCCAGGGACAAATATAAAGCTGTCTATATCAGCATTGCTCATTTATTACACCAATTTTCCAGAATATATAGGTCATTCTAAAAGCTCTCCCTGAAAAAAATATAAAGTAGCTTTTTAATTCTCAAAGTTCTCATCAGAATTAAAATAGGTCAAATTTTTAGAGCATAGAGCTGTGAGATTATTTTACATTATTTTTATTTATTTGAGTTTAGGGAATATTCTGAGATGTTTTTTCTCTTAGCTTTATTAAACATTTGGGCATTGTACTGGGTTGAACTGTGCTCGCCCTACCACCTCCCCCAAAAAGAGATGTCTACCACAAACATGTAAATGTAGCCTTATTTGGAATAAAGGTCTTTGCAGATGTTATTAAGGTAAGGATCTCAAGATGAAGTCATTCTGAATTAAGGTGAATCCAGTAACGAATGTCCTTATAAGAGACAGACAATGAGAGGTACATAAAGACACAGAGGGAAGAAGGCCATTTGAAGATGGAGGCAGACATTGGAGTTATACTGCCACAAGCCGAGGAACGCCAGGAGCTGCGAGAAACTGGACGAAACTAGAAAAGATTCTTCCCTAGAGCCTTTGTAGTGTTGGTGGCCCTGCCAACACTTTAAGACTTCTGCCCTCCAAAACTGTGTGAGAATGAATTTCTGCTGTTTTAAACTACCACATCTGTGGTAATTTGTTGCAGCAGCCCTAGAAAACTAATACAAGTATACATTTGATACTAACTGCAGGTTTTGAACTCCTTTAAATGTTAGTCTGTGTCTATTCTGTGTTTATAGATAAGATCTTTTCTTTGAAGTATATTAAAGAGTGAATATCTGTCATTAAAAACAGGAAAAATCCTAAAAAAAAAAAAAAAAAAAAAAACAGGAAAAATTCTATATACCTAACATTCCATTTATCTCATAAAGTTACTGTTTTGGCTTTATTTTATCTACCACAGATGTGGCTGGTGGTTATTCATCTTCCATGCTTGATGCAATCAGAAGAGCAGTGATGGTTTCCAACGTGCTTTCAGTTAATAAGATAAATGCAAAAAGCCTCACCCTCAAAGAGGTCTTCAGACTAGCTACTCTTGGAGGCAGCCAAGGTAATGAGCATTTTATTTCTCACACGATGTACATACAACCATGCCAATGTGTCCTTCGCTGCAGTGTGAAGGCTCGTGATAGTGGCATCAGCAGGCACCCCCATATTCATGACTGTTGCATCTCATATAATATAACCAAAACTTAGCAAGTACATGTTCAAGCATGTGGTGGAGGCATCATTCTTTAAGCAAGTTCCCTGTTTTTGGCAGAAGAGATGTTCAGTATGCAATTATCATATTAATTGTTTTAATGGATACTTGCATTGGTCACATGCATACGAGTTCTTTAAAATAATCAGTTTTTTTCCACTGGGTCAAGTAACATACTCTCTATTGCCCTAAGTAGTAATAATAATAATAATAATAATAATGGCCAAGACTTATTGGGCCCTTACCATGTGATAGGCACTATGCAACATGCTTTATGGATGCTGTTATTTAATCCTCAGAACCACTATTAATTCCATTTTACCAACAAGGTACCTGAGTGAGGCTTACACACCTGTCAAGCTGCAGTGTGCCATGATTTGAATCCAGAAAATCTGATGCGAGAGTGCAGGCTGTTACCCGCCGCCTTCCACTGCAATATCTTCCTGTATAAATCTTGGCTTAGACTATGTATTTTGTTTATCTACTTAAGTACACTAATTACCCAAGCCTCTTTCAAAGGAGAAAGATGGAGAAGTACAGTTGATATGCAAATATTGTTCATCACCTTTTCCCAGTTCTCACATGTAACTGTATTTTTACTGAAAAAATAGAAAGTGGTAACTGTATTGCTTTCTGTCACTTTAAGTATTATAGTATAATCTGGATGGATGATGGTGAACATATCATGAAACCTTAGGTAGTTAGTGAGAAAAACATAGATCTTAAGACAGGTGTATATTTTTAATATATTTTAACATTTTTATATTTATGATATATACCCTAGATCTTATAAATGAAGTATGATGGAGGCCAGGGTATCCTGGGAAGAGAAACTTCCTGGCTCTTCTCTGAATGTTCTGGGCTATGATGAATGCCATAAAGAACATTTCAAGAAAGAAAGCAAAGGTCATGTGCTTTGCATTTCCCCCAGTCTTATAATTTCATTTTCTAAAGTTCCAAGTTTTAAAAGTTCTGTTCTTTAAACAAGTGTGACACTCCCTACCCCCATTTTCACATCTGAGTTGTCCTGCCATCTGATTTTCATGGTGTAAATGACTTGTATTTAAATAGTGCTTTTTTTATTCTAGGCTCTCTCTGAGTTGTTTCATCAGGATCCTGTATGCGACCAGGCCGGCATGGGGTGCTTACCAAATCATTTCTACCTTACCGTATAGCTTTCAAATCTATTTTCTGGGCCGCTGTTATGAAATTTCTTCTCAGCTTGTGTCTCTACAAGAGTCTGAGTGAATGAGATGAATGCATCCCTGTTTAAAGTTGGCATCTTCCCCGCTTTACATTCACTCTCAAGATCAAGATGTGCATAAATCACCTTCACAGAGCCAACATTTGCTCCAAAGACAGTAAAACTGCATTTCCTAAAATGCATTTGAGTTGCTTACCAGCCCAGCTAGGCCTCTCTGAAATAATGTGAATTTAGATCAATTTACAATTCACTGACAGTAGTTGTGGTTTTTTTTGGTTAGTTCATACCTGAACTCCCCAGGTTCTAACAAACAGTCCAGTTAATTTATATATATATATAATACCATCAATTCCTGGCAAATGAACCTGGTTATCTGGCCTGTTAAACACACAGTTTTATGTTGAATAGTCATCAAAAACTCATGTTTGTCATGCTGTTTGTCAAGGGAAAAACGAAGTAGAGTGTAATCGATGAAGGAGGAGAAAATTTCCAGTGATTTTCTCTTACATTCAGTTCTTGCCCCCACCATCAGTGGAAGTCACCTAACCCCTTTTAACATTTCTAATTATGTTTGCACCTCTTTAAGAACTCTTTAGCTAAAAAAATATTTTTCTTTTCTGAGAATAAAAGAGTTGCCCTTTAAATAACCATTTAAGAACAAGCAAGATTTCTAAATCTGTGCTTAGAGCATTGCCAAAAGACTTCTGGATATCCATACCTAGAAATATAACGTAGTGGGTATTGTCTAATAGAAATATGGTGTCTAATATTTTCACATAGGACTGTATTCTGACAGTGCCAGAATACAGCAAATACATGTAAAAATTCAAGTAAGTAATGCTGCACTCCAGTTGACCTTTCTTTCATGCATGCTTCTATTTGGAACACTCTATCCAGATTCTGGCTTTAAGGAGCTTTAAATTCAATACCTTCATTGACCAGGAAAACCAACTACCCTCATCTGAAACTAAACCATAAAAATGAGAGATGTTCTTCCTCGACATCCACTATTCATGGAATAGGAATTCTAGCTGGGAGATGGATCAATTCAATAGACATTATTGACCTATGCCCTATTTTAGAGAACCATTCTTCTCTGGCAACGAGAAAATCTTTAAGGTTACAGAGAAATTAGTCTGCTTTCAAAAGCACTGGGACTCTTGAGTTATGAAAATCTATTTACTTTCAGAAGTGAATTTTTTCTATTCAAAGGATTTAAACTAAGGAACTTAGGATGGATATGCCTGCATTGAAAAATATGCAAAAAGATAATTATTTTTTACTTACTTGAAGTTCATTTCACTGCCACAAAAATAGATCTTGTCAGCTATTTCATAGAACAAAAAGAACAAAAAGGGCAAGGAAAGGAGTTGGAATGTTGGAAGGAGAATAGGAGAGAAAGAGAAAGATATTATGTCCATCATCATGTTTCTTCTAGAGGTGAATGGAAATCACAGACCAGTTGGACTGTGAAGGGAACTGATAGAGCTGAAACAGAGAGACAACATCAGAATTACGATCATGGTGTTGAAGAGAACTCTTTTTATTCTCAGATTTTGCTTTCCCTGTGCTTACTCTGCCTTCTGTAAGTCGAAGTCTTGCGACCTATTGGAATGCTTCACTATTAAGATACTAATTTTTTTCTAGTGACACACTGGCAGATTCTGTCCTTGCAAATTGGGATATTTGCATGGTCCAATGGCTAAAAATACTAACTCTTTATTAACTTATTCCATCCTGTAGCCCTGGGGCTGGATAGACAGATTGGAAACTTTGAAGTGGGCAAGGAATTTGATGCCCTCCTGATCAACCCCAAAGCATCTGACTCTCCCATTGACCTGTTTTATGGGGATTTTGTTGGTGATATTTCTGAGGTACGTAAAAGGAAGTTGATCAAAAAGCATTAATTTCATGAACTAGTCAGTCACAACAGCTTCCCTATAGAAAAAAATTAGACACTGAAACATTTATTGGAATGCAGGAGAATCTTATAAGGGAAGCTAGATAATTTTTTTTAACATATTAATTCGAGTATCATTGTTTTACACTGATGTGTTAGCTGCTGCTGTATAACAAAGTGGATCAGCTATACGTATACATATATCCCCATATCCCCTCCTCTTGCGTCTCCCATCCACCCTCCCTATCTCACCCCTCTAGGTGGTCACAAAGCACAAGCTGATCTCCCTGTGCTATGTGGCTGCTTCCCACTACCTATCTCTCCCACGCCTGGTAGTGTACACAAGTCACTGCCACTCATCACTTCGTTTCATCTTACCCCTCCCCCTCACTGTGTCCTCAAGTCCATTCTCTACATCTGCGTCTCTGTTTCTGTCCTGCCCCTAAGTTCTTCAGAACCGTTTTTTTTTTGGTTCCATATATATGTGTTAGCATATGGTATTTGTTTTTCTCTTTCTGACTTACTTCACTCTGTATGGCAGAGTCTAGGTCCATCCACCTCACTACTAATAACTCAATTTCATTTCTTTTTATGGCTGATAATATTCCATTGTATATATGTGCCACATCTTCTTTATCCATTCATCTGTCGATGGACAAGTAGGTTGCTACCCTGTCCTGGCTGTTTTAAATAGTGCTGCAGTGAACATTGTGGTACATGGCTCTTTTTGAATTATGGTTTTCTCAGGGTATATGCCCAGTAGTGGGATTGCTGGGTCATATGGTAGTTCTATTATTAGTTTTTTAAGGAACCTCCACACTGTTCTCCATAGTGGCTGTATCAATTTACATTCCCATCAACAGTGCAAGAGGGTTCCCTTTTCTCCACACCCTCTCCACCATTTATTGTTTGTAGATTTTTTGATGATGCCCATTCTAGCGGGTGTGAGGGGATACCACATTGTAGTTTTGATTTGCATTTCTCTAATGATTAATGATGTGGAGTATCCTTTCAAATGTTTCTTGGCAATCTGTATATCTTCTTTGGAAAATTGTCTATTTAGGTCTTCTGCCCATTTTTGGATTGGGTTGCTTTTTTGATACTGAACTGCATGAGCTGCTTGTATATTTTGGAGATTAATCCTTTGTCAGTTGCTTTGTTTGCAAATATTTTCTCCTACTGTGAGGGCTGTCTTTACGTCTTGGTTATGGTTTCCTTTGCTGTGCAAAAGCTTTTAAGTTTCATTAGGTCCCATTTGTTTATTTTTTTTATTTCCATTTCTCTAGGAGGTGGGTCAAAATGGACCTTGCTGTGATTTATGTCATAGAGTGTTCTGCCTATGTTTTCCTCTAAGAGTTTTATAGTGTCTGGCCTTACATTTAGGTCTTTAATCCATTTTGAGTTTATTTTTGTGTATGGTGTTAGGGAGTGTTCTAATTTCATTCTTTTACATGTAGCTGTCCAGTTTTCCCAGCACCACTTTTTGAAGAGGCTGTCTTTACTCCATTGCATATTCTCCTTTATCAGAGATAAGGTGACCATATGCGTGTGGATTTATCTCTGGGATTTCTGTCCTGTTCCATTAATCTGTATTTCTGTTTTTGTGCCAGTACCATACTATCTTGATTACTGTAGCTTTGTAGTATAGTCTGAAGTCAGGGAGCCTGATTCCTCCAGCTTCGTTTTTCTTTCTCAAGATTTCGTTGACTATTCGCGGTCTCTTGTGTTTCCATACAAATTGTGAAATTTTTTGTTCTAGTGCTGTGAAAAATGCCACTGGTAGTTTGATAGGGATTACATTGAATCTGTAGATTCCTTTGGGTAGTATAATCATTTTCACAATGTTGATTCTTCCAATCCACGAACATGGGATATCTCTCCATCTGTTTGTATCATATTTAATTTCTTTCATCAGTGTCTTATAGTTTTCTGCATACAGGTCTTTTGTCTCCTTAGGTAGATTTATTCGTAGGTATTTTATTCTTTTTGTTGCAATGGTAAATGGGAGTGTTTTCTTAATTTCACTTTCAGATTTTTCATCATTAGTGTATAGGAATGTAAGAGATTTCTGTGCATTAATTTTGTATCCTGCTACTTTACCAAATTCATTGATTAGCTCTAGAAGTTATCTGGTGGCATCTTTGGGATTCTCTGTGATAGTATCACATCATCTGCAAACAGTGACAGTTTTACTTCTTCTGTTCTGATTTGGATTCCTTTTCTTTCTTTTTCTTTTCTGATTGCTGTGGCTAAAACTTCCACAACTATGTTGAATAATAGTGGTGAGAGTGGGCAACCTTGTCTTGTTCCTCATCTTAGTGGACATGGTTTCAGTTTTTCACCATTGAGAACGATGTTTGCTGTGGGTTTGTCATATATGGCCTTTATTATGTTGAGGTAAGTTCCCTCTATGCCTACTTTCTGGAGGGTTTTTATCATAAATGGGTGTTGAATTTTGTTGAAAACCTTTTCTGCATCTATTATCATATGGTTTTTCTCCTTCAATTTGTTAATATGGTGTATCACACTGATTGATTTGCATATATTGAGGAATCCTTGCATTCCTGGGATAAACCCCACTTGATCATGGTGTGTGATCCTTTTAATATGCTACCGGATTCTGTTTGCTAGTATTTTGTTGAGGATTTTTGCATCTGCGTTCATCAGTGACATTGGCCTGTAGTTTTCTTTTTTTGTGGGATATTCGTCGGGTTTTGTATCAGGGTGTTGGTGGCCTCGTAGAATGAGTTTTGGAGTGTTCCTCCCTCTGCTATATTTTGGAAGAGTTTGAGAAGTAAGGGTGTTAGCTCTTCTCTAAATGTTGGATAGCATTTGCCTGTGAAGCCATCTGGTCCTGGGCTTTTGTTTGTTGGCAGATTTTTAATCACACCTGCAATTTCAGTGCTTGTGATTTGTCTGTTTCTATTTTCTATTCCTGGTTCAGTCTGGGAAAGTTGTGCTTTTCTAATAAATTGTCCATTTCTTCCAGGTTGTCCACTTTATTGGCATATAGTTGCTTGTAGTAATCTCTCATGATCTTTTGTATTTCTTCAGTGTCAGTTGTTACTCCTGCTTTTTCATTTCTAATCCTGTTGATTTGAGTCTTCTCCCTTTTTTTCTTGAGTCTGGCTAATGGTTCATCAGTTTTGTTTATCTTCTCAAAGAACCAGCTTTTAGTTTTATTGACCTTTGCTATTGTTTCCTTCATTTCTTTTCCATTTATTTCTGATCTGATCTGTATGATTTCTTTCCTTCTGCTAACTTTGGGGGTTTTTTTGTTCTTCTTTCTCTAATTGCTTTAGGTGTAAGGTTAGGTTGTTAAATATTTGAGATTTTTTTTCCCCTGAGGTAGGACTGTATTGCTAAAAACTTCACTCTCAGAACTGCTTTTGCTGCATCCCATAGGTTTTGGGTTGTCATGTTTTCATTGTCATTTGTTTCTAGGTAGTTTTTGATTTCCTCTTTGATTTATTCAGTGATCTCTTGGTTATTTACTAGTGTATTGTTTAGCCTCCATGTGTTTGTATTTTTTACATTTTTTTCCTTAATTGATATCTAGTCTTATAGCGTTGTGGTCGGAGAAAATACTTGATACTATTTCAATTTTCTTAAATTTACAAAGGCTTAATTTGCGACCCAGGATATGATCTATCCTGGAGAATGTTCCATGAGCACTTGAGAAGAAAATGTATTCTGTTTTTTTGGATGGAATGTCATATAAATATCAATTAAGTCCATCTTGTTTAATGTGTCATTTATAGCTTGTGTTTCCTTGTTTATTTTCATTTCAGATGAATTGTGCATTGGTGAAAGTGGGGTGTTACAGTCCCCTACTATTATTCTGTTACTGTCGATTTCCCCTTTTATGGCTGTTAGTATTTGCCTTATGTATTGAGGTGCTCCTCTGTTGGGTATATAAATATTTACAATTGTTACATCTTCTTCTTGCATTGATCCTTTGATTATTATGTAGTGTTCTTCCTTGTCTCTTGTAATAGTCTTTATTTTAAAGTCTATTTTATCTGATATGAGAATTGCTACTCCAGCTTTCTTTTGATTTCCATTTGCACGGAATATCTTTTTCCATCCCCTCACTTTCAGTGTGTATGTGTTCCTAGGTCTGAATTGGGTCTCTTGTAGACAGCATATACATGGATCTTGTTTTTGTATGCATTCAGCCAGTCTGTGTCTTTTGGTTGGAGCATTTAATCCATTTACATTTAAGCTAATTATCAATATGTATGTTCCTATTACCATTTTCTTAATTGTTTTGGGTTTGTTTTTGTAGGTGTTTTCCTTCTCTTCTGTTTCCTGCCTAGAAAAGTTCCTTTAGCATTTGTTGTAAAGCTGGTTTGGTGGTGCTGAATTCTCTTAGCTTCTGTTTGTCTGTAAAGGTTTTAATTTCTGTGTCAAATCTGAATGAGATCCTTGCTGGGTAGAGTAATCTTGGTTGTAGGTTTTTCCCTTTCATAAATTTAAATATGTCCTGCCACTCCCTTCTGGCTTGCAGAGTTTCTGCTGAAAAATCAGCTGTTAAGCTTATTGGATTCCCTTGTATATTATTTGTTGCTTTTCCCTTGCTGTTTTTAATATTTTTTCTTTGTATTTAATTCTTGATAGTTTGATTAATTTGTGTCTTGGCATGTTTCTCTTTGGATTTATCCTGTATGGGACTGTCTGCGCTTCCTGGACTTGATTATTTCCTTTCCCATATCAGGGAAGTTTTCAACTATAATCTCTTGAAATATTTTCTCAGTTCCTTTCTCTTTCTCTGGGACCCCTATAATTCGAATGTTGGTGCATTTAGTGTTGTCCCAGAGGTCTCTGAGACTGTCCTAGATTCTTTTCATTCTTTTATCTTTACTCTGCTCTGCAGTAGTTATTTCCACTGTTTTATCTTGCAGGTCACTTATCCGTTCTTCTGCCTCAGTTATTCTGCTATTGATTCCTTCTAGAGAATTCTTAATTTCATTTATTGTGTTGTTCATCATTGTGTGTTTGCTCTTTAGTTCTTCTAGTTCCTTGTTAAATGTTTCTTGTACTTTCTCTATTCTATTTCCAAGATTTTGTATCATCTTCACTATCATTACTCTGAATTCTTCTTCAGGTAGACTGCCTATTTCCTCTTCATTTGTTTGGTCTCATGGGTTTTTACTTTGCTCCTTCATCTGCGTATTTCTCTGTCTTCTCATTTTGCTTAACTTACTGTGTTTGGGGTCTCCTTTTCTCAGGCTACAAGTTCATAGTTCTCGTTGTTTTTGATGTCTGCCCCCAGTGGGTAAGGTTTGTTCTGTGGTTTGTGTAGGCTTCCTGGTGGAAGGCACTGGTGCCTGTGTTCTGGTGGATGAGGCTGGATCTTGTCTTTCTGCTGGGCAGGACTGCGTCCAGTGGTGTGTTTTGGGTTGTTTGTGACCTTATTATGATTTTACGCAGCCTGTCTGCTGATGGGTGGGGTTGTGTTCCTTTCTTGCTAGTTGTTTGCATGGCGTGTCCAGCACTGGAACTTGCTGGTTGTTGAATGGAGCTGGGTCTTAGCGTTGAGACGGTGATCTCTGGGAGAGCTCTCGCTGTTTGATTATTATATGGGGCCAGGAGGTCTCTGGTGGTCCAACGTCCTGAACTCGGCTCTCCCACCTCCGAGACTCAGGCCTGACACCCGGCTGGAGCACCAGACCCTGTCAGCCACACAGCTGGAGTGCCTTCAGAGTTGGAGAAGCTGGCCTGCAGTGGCTCTCCTTCTGTGCTGCACATTAGAATCACCTGCTTCTTCCTTGTTTTGCCCCAAAGGCAGCGTTCCACAGAGAAAAACAGTCCCCTTGAAAATAGTCACAGCTCTGAGATGGCTTTTTTTTTTTTACGTTGTGCTTAGTCAGGTTTCACTTGTTCACAGGGGGTTATGTGCAGAGGCCTCACACCCGGCTCTTCCTACTGGGGTTCCTAGTTTGGAATCTAGATCCTTTTAAGTTATTATAATTTCATGACAATAATGGTATTAAAGAAACATTTGTATTTTGAATATATTTGTATATTTGAAGGTATTTGGCTATAAGAAGCCATAATATAGCTACCACTTATTGAACACACTTGCTGTGTGCTAGATGGCATGGGATTAATACATTATTTTTGTTTAATTATCAGAACTATTATGAGAGCCAGGTGCTATTAATATTACCATGTCGTTTATGGGGCAGTGAGGCTTAAGGGAGGCTAAATGGTTTACCTAAGAACTCATGGCTAGTAATTAGTAGACACAGTTTGGATTCCATCCCAGGACTTTCTGACTTCTGGAATCTGGGCTCTTGATCACAATGCTACATGGATTCTCTTAATTATAAGAAAATGAGTTTTTTTACTTTGTCCTCTTATCATGTTTTTCTATGTATAAAATAAACTAGTTCTTACTTTAATAACAATTCTTTTTGAGACAGTTTTTCTTTAAAACTTAGCTACTGCCATTTATAAATTGATCCATTTATGAGAGTAAATGTGATACTAAATGTAACATGCTGAGGTTTTTTGAAGAAAGGGGCTGGATTATTTGAAGTTGATACCATTAGTTATTTACATATTACTTATTCTTTTACTTTTTTATTAGAGTGAGTTTCTGGGAATAGGGCTTAGACCCATTCATCCAGTCATTTTTCTTCTATTATACACCTCTTGAAATATTTAAATTATTATATTAAATTAAATTCTTTTTTTTGTTTTTTGCGGTACGCGGGCCTCTCACTGTTGTGGCCTCTCCCGTCGTGGAGCACAGGCTCTGGACGCGCAGGCTCAGCGGCCATGGCTCACGTGCCCAGCCGCTCCGCAGCATGTGGGATCTTCCTGGACCGGGGCACGAACCCGTGTCCCCTGCATCAGCAGGTGGACTCTAAACCACTGCACCACCAGGGAAGCCCTAAATTAAATTCTTTAATTTTTGTTAACACTTTCCTCTGAAGATTTCAAGGTTCTATGTTAAGAACTTTCAGGCAATGGGAAACATTTGTTAATAGTCAGTACTTTTTTTTTTTAGGCAAAAGACCATTTCTTTTTCATTAATAAAAGTAGATTTTGGGATGTTCAGTCGATGCCAGCTTAGGTGAGACAGTGATTGTTAGCCATAGAAGCCAACTCCTATGAGTAGAGTTAGGTCTTCTGGGGCATAGTTTAGCATTTTGACTTGGGATACTGGATTGTTGGTGACAAATAATTCTTCCCCTTTACCCTTTCTGCCTAACTCTGTTATTGGAATAGCCATCAGTGTATCCATTTCTGGGACCAAGTTCCAGCCAGGCTAATGTATACAACAGAGAGAAATACCTTTTAAATGGATGGAATACGTGTCTTATCTCAAGGCCTTTTTCAGGTTTAAATTCAAAATATTTTCACGGTAACTCTTGGATATGGAATGCAAGACTAAAGAAATTCACATGTGGAAATGCAAACAGACATTGATTAATCAAGATAGCATCTTTTATGTAAATATATAAATAAGTTTCGGCACTGAAATTAACACATTTTTCTCCTCTGGGTTTAGCCATAATTTTGGTAATATATATATTTACAAAAGAAAAAGTTCTGTGTTTAGAAAAAAATAAAAACAGATTTTTGCCATTGAGAAATATATTTATATTTCTGGATTTTGCCAACCACTGTTGGCTGTGAATTTGCTTTTCTAAATGCACAAAATATTCTTTCTCCTTATTATTATTTTTCATTTTAGGCTATTATCCAGAAGTTCCTCTATCTAGGTAGGTATATATGTCTCTATGCTAAATAAAATCTTTCTTTGTCTCTTGGGTATGCTCTCTGCATTTATTGTACCATATGTTAAGCCTTATGTGTGATCATTTGCTTTGATTCATTATATTTTTTAACATTCCTTGGCATTGAGCCCATTTATGGCACAATATTTAAAGGCACTATTTGAAATGAATACGCTCCTCTAGAACATAGTCATAAATCCTAAACTGAGGAATGGCAGGCCAAGGAGAAGAGATCATCCTGTACCTTCTTCCTACACTCGTTCTGTAACCCCAAGTCTGCCCTAGCACATTGTATTTGTGATTGTGGTGGAGTCTTGCCACACATGCTTTTTAACGTACTCACATTCAATTCTATTCACTGAGAGAGAGAAATAAATAGTGCAGAAGATTCTACTCTTCCTCCCACTCCGTTGAGTGAGCTCTGAGTTCTGAGTGAATTTGGGGTGGGAGAGACACATGTGGTATTTCTTAAAAAAGCTCAGTTCTTGCAGGCCCTTCATCTCACCATGCTGCTTATGATTCTGGGGTGTAAAGATAAGTATTTCTTTTACACTTGGGGCTGGAAAAGGAAACCACTCACTTCAGCCGAAAGAACGGTGATTGGGGGTTGATTCAATTTTATGTGAATTCTGCTTTAGGCGTGTATTTCAGACTCTAATCCTTAAATTAGGTGCAGCATCTTCTTTTGGTCATATCTACCTGTTCAGATTATAAACAATGATTCCTTGATTTTTCTTTCAGGAGATGACCGAAATATTGAAGAGGTGTATGTGGGTGGAAAGCAGGTGGTTCCCTTTTCGAGCTCAGTGTAAGACCGTCTGCATCTACGAGTTCTCCTGGGGTAACACAGTTCTGTGTTTTCTTGTGCCCAGGCGGAGTTAGGAAGTCAAAAACCAGTACCTTGTTCTTGGGATGACTATCTCCTTCTGTGTCTAGTTACAGTATTCACTTGACAAATCGTTCAAAGGAAGTTGCTCTAATTCTCAACTCTCTGGTTGGGACAATTAAAAATTTCACCTTTTTGAGCTGTTTAGATTTACTTGAAAGCTCAAACATAAGGGAATGTTATTATTGGTGGTGTTCTTATTATGAGATTTAAATAAAATCTATTTCACATTTGGACATGTGGAGAGAAAAGATATTCTTATAAGGTTAGATATTTTGAGCTAGTAAATGTGAAAATTAGAAAACAGAAAATGAACCAGTGAGTATATTTTTGAGGGAGAAAAAATTAGACTATGAACACGCATTGGAAAATGACTTCAGATTGTGTTTGAAAATTATATACTGAGCATACTAATTTAAAAAGAGAACTTGTTGAATTTTAAAATGTGTTTCTCGATTGACCTTGTGTTCTGGAAATATGCACTTAATGGAATTTGCATTTCAGAGATATGTTATTGTTGTGCTTTGCCTTCTTTGGGGATGAAATGTCAGAAATTGAATGCCACATGCTTTCTTAATATAGTTCTGTGCTTCAAAGTGTTTGACAGAAGTTGGGTATTAAAGATTTAAAGTTTCTTAGGAATATTATTCATATAGCTACATGGCATAAATAGCTATACTTTTGTGTACTTTAAAATCACAATGTATAATTGTGTGATGCTATTATTGCTACATTTTTATTAGAAGAGAAACAAATTTCATACTCCACTGTTGTGTAGATTGGAGTCTTTCATATATTGGGACAAGTGCTGGGCATCCAGGAGCTGTCAATACTAAAAGGAAGGGTTTCATTGCAATGACCCGTTCTCCCAAAGAACTATTCCATAGTTGCTGGAAATTTCATACTCAGATATCAATCTGTTAGAACTTTAAATGAAGGACAAATCCTACTACATAAATATTATTTAAAATCTTTAAACCTTGCATATTGAAAGTACTCTATTTTTCAATTTTATCTTGTCTTTTTCATTCCTAATAATTTTCAGGACATTAGAATTTTAGGATAAGGAAAAGTATTTAGATGTCCCACTACTGTTTATATTAATAGGACTTAATCTGTACTAGACATCTAGAAACATTAAACAAAGCAAAGAGTGTTTTTATGCTTCCTAATAGTGTGCTTTCCCATAACGTGGAATTAAAAACAAATTATGACTTCATGATAAATCCTTAAGAAATATTGATATGAATATTATTTAAATATTATAGTTTTCTCAG
Source organism: Monodon monoceros (assembly GCF_005190385.1). Taxonomy (NCBI): domain Eukaryota; kingdom Metazoa; phylum Chordata; class Mammalia; order Artiodactyla; family Monodontidae; genus Monodon; species Monodon monoceros. The sequence continues at coordinate 66,440,798 of NW_021703782.1, forward strand.
TTAACTCCAAATCCTATAAACCAACAAGGAAAAGGAGTAGTTTTCTTAATATATCCTAACACTCATACCTAGGGCTTAGGGCTGACTCCTTATTATCACCTTACAGTAAAGAACTTTATGTAATATATCTGCAGAATGAAGAAGAAAATTTGTTCTCTGGTACTATAAATTTTATTCTTATATAGTCATGCTAATTCAGCAGTAATTTGCTCAGTCTCTGGCCCCTCACCCCTGGAGAAACACTTCTAGACTTGGGTATACCCTACACCTAAAGATAGAACAAATATTTGGTCTTATTTAAAAAGCAGAAACAAAAAACCAGAGTTTGTGTTGTGAGGTATTAAGTAACTCAGTAAACCCAGTTTCCAGTCTCAGTCTAGAATTCCTAGTTCCTGAGCCATGTCAAAGATGCCCCACCAAGTTTCTTTCCATTTCTCTATAGTGCTGGTAGGTATTTTCTGCTTTATCTCCCCAGTCCCTGCCAAAGGAACTTGGTTACCTAGTTTCTAACTCACATGAGTGGGCTCAGGAATTTGGAATGACATGTGCAAGATCCAGTAATAGGCAGAAGCTGTTCTTAGCCTTTGCAACATCCTGCATTTTTACCTTCCATTAAGGGTGTACATTTTGATGTTGAACATCAACTTTCATTTAGATTTAGGACTTACATGCAGCAAATATAAATAAGTGTGGCATCAGAAGCAGGAATAATGGCCATATACAACCAATCTGTCAAATATTAAGTTTAGCCCTGATAATATGTTAAGACCTGAATATCTTTTCTAGTACGAATAGAATGTGTTGAAATGTTTACATGTACTTTGATCTCCCTGCATTACTTATAACTTATGTGTTTTATTTCCCAGAGTGCAGTGTTGCTGAATGTTGCATATGCTTTTTGCGGTACTGCAGGCATTAGCCATACACGTGCCCAGATGTTCTGCACTTTGAAATGTTGCCTTTGCTTAATGTGGGTTGACTTTCTGAATTGCGGAAAGGCAGTATTCCAAGCCAATCCTATTTGTCACTTTATGTGTGAATATTTTGCTCTCTGACAGGAAAGGAAGAATTAAAACATCTTCTCAGTCCCCTCACCCAACTCTGCACTATTTGCCTCGGTTTCATGACATTTTTAATGGAATACACTTTAACAGGTAAAAACGTATTCAATAGTAGTGACTATCATACATTTAAAAATATTTTTGCAACCAGAACAGAAAAGCAGGCTAATCAGCCAACATGAATTTAATTTTCAAAAAAGAGTAAAATGTAGGATTAGAACAGGAAAGGTTGTCCTAGTAATTGTAAACTGAGACCAAGGAAACTCTGTCCCCTTATTTATTCTCCCAGCTTCTTCTGATCTAATTGTCAAAGGTTTTAGAATCCAAGAGAATATCTTAGAATAAGCTTCCTTCATGCTAGGAGGAGGTCTTTCTAAATTAATATTATGAGCATTGAACCCCATTGCATCTCTTTTAATTTTTGTGAGAATTCTGCACGGTCAAGAAAGGAAGGCAGTGGGGAAACACCCCTGTTACGCTTAGCTGATTTGAAGTGTGCCCTTGAATATCCCTGTTGGCAGCTACAGTTGAGATCTCAGAAGGGAAACAATGGCTGTGAGATCCAGCAATGTATTTTGAATCTTCATTCCCTTCCAGACTCTTCCTATTTTTAATTTTTTCACCTCAGAACCAGATATATGGAAAGCTTTAAAGACAAGGTGGAAGGCACATTGTATCAATTCTACACGTGTGCTATACATGGAAGATATCCCGAGCTGGATGCTCCTGTAGCCTGCTGGACAGAGGTGATGATGCTGGAAGCAATCACATGCTTTTTTTTTTCTTTTAAAGAGTGTTCTGAGTTATTGAAAGGTAGACTACAAAATATGTCATGGGCAATGTCTTGAAGAAATGTTTAAACTGGTGGATTTTTGTGAAATTTTAAGGCTTATTTTCTTTGCAATTTCAGATCTACTTAGCCACTTTAGGTATGACTTTGGACCCTGACACTTTTTTAATGTCTCTAAAGCATGGAAAGAAGTGCAGAGATGAACAGACACGTATTAGAAACCCTGGCATTGGTCCCATGCATGTTTTCACGCCCAGCCCCTCCTTCCTTTCCCTCCTACAGTCTTGAGTGTGAGAGATCAAGAGGTGAGGAGTTAATTTGTAAATCTGGTACAAATTGAGTGAAATGCAAAAGTTGAACAGCTCAATGGTGAAACTAAATGTAAATTCCAAGATGGTTTCCACAGTCCACCGGATTCAAGTGACTTGAGTAACAGCCATTATGTGATTGATGTGTTCACTTCCTACTCAAAAGCCTGTCAGAAAGCATTCTTTATTGAAAACCACCTTACATTGTGTTAAACTTCTGATCGCTGCTATTAAGAATATATATACATATGTATTCATGGGAACATTTTTTCTCAATATTTGTATGATTTGCTTATTGTTCCTATGCTGAGTGAGCTCCTTTTTGCTTCAGACAAAAATAAACGAGATTTTGTGTTGATGTTGTTGTGAGTTCTATCAATCTGATAGAAGGGGGATTAATCTTAAAGTGGTTTCTCCTTTTAACGTGAATTTTAAGATTGAAGGGGGTCAACTGTCTGATGATGGATGGAAACTAAAATTTTTGGTGGTGAGCATGCTGTAGTATATACAGAAGTAGAAATATAATGTTGTACACATGAAACTTATATAATGTTATAAACCAATGCTATCTCAATAAGAAAAAAAGAAATATCATAAGACTGGAAAAAAATAGAATATTTAGCTGTGGGCCAACATGTATCTTCTATCCTATAATAGTCACTATACACAACTTTTAAAAATTAAGCTATAGCTATAATGTTCAGCTCTTTAGAATCAGATTACTGTTGCCTTTGATTTAAGCATAGTTGATATTTCTTATTTTTTAAGCCACAACCCAGAATGAGACATGCACTTTAATATCAAGAATTAGTTCACACATACACATGTGCATGAGCATTTAAAACAAACGTCTCACAAAATGCTACTTTCCCTATCTGTGATACCCTGGGCTATTTCTCATTCTATTCTATTCTCTGTAATTTTTTAAATGCTGATAGCGAATTTCCCACTTGGTTTCTTGAACCTCCAATGGGTTATCACCAGCAGTGAGGAAGCAGTTTCCAGTGTCATTTGAGCTGTATACTTTAAGTCTCCATGACTTCATTCTGTGATTTGGCCATGACATGAGGGCCTGCCTTAGGATCATGAGGATTAAATAAAATAATACATAGCCAGCACTTAAGATAGCAGCTGGAACAAAGTGAGTGCTCACTGTATGGTAGTTATTATCTTTAAAATGAATACAAACTGAACAGAAATAAAAATAATTTAAAATGTGTTTTTCTCAGTTTAGTTTTTAGAATTGAAATCAAGTGGTGTTAAGGATCTCTCTGTACATAAAAGTATTCTGTAAGGATTAAATCTGATTTTTTCTGGCAGTATTCGGCACTATGTTCATTATTTTTTATTTATAACAAGAAGCCTATGAGAGTAGTAGATTTGGTCTATAAATTCTCCCTCAATGTTCTGAGCAACTTACTAAGCATCTTTTTTTCTCCTAAGGAACAACTTAGTCAAAATACCCAGAAGAGAATGTTCACGTGCATTATGTATAGCAATAAAGTCTACCTAATTTAATTTGCACATTGTAGGCCAGAGTTCTGTAATGGGTACTTCATAGACAAAAACAAATTACTGCATGGTACTCAATTCAGGATTTAAATAAAATAAGACATGAAATATATATAACTGCCATTTAGACATGAAATATATATAACTGCCAGTAGCAAAAAGGGCCTGTAGTAGGGTATTTTAAGACTCCATGAAAAGGCACTCGAAGGAACTGGGCCCACAAGCAGTTAGTTGTCACTAACAAGGAGTAGGGTTATTTTTTCAAACCCTGTTTGTAAATGGGATAAGTGAAGTATTCTGTTCTTTGAAATGACAGAACATTATTTTAAAGTATAACTAATTCACTAATTCAGACTCATCTCCTTTTTTTCACTAATTCAGACTCATCTCCTTTTACCATCAAGGCTGCCTACACTATCACTGTAAAGTCACATTAAATTTGTCATACTCCTTGAATTTTTTCATGCTTCTATATTAGTAAGATCTATATTTCAGCCTGGAAAGAGAGAGAGAGGTGGCTAAAAAAGCATTCTCTAGGGCTTCCCTGGTGGCGCAGTGGTTGGGAGTCTGCCTGCCGATGCAGGGGGCGCGGGTTCATGCCCCAGTCCGGGAGGATCCCAGGTGCCGCGGAGCGGCTAGGCCTGTGGGCCATGGTTGCTGGGCCTATGCGTCCGGAGCCTGTGCTCCGCGGTGGGAGGGGCCACGGCAGTGAGAGGCCTGCGTACCGCAAAAACAAACAAACAAAAAAGCATTCTCGGGCGTCCCTGGTGGCGCAGTGATTGAGAGTCTGCCTGCCGATGCAGAGGGCACGGGTTCGTGCCCCGGTCCGAGAAGATCCCATATGCTGTGGAGCGGCTAGGCCCGTGAGCCATGGCTGCTGAGCCTGTGCTCCACAACGGGAGAGGCCACAACAGAGAGAGGCCTGCGTACCGCAAAAAAAACCAAAAAAACAAAAAAAACATTCTCTATGGCAAAAACTTTGTAGAGAAATTTTCAGTGGTAACTAAGAAAAAATAAAACATTTTTGCCCCAAGGTAAAAAGTGCTAAAATATGAACAGATATCATGGAATTTCTCAAGTCACTGGGGCCTTCCTCAATTGCCTAGATTCTGCTCACCCTATAGGGAATAAAACAAACATTTGTTTCCCTATTTGTAGAAAGAAAGCTCAAAGTCATAGCAGTAAAATCTAACATAAGAGAAATAAAGGCCCTAGAAAGATTACCATTTATTCAGATGATAAGAGGTTCTCATACACTTGCTTAAAAACCTAAACTTGAAGCTTCACTGTGAAGTTAATTTCTGTCCTTTTAATCCTGCATAGTCTCCACATCACACTTTTGTTTTACTGCTGTCAAATAAAGCCATGATCCATAAATGAGTAAACCAAGGAAGAATTTTACTCTTGATTTTTTTCATGACTAAATTTGCTTCCTGGAGTACTTGAGAGACCTGAAAGAGCTTTGATGTTTTCTTTCTCTTTCTGCAAGAGTTGATTCCATCCACACCTGAGCTGGGGAATAAATGCAGAGATGTCTTTGTGCTTGGAAAGCACTTTGAAAACATTGACTGAAGCACATGAACAGATAAAGACATGAGAGGCTTTTGTTATTTCAAAGGATAACTTAAGAGGCTCAGAAAAAGCAGCACACATACTTCTTTCAATTCATGAACACTTTCCTCCTGGCTGAACTATGAAAGATGAATCGGGCTTTGAAAATTATGTATTCTGAATTAATTCATATAACCACAACAAAACCTTCAGTATCACAAACATGTCCCAGCCTGGTGCAGTGGCACAGTATGCACTCAGTAAAATCTCATGGCAAAGTTTTGGTAGTGTGCATGTAAAAGAGAAGCTATGGAGTTTGGGTTGTTTGTGGTTGCTTTTTTAAGCTCAGTGATAGATCTGTTGATATCCAGGACAATTGCACAATCTCTTTTGAGTGGCTTATTTACTGTAAATTATAGAGGGAAAAAGACACCATTATGAAAAAAAACCTGTACAAAATCTTCATGTTCCCTATAAAATTAATGCCCAGGTAAGAAAGAAGTCAACATAAATGCATATACAACCTTCATTTAATGTCATTTGTGGTACTGTAGACCATTTAGCATGGCATAATTGATTCTAAAGGAAATCAGAATTGGCTCACCTCCTCTCACGAGCACACCAAAATCACAACTGCTGAACAACCATCAATAAAAAAAGACTGGAACCTACTTAAAAAAAAAGATATTCTACATCCAAAGACATAAAGAAGAAACCACAAGAGATGCAATATGATCAAACCCCATACCACCTGGGTGGGTGACCCACAAACTGGGGAATAATCATACTGCAGAATATCTCCCACAGGACTGAGAGCTCTGAGTCCCACATTAGGCTCCCCAGCCGAGGGGTCCGGCATTGGGAGGAGGAGCCCCCAGAGCATTTGGCTTTGAAGGCCAGTGGGGATTGATTGTAGGAGCTCCACAGGACTGGGGGAAACAGAGACTCCACTCAAGGAGGGTGCACACGAGGTCTTGTGCACATCAGGACCCAGAGCAAAAGCAGTGACTTCATAGAAGCCTGGGGCAGACTTATCTGCTGGTCTTGCAGGGCCTGCTGGGGAGGTGGGGTTGGGGGACAGCCGTGGATCTCTCTGGGGTCATAAAATATGGTGGCGGAAATAGCAGGGAGTGCACATCTACTTGAACTCTTCCTACAGGCAGACATACTGCTTGGATCAGTAGCAACAAGACCTGGCCTGTAGGCTCCAGTGCTGGGACGGCTCAGGCCAAACAATCAACAGGACAGGAACACAGACCCACCCATCAGTAGACAGGCTGCCTAACACTAAAGACAGTCATCAAATCACAAGTGAACAAAAGAGGAAAGGGAAAAAATGACCTACAGAAACAAACAGCAATGAGAACATACATATCAATAATTACCTTAAACATAAATGGATTAAATGCTCCAATGAAAAGACATAGACTGGCTGAACAGATACAAGAACAAGACCCATATATATGCTGTCTACAAGAGACCCACTTCAGATCTAGGGACACATACAGACTGAAAGTGAGGGGATGGAAAAGGTATTCCATGCAAATGGAAATCAAAGGAAAGCTGGAATAGCAATACACATATCAGACAAAATAGACTTTAAACACTGTTAACAAAAGACAAAGAAGGACACTACATAATGATCAAGGAATCAATCTAAGAAGAAGATATAACAATTGTAATTATACATGCACCCAACATAGGAGCACCTCAATACATAAGGCAAATGCTAACAGCCATAAAAGGAGAAATTGAGAGTAACACAATAATAGTGAGGGACTTTAACACCCCACTTTCAAAATGGACAGATCATCCAGACAGAATATCAATAAGGAAACACAGGTTTCAAATGACACATTAGATCAGATAGACTTAATTGATATTTACAGAGCATTCCATCCAAAAACAGAAGAATACACATTCTTTTCAATTGCACATGGAACACTCTCCAGGATAGATCACAGGCTGGGCCACAAAACAAGTCTTAGTAATTTAAGAAAATTGAAATCGTATCAAGCATATTTTCCAAACACAACACTATGAGATTAGAAATCAACTACAAGAAAAAAAACTGTAAACACTGTAGTGGAATAACTGAGGACATGGAAAGGAGACATGACCCATGAGGCCCCCCCCCCCCAGCAAACTGGGGGCTGGCGAATAAGCCAGAACTGCAAGCAGTCCTGATTGCTTTGAGCCCCCCCCGGCAAACCGGGGGCATGCAAATAAGCAAGAGTTGTGAACAGTTCTGAATGCTTTGAGCGCCCCCCCCGGCAAACCGGGGGCCTGCAAAGAAGCACTGAGTGCTTTGGGCACTGATCCATGAGATGTCCTCAGTATAATCAGAGTGGTGGGAATGCAAGGAAATGTCCTTGTGCTACTTCAGTATAATCAAAATAATGGTGGGAACTTTGTGCTGCTTTCGCGCTCAAGGACGAAGCACGGCAGGTGCTCATGAAAGCCAATTATTGCCTGTATAATTAATAAAAACATAGGTTGCTGCTTTGGCACTTCTGAAATGTTAAGAAAACAAGTCTTAAAGTGTAAATCTAGATAATGCTTTAATAAAAGTTACCACAGCAAGACAGACGGCGCTACTTTGCCTGAGCGAGCGGCAGCCCTCTACTGCTGTGCTTTGGCACAATTCATCTCGTGTGATGAGCTTACTTTCGGCCCTGTCCTTAGAATAAACTACAATACTTGGCGCCCGAACAGGGACCTGAAGGTAAGTAATCGCGTGATCGCGGGACCGAAGGGGAAATTGGTCCGCTCAGAGTAAGCGAAACCTTCGGCAACAGTAGAGTAACTGTAATGGGGAATTCCCATTCAGTAGAATTTCAATACATTAAACTCCTGAAACAGTTATTACGGAGTTCAGGAGTGAAAGTGAAACAAGAATCTTTTGATGAATTGTTTGCGCTGGTTCATAAACATTGTTACTGGTTTCGACCTACTGGTCATAACCAGTTGAATTTAAAAGTTTGGAAACAGGTTATGCGAGCCTTAAGAAGAGCTCATCAGCGTGGAGACCCTATATCTGTCCGTGTTTGGTCTCTTTGTAAATTAATTTCCCTTTCCCTGGAACCATTACAATCTGAAACTGAAAGTGACTATGGGGCGCGTCCTCAGCGTCCGAATTCTGCTCTTGATCATTCTGCTGTTTTTCGTACTCTGTTTCGTGAGTCTCCTATAGAGGACTTTCCTCCGCCGCCTCCTCCCCTTGTGTCTGAGACAGGAGAGGATTTTTCGGATTCCAGTGATGAAGGGGCTTTTTCTGATGGTAATAAAGATCGGGAGCAGGCTAGCAAACAAAATGAAATGCCACTTTCTCAACAGAATGAGATTTCTGATATACTTTCAAAGTTAAAAAATTTGATGACTAAACTGGAAGAAAATAAAAGCAATACTACTACTCCTTCATATCAGGAGCCATGTCCTACTATTCCTTCGGCTCCTCCTTTAGAATTAGCAGCTTATCCTGTTGGAGCCTCTCGTCAGTTTCCCTTTCCTCTAAAACCTGAATCTAATAGACTGTTGTTGGAAGAAGAGATTAATAAACAAGAAAAGCAATATTCTAAATCAGTTTTTGCTTTCCCTATTGTTAGACAAGCTATGCCTGCTAATAATCAATTTCCGAATGGATATGTAAATGTTGAGTATAACCATCATGATATAAAAATTTTAAAAATGCTAAAAGAAGCCATTAATGCGTATGGGATGCATTCTAATTATGTTCAGGGACTCTTGTCTGGTTATGCTACTGAAAACATGTTAAAAAACTGATATGTTTTCCGAAGCATACCTAGATAGAAGACCTTGAAATAGTCACTGTGAACTTTCTCCCCAGACTGAACAAGAACTTAAATGGATAGAAAAACATATACATGATGCACAATTGGATCGGATTGAATCTCTCGATCATTTACGACTTATTGTATTTCATACTCCTCATTCTCCTACTGGTTTACTACAACAACAAGATAATCTCATAGAATGGATATTTTTAGCTCATAAAGCTCAAAAGAAATTACAATCTTATGTACAAAAAATAGCTGATATTATTATTATTATTTTTTTTTAAATTTTACTTATTTATCTACTTATGGCTGTGTTGGGTCTTAGTTTCTGTGCGAGGGCTTTCTCTAGTTGCAGCAAGCGGGGGCCACTCTTCATCGCCGTGCGTGGGCCTCTCACTATCACAGCCTCTGTTGTTGCGGAGCACAGGCTCCAGACGCGCAGACTCAGTAATTGTGGCTCACGGGCCTAGTTGCTCCGCGGCATGTGGGATCTTCCCAGACCAGGGCTCGAACCTGTGTCCCCTGCATTGGCAGGCAGATTCTCAACCACTGTGCCACCAGGGAAGCCCTGATATTATTATTAAAGGTAGGTTACGATTAAAGCAACTATATGGTCAGGACCCACATGAACTTATAGTCCCTTTTTCAAACAGAGAAATACAAACCCTTTTTCAACTAGAGGATAACTGGCAAATTGCCTGTGCTCATTATATAGGTAAAATACATAATCATTATCCTTCTGATAAACGTTTACAATTTTTGAAAAAGACTAATTGGATTTTGACAAAAACAGTTCAATTAGATCCTGTTATAGGACCAACTTTTTTTACTGATGCCAGTAAAACGGGAAGAGCAGGATATGCTAACAGTCATGATCAAAAGGTGTTACAATCTCCATATGTTTCAGTTCAAAAAGCAGAACTATTTGCTGTAATACTATTGTTACAAGATTATCCAATTGCTCTTAATATAATTACAGACTCTCAGTATGTGGAATTTACAGTTAAAAATATTGAGACCGCTTTTATCCCAAATAATGGATCAGAACTGCATTCTTTATTTTTGCAAATACAACATATAATTAGACTACGTACTGCACCACTTTATATTACTCATATTTGTGCTCATACTCATTTACCCGGTCCATTGGTAGATGGAAATGATTTTATTGATACTTTAGTGGGTACCGTACAATTAGCTACAGCAGAACATCACAGATATCATACTAATGCCAGAAGACTGAAAAAATAAATTTAATCTTACATGGAAACAAGCAAAAACTATCCTCCGTACATGCCCACAATGTGCTGCTATTAATCAACCTTGTTTGAATATTGGAGTTAACCCTAAAGGCTTATCTGCTAATGCTATCTGGCAAATGGATGTAACTCAATATCCTGGTTTTGGAAAGTTAAAATATATTCATCATTCTGTAGATACCTACTCTCATTTCTCATGGGCAACTCCATTATCTTCTGAAAAAGCTGATGCTGTAATAACTCATTTATTAGAAGCTTTTGCTGTATGGAAATTCCCAACAGCATAAAAACTGATAATGCTTCTGCATATCACTCTCAAAAATGTCAGACTTTTTTTGCCACACATAATATACGGCATGTTACACGTATCCCAGGAAACAGTACGGGACAAGCGGTTATTGAACGACAAAACGGCACTTTGAAAGAAATGCTTATAAAACAAAAAGGGGGAGATGAGGTACAAAGTCCTAGGAAAAGAATACATATTGCTTTATTTACTCTTAATTTTTTGAATCATGGAGAAGATGATCTTAGTGCAGCTGACAGACATTGGACAAAAATAAGTACACAAGAACATAGACAGCCTGTTTTTATATTAAATGAAAATACTAACACTTGGGAACCTGGTGAGGTTCTTCGTTGGCGTCGAGGATATGCTTTCGTTTCTGCAGGAGCTGAATCCTATTGGGTGCCGGCTAAGAAGATAAAGCTTCGGGATGGCAACTAAGCGTAGGCTTGATGTGATGGGAATGACGAAGGGATTTGCGGAGATGGATTTGAGCAAGAGAGCATTCCGTGTGCCATTGGATCAAACAAAGAGGGCGTCTCCATTGACTTGGGGGCAAGTGAAAAAGTTTGCAGGCACTGCTGAAAATCTTGTCATTTCACAGGGTAAACCCCTCACTAGTACCAATCTTTTTGTAGCTATGTTGGCAATGTTGTCTGCACAGGTAATAAGCATATCAGCCAATGAGATAAATTGTACTAACCATACTTACTGGACTTATATTCCTAACCCTCCTCTTAATATGGGGGTTACCTGGTGGGATGCCCCAATTCTCGTATATGTAAATGAGTCTGGATGGTTGCCTGGTCCTTTTGATGATAGAGGCCCTTTGAAGCCGGAAGAAGGAAGGATAATAGAGAATTACACGGTGGGTGTTAATGGACCTCCTATTTGTATGGGAAAGGGAGATCATTGCCTTAAAATGAATTATCAGGCATGGTTAAGTGTTGTCAAAAATGAAAGCAGATATCATGGGTTATATCTTTTGAGCGCTTATAGTTTTAAAAGTTGTAATTCCACTCTTAATGAAAATGTTTCTGCACCTTATTTGCCTCCATGCCAGGTGCCTCTTATGGATCGATTATCGGATTGGGTCCACTGGACTTGATGCCGAGGAGAAATGGCTCGGGTTCTTGTTAATACTTCTTGGGGAAGCGTCACTGATTGAAGCCCTTTTGGCTCTGCCCGAGGAAAAAAGGGTTTGAAGAATTTATACTGGCATAAAGAGGATAACACTATTTATAGCAATTCTATTAATGATACCATAGTATGGCATGCTGGAGGGTTTTCTCCTCCTGGTCCTCATTTAAATGGATATCCTATCCAAAAGGACTTATGGAAGCTTATGGCAGCTCTGAGAAAGATTAATGCCTGGGTAGGACATATGGTTAACAAATCTGAAAATCATAGTTTGATTTTTCATAAAGATGTTACTCGGTATACTCGTAGTTGTGTGAAATTACCTTATATATTGTTAAAGGGACCAGCTGTATGGAATGAGACTCAAGGTATTATAATGTGTAAAAATTGCTCTCTATATACCTGCATTAACGCTAGTATTTTAACATATCTACTGAAAGTTTGTATATCTTACGAGCTCGGACAGGTCTTTGGCTTCCTGTCAATCTTGGAAGGGAATGGCAAGAATCTCTTCCTATGGCTGTTTTGCAATATTTAGCTGATGCATTAAAAAGAAGTAAAAGATTTGTAGGAACGTTGATTGCAGCTGTCATGGGTATTATAGCCATAACAGCTTCTACTGCAGGATTGCTAATGCTCATTATAATAATAATATGTTTAATTGTAGTCCGACGACGAGTGAAAGCTACCCGCCATGCAACATCACAACAAGCTGCTGTGTTTTCCTTGATGCTGCACAAGCTGCAAAATAATTCCATGTAGTTTAGTACCGAGAGTAATGCTGCCGTGTTCTCCTTGATGCTGCAAAAATTGTAAAACAAAAAAGGGGGAAATGTAGTGGAATAACTGAGGACATGGAAAGGAGACGTGACCCATGAGCCCCCCCCCCCAGCAAACTGGGGGCTGGCGAATAAGCCAGAACTGCAAACAGTCCTGATTGCTTTGAGCCCCCCCGGCAAACCGGGGGCATGCGAATAAGCAAGAGTTGTGAACAGTTCTGAATGCTTTGAGCGCCCCCCCCGGCAAACTGGGGGCCTGCAAAGAAACATTGAGTGCTTTGGGCACTGATCCATGAGATGTACTCAGTATAATCAGAGTGGTGGGAATGCAAGGAAATGTCCTTGTGCTACTTCAGTATAATCAAAATAATGGTGGGAACTTTGTGCTGCTTTCGCGCTCAAGGACGAAGCACGGCAGGTGCTCACGAAAGCCAATTATTGCTTGTATAATTAATAAAAACATAGGTTGCTGCTTTGGCACTTCTGAAATGTTAAGAAAACAAGTCTTAAAGTGTAAACCTAGATAATGCTTTAATAAAAGTTACCACAGCAAGACAGATGGCGCTGTTTTGCCTGAGCGAGCGGCAGCCCTCTACTGCTGTGCTTTGGCACAATTCATCTCGTGTGATGAGCTTACTTTCGGCCCTGTCCTAAGAATAAACTACAACAAAACACACACACACACACACACACACACACACACACACACAAACGTGGAGGCTAAAGAATATGCTACTAAACAACCAGTGAATCACTGAAGAAATCAAAAAGGAAATCAAAAAATACCTAGAGACAAATGAAAATGAAAACAGGACAATCCAAAACCTATGGGATGCAGCAAAATCAGTTCTAAGCAGAAAGTTTATAGTAATACAAGCTTGCCTCAGGAAACAAGAAAAATCTCAAATAAATGACCTAACCTTACATCTAAAGAACAAACAAAACCCAAAGTTAGTAGAAAGAAATAATAAAAAATCAGAGAAGAAATAAATGAAATAGAGATGAAGAAAACAATGGAAAAGATCAATGAAACTAAAATCTAGGTCTTTGAAAAGATAAACAAAATTGATAAACCTCTAGCCAGACTCACCAAGAAAAAAAAGGGAGAGGGCCCAAATCAATAAAATTAGAAATGAAAAAAAGTTACAACCAACACCACAGAAATACAAAGGACCATAAGAGACTACTACAAGTAACTATATGCCAATAAAATGGACAACCTAGAAGAAATGGACAAATTCTTAGAAAGGTACAATATCCCAAGACTGAACCAGGAAGAAACAGAAAATATGAACAGACCAATCACAAGTACTGAAATCGAGTCTGTGATTTAAAAACTCCCAACAAACAAAAGTCCAGAACCAGAAGGCTTCACAGGTGAATTCTACCAAACATTTAGGAAGAGTTAACACCTATCCTGAAACTATTCCAAAAAATTGCAGAGGAAGGAATACTTCAGAACTCCTTCTATGAGGCCACCATCACTTTGATGTCAAAACCTGACAAAGATACCACAAAAAAAGAAAATTACAGGCCAATATCAGTGATGAATATAGACGCAAAAATCCTCAACAAAATACTCGCAAATCGAATCCAAGAATACACTAAATGGATCGTACACCATGATCAAGTAGGATTTATCCCAGGGTTGTGAGAATTTTTCAATATCCACAGATCAATCAGTGTGATACACCACATTAACAAATTAAAGAATAAAAACCATATGATCATCTCAATAGATGCAGAAAAAGCCACTGATAAAATTTCACATCCATTTATGATAAAAACTCTCCAGAGTGGGAATAGAGGGAACATACCTCAACATAATAAAGGCCATATATGACAAACCTACAGCTAACAACATAATCAATGGTGAAAAGCTGAAAGCATTTCCTCTAAGATCAGGAACAAGACAAGGATGTCCACTCTCACCAGTTTTATTCAACATAGTTTTGGAAGTCCTAGCTACAGCAATCAGAGAAGAAAAAGAAATAAAAGGAATCCAAATTGGAAAAGAAGACATAAAACTGTCACTATCTGCAGATGACATGACACTATACAGAGAAAATCCTAAAGATGCTACCAGAAAACTACTAGAGCTCATCAATGAATTTGGTAAGGTTGCAGGATACAAAATTAATATGCAGAAATCTGTTGCATTTCTATACACTAACAATGAAAGATCAGAAAGAGAAATTAAGGAAATAATCCCATTTACCACTGCATCAAAAAGAATAAAATACCTCTGAATAAATCTCCCTAAGGAGCCACTTTGAAAACTACACAATGCTGAGGAAGAAATTGAAGATGACACAAACAGATGGAAAGATATACCGTGTTCTTGGATTGGAAGAGTTAATACTGTCAAAATGACTATACTACCCAAAATAATCTACAGATTTAATGCAATCCCTGTCAAACTGCCGAAGGCATTTTTCACAGAACTAGAACAAAAAATGTTTTAATTTGTATGGAGACACAAAAGACCCTAAGTAGCCAAAGCAATCCTGAGAAAGAAAAACAGAGCTGGAGGAATCAGGCTCCCTGACTTTGGACTATACTACAAAGCTACAGCCATCAAAACAGTATGGTGCTGGCACAAAAACAAATACCGATCAATGGAACAGGATAGAAAGCCCAGAAATAAACCCACACCCCCACCGTAAATTAATATATGACAAAGGTGGCAAGAATACAGAATGGAGAAAAGACAGCCTCTTCAATAAGTGTTGCTGGGAAAACTGGACAGCTACATGTAAAAGAAATTAGAACACTCTCTAATGCCATGCACAAAAATAAACTCAAAATGGATTAAAGACCTCAATGTAAGACCAGATACTATAAAACTCTCAGAAGAAAACATAGGCAGAACACTCTTTGACATAAATTGCAGCAATATCTTTTTGGATCCACCTCCTAAAGTAATGAAAATAAAAACAAAAATAAACAAATAGGACCTAATAAAACGTAAAAGCTTTTGCACAGCAAAGGAAGCCATAAACAAAATGAAAAGACAACCCACAGAATGGGAGAAAATATTTGCAAATGATGCAGCTGACAAAGGATTAATTTCCAAAATATACAAACAGCGCATGCAGCTCAATATCAAAAAAAATAAACAACCCAATCAAAAAATAGGCAGAACACCTAAATAGACATTTCTCCAAATAAGATATACAGATTGCCGAAAAGCTCATGAAAAGATGCTCAACATCACTAATTATTAGAGAAATGCAAATCAAAACTGCAGTGAGGTATCACCTCACACTGGTCAGAATCGCCATCATTAAAAAGTCTACAAACAATAAATGCTGGAGAGGGTGTGGAGAAAAGGGAACCCTCCTACACTCTTGGTGGGAATGTAAATTGGTACAGCCACTATGTAGAACAGAATGAAGGTTCCTTAAAAAACTAAAAATTAAAAAAAAAACAAACCCAAAACTAAAAATACAGCTGGGTGTATATCCAGAGAAAACCATAATTTGAAAGGATGCATGCACCCTGATGTTCACTGCAGCACTATTTACAATAGCCAGGACATGGAAGCAACCTAAATGCTCATCGACAGATGAATGGATAAAGAAGATGTGGTACATATATACAATGGAATATTACTCAGCCATTAAAAAGAATGAAATAATGCCATTTGCAGCAACATGGATGGACCTAGAGATTATCATACTAAGTGAAGTAAAACAAAGAAAGACAAATATCATATGACATTGCTTATATGTGGAATCTAAAGAGATGATATTAATGGACTTACTTACACAACAGTAACAGACTCCCAGACTTCGATAACAAACTTATTGTTACCGAAGGGGAAAGGTGTGTGTGTGTCGGGGGGGATAAATTAGCAGTTTGGGATTAACAGATACACAACCCTATATATAAAATAGACAATCCACAAGGACCTACTGTATAGCACAGGGAACTCTACTCAATATTCTGTAATAACCTATATGGGAAAAGAATCATTGTATGTATATGTATAACTGAGCCACTTTGCTGTACACCTGAAACTAACAACATTGTAAATCAACTATACCCCAATATAAAATAAAAATTAAATTAAAAAAAATAAGTGAATGGTGGCACATTCCTCCCAAAGAAGGACCTGCTCCCTCTGCAGAGGCAGCCACACTTTGATTCCATGGATTGGAGACCAACTGCAGGACAACCCTGGGAGCCATGAGCTGAATATGGCAGGATCATGTGACTGAAGGAGCCTGTGTCACAAGTCAGCAGTGGAAGAGAGTGTCCCCAGTCTGGGAGTACATGGATTGAAAGAGGACAAACTGGTCCCACAGAAAATCCATTAAGTGTTAAGACACTGCCATTCAGATAGTGAAATCCAGATCTGTTAGTTTATACCTTGGCTGAGTCCTTTCAGTGCTCTCCCCCCTGTACTACTGGACAGACCAAACACCAAGCAGGGGCAGCAGGAGGGGGGCCTCCTGGCGAGAAAGAGCCCTGTGACCTTTGCAGGCAGGATCAGGCTTCCCTGCTGCTGAAGGAAACTTGAACTCAGGAGAATGAGTCGAGTCCTCCACCACAGCGTGCCCCACCATTACTCCCTGACCTGCTCATGGGCAGAGAATAGGTAGTGGCATGGCACTGCTTTGATCTCCTAGTCTTACTGGCACCGGGTCAGAGTGCTCAGAGCTCAGGCTGGTTTCCTCTGCCTGCAATCAGTGTTTCCACTTGCCCAATGCACTGGATACATAATTAAACTTTCTGTTTGTGCAGAATCATGAGCAGAGCCAAGTTAGAGACACTGTTTTAAAGAACCCAACCCACAGCCTACTGATGGTCTGTCTTGTTGGCCAGGCACTTGTTTGGATGAGCAGGGAGACACTCCACAGGGTTCCTTGTGGTCAGCTGTGGCCCACAGGTATTGGCAACTGGAGACCGAGTGGTGGTCCCTTTGGAGTAATGGAAGGCCTGATGACGGCCACAAAAATGTCTGCCCAGCCTGTTCTGGAGGTGCTGTTCAGTGATCTGGTGATGGTGTATGAATGCTTGAGCCAAGGCCTGGGTCTCTGTGGGTCTCTGGAAGATTCTGGTATATGCTATCCTGATTGTTGTTATAAAAAAAGAGTCAACATACTTTAAGGAGCTAGTAAAAAGAGCTAACAAAATATTTTTTGCTCGGGTTGAAGAATGTTGTAACGTCCATGAGAGGATCAGACTGATTCCACAAACTGAGGGAGCCCTCAAGTCACCTGGAGAGGAGGTCAGTCTTCCGAATCACAGACTGAATTTGGCAGCATTTAGTAAATATCCAAACAGGTTCACATCTTTATTTGAGGACACTGTAGACCTTCTCCAAAAAGAACAGAAAAGCGAACCCCCTAAACTTTCATTTCATGGAGTAATGATGGCTGGACTTCAAGGACAGACAAAACCACTTGAAGATGCATTAAAATCCTGTCGCTCCCTGGTGACTGATGCGAAAAACATCTTAGAAGCATCTCAGAAGAATGCAGAGCAATTTCGGAGGGAAATCATGGATAGTCTGGATAAAAATACTAATTTTCAGGAAGGTCTGTAACTGCTTTTCCAAAGAGCTGCCAGGTGGAAGGAAGGAGTGCAAGAATTGAAGGAACAGGAAAAAAATATCTGAGGACTTGAATACGTGAATGAAACAAGTTGTAAACGATAAGGAGAGCCAGTCAAAATATCTAAAACTACACACAGAAAGCATTTTATGTTGGCAACTTGATATTAGACCAAAAGAGTAAATGAGAAAATGGAGATCACCTAGACTATGAATCAGTTGATTTGAAGAAACTCATTGATGCTGTTTACTTAAAAAGGCTTGAAGGACAAAGTCAAGGACACATTTTTGAATTTTGTGAAGATAATCAACTGAATAAAGAGCACATGGTCAAATAAAAAGTCATCAGCTTGAGGAAGCATATTTACAGCTTAAAAACTCACACCTTCGAAATGAAATCTAAAAGCTTCAGCTGAAACTTCAAATACTCCTTGAACTACCCCAAGAACGTAATGTAACTTCACAGAAAATCAACTGAGGAGGGAGTTAAACACTTAATAGACAAGAAACTTCCCAAAGTGAATGAAAACATCAGGTATCTACATCGGAAGTGTGACTCCTACAGGCAGATAGCAGCAGACTTGGAGAACGAATCAGAAAGAACCATTTCCTTCCATCGAAGATGGATTATTAATCACGAGGAAAAAAAGCACAAGGAGGTTGGTTGGTAGCTCTGTCGACTGAGAGAAAGTTCAACGAGCTAAGCAAAGAATATGGCCACAAGGGACAAAAATTGGCTGATGCCGAGTTTAGATCCCAGCTTTTGCCCAGTGGCTCCCCCACTGTTCCACATGCAGCCCTGGGCAGAGGCCTGAGAGGGTCAGAGAATCCCCTGGACCATCAGGTCCCTGAAAAGGAGAATTAAGCTGTGAGGACTCAGGGATCTGGGTCACCTGCAGATTTGATTCAGGTTTGCAGCAGGTGATTCCCAAATATCTACAACCACAATCTGTTTCCTCTCTTTGAGAAGAATTATTTTGATTTACCTTTATAGTTTAACTGCTGTTATTTAATTAATGCTACATTTGTTCTTACTGCCGAAAACAGTGTTTTCCAAATATAGACAGTTTAAATATAATTCTTAAGGATACTGTATTCCCACTTCAATTTTATTTCCTCTAGAATCAGATGGTGTATTTTATTTTGATTGAAATTAAAAGTCCACTATACTAAACCATAATTGAGGGAGGTTTGACGTCACTGGATGAAGACATTTGAAACAATAAAGATCACTTCTATATGCTATGAGTTTTTATTAAATATCTATAAAAGTTACTTAATATTTATTTCAATAAGTTTTAATTGGTTTTAAAAACAATGGAAAAAAAACCCCACAAAAGACCTAAATAACAACACCCCCACCTAAACTTAGCAATATTTTTATTACTTTAATCCTAAATTTACTGGTTATTTTAGGGGAGTTAACATTTTGCAACCATTTGTTTCTTTTGTAACTTTTCTAACTTTTCCTAGCCTTTATTTTGCTTAAGATATTCTTTGCTGTTTAAATACTTGTAAATTTTATGCAGTCAAAAAAGTCTTCATTTATGAAAAAAAACTGCATGTGCTCTCCTGCCAGCAGGCAGTCATTGCTGAACTGTCCCTTACAAAAGGTGACAGTCATTTCCTCCACACAGGATGCTCTACTGTGATACCCCATCCCCACCATCACAGATGATTGGCCAAGTATTTGTATTTGATCCAAGCTACTATACCAATCCAATGATCTCTCCCTAGAATTAGAATTCAAGACCTAAATAAGCTAAGTGGGTTTGTCGCTGGAGCCGTAATGGCATTATATTCAGAGGCTGAGTATATATTCCCATTTGGGAATGGATGTTTAAAGCCATCAATGAGCCAGATGAGTAAGCAGATTCAGCCTGTAGAGAGAAGTAGAGCAGGGCAGACCTGTGCAGAGAAGCAAAGACAAGAGACCACATGGCCCCAGAAGACAGCAGCTGTGTTGGCCCCTTGATATCTTATTTTCACCCTCAATTAAGGCTCCCCAAACGCCTGTGTATACTCCCTTTTTATTGTATTAAATCCTCTTTGGCTTTTTTTTTTTTTTGGCATAAACAAGAAGCATTTATTTCTTACAGTTCTGGACACTGGAAGTCCAAGATCAGAGTACCATCATAGTCGGGTTCTGGTGAGAACCCTTCTGAGTTACAGACAGCTAATTTCTCATTGTATCTTTTTTTTTTTTTTTAACATCTTTACCGGAGTATAATTGTTTTATGATGGTGTGTTAGTTTCTGCTTTATAACAAAGTGAATCACCTATACATATACATATATATCGCCATATCTCCTCGTTCTTGCGTCTCCCTCCCACCCTCCCTATCCCACCCCTCTAGGTGGTCACAAAGCACCAAGCTGATCTCCCTGTGCTATGTGGCTGCTTCCCACTAGCTATTTTACATTTGGCAGTATATATATGTCCATGTCATTCTCTCACTTTGTCCCAGCTTACCCTTCCCCCTCCCAGTGTCCTCAAGCCCATTCTCTACGTCTGCATTTTTATTCCTGTCCAGCCCCTAGGTTCTTCAAAACCTTTTTTCTTTTTTTTTTTTTTAGATTCCATATATATGTGTTAGCATACAGTATTTGTTTTTCTCTTTCTGACTTACTTCATTCTGTATGACAGACTCTAGGTCCATCCACCTCGCTACAAATAACTCAATTTCGTTTCTTTTTATGGCTGAGTAATATACCATTGTATATATGGGCCACATCTTCTTTATCCATTCATCTGTCGACGGACACTTAGGTTGCTTCCATGTCCTGGCTATTGTAAACAGAGCTGCAATGAACACTGTGGTACATGACTCTTTGAATTATGGCTTTCTCAGGGTATATGCCCAGTACTGGGATTGCTGGGTCGTATGGTAGCTCCACTTTTAGTTTTTTAAGGAACCGCCATACTGTTCTCCATAGTGGCTGTATCAATTTACATTCCCACCAACAGAGCAAGAGGGTTCCCTTTTCTCCACACCCTCTCCAGCATTTATTGTTTGTAGATTTTTTGATGATGGCCATTCTGACTGGTGTGAGGTGGTACCTCACTGTAGTTTTGATTTGCATTTCTCTAATGATTAGTGATGTTGAGCATCCTTTCATGTGTTTGTTGGCAAACTGTACATCTTCTTTGGAGAAATGTCTATTTTGATCTTCTGCCCATTTTTGGATTGGGTTGTTGTATCTTTACACAGTACAAAAAGCAAGAGAGTTCTTTGGGGTCCTTTTTTTTTTTTTTTAAAGAGTATTAATTCCATTCATGAGGTTGGCACCCTCATGACCCCTAATCATCTCCCAAAGGCCCCACCTCCTAATACCATCCCACTGGAGAGCAGGATTTCACCATATGAATTTTGAGGAATGCAAAAATTCAGTCAATAACAATATGGTTGATCAGTTTGACTCAAAATATCAACTTTTTGTGGTAAATGATTACAAGGCAGCTCAAAAGTCCAGCTTTAGTATAAAAGAAGATCTAACACTGTAGCCTGGAGGTGATCTCTTTTCAATCATTTTTTTTTGAATTTTATTTATTTATTTATTTATTATACAGCAGGTTCTTATTCATCATCTGTTTTATACATATTAGTGTATATATACAACTCGTGAATAAAGACCTGCCTCCCGTTACAATGGGATTTTAAAATTCCTTCTGAGGCAACTGTTATGCTGGCACACATTTCTTAAGGTCAGTGAGGGGGTTGAGGGGTGGGGGTGGGGTGTAATCAGGGGTTTCTTCTGCCATTTTGACAAGTTAGAGTTAACAGTCTTCACTGGTAAGGTGAAATAAGCTTCTGTTACCACAGTCGGTTAGTCTGATTACCCTACTAGTATTCTTTATGTTTCCACCTATGAAATAAGCCTCTGCACTTAGATAGCTGCCACCTCCTGCCTACTTCTCAGTTACACACCAATAGTAGCTGAACATCTCTTAACAGTTTATAAGGGGAGGGAACAAGTGACTTATGCAGTGGATTCCGCAGTCCTTGATAGGGTGGCACCAGTTTCCCAGAGGTAGGACACCCCAACCAGATGTACTCCCCACTCTGAGGAGGAACAGATTTTTCTGACTTCCTCTCCTACTTTTCCTTTAAAAGTGAAAAGTAAAACTAAGATTGAGTTAATAACAATAGCAAACAGTGTGTGCTTTGCCGGGAAGGAAGAAACTTTCCTCTACCGTTCTGGCTGGTCTAGGAATTAAATTGACTTGAGAGAGATTAACAGGAGAAAATGAAACAAAAAGTTCAACAACATGTATACATGGGAGAGAGCCAGAAAAACTGAGTAACTCACCAAAATGCAAGAATACATATGATTCTTTCAAAGTGAATGAAACTGGCTCTTTGGTACAAGATGTAAATTGGTATTTTTCGAGTACAAGTTGAGATTGCAAGCGATCCAGGAAGATGGAGATACTGTTTAAGCAGTGTACCATCTAGTGGCCAAAGCTTGAACAGATTGCTCTGTGAAGCAATCAATGTCTCCCACCAAAAGGGCCAAGGTGCAGAGGAAAAAAGAGGCTAAATTAATTTTATCGTGATACCCAGAAGAATAGAAATTCATAATTTTAATAAAGGCTTAAAACAATAAAAGAAAATTTAGAGTATTATTTTTCTAGTAGGAACTTAGACTTTCTTTTTTTCCTGTACAAGGAAATTAATAAATAATTTCTTAGGTTGAACCCAGACTCTATAATAGACCATGCATAAAGAAAATTATATTCTTGATGCAAACAAATATCATTTACTTACTGTCCTTAATGAAGACAATTTCACAAGGAAAAAAAAAGGAAACAAAATCATGATATCCCAAATTGCTTGCCTGAATCACTTTAGTACATAGAAGATAAAAGGCAAAGATTTGTCCATCAAAAGGAATCTTCCTTGTGGAAATACTGCAAAATGATGAACTTCCATGGTCATCTTGAAGTTGGATTAAGAAGTAAGGATGTAGTAAAAACCGTTTTACACATTCACCATAATAAAATTCAACAACACTGCCTGGAATTTGCTCAATTATTTTAGATACATGATTCAAACCATAACGTTTCTCCTAGCTTATGCAAACCAACTACCAGTTAAAGACATCAGCCTTTCGGCCAGGATTACACAGTGAAATGAAATCATCATCCGGGAAATGGGGAAATGGTGCTATAAGGGTCCCAAGAAGGATGTTAAGAATTAAGTCTTAGAAACTTAGAACCTCAGATTTGGAAGGAAACTTTAAAGATCATCTTGTCTGAGCTCAGGACATTGGTCCACCAGAGACCTCCCGGCTCCATGTAATATCAAATGGCAAAAACTCTCCCAGAGATCTCCATCTCAATGCTAAGACCCAGCTCCACTCAACGACCAGCAAGCTACAGTGCTGGACATCCTATGCCAAACAACTAGGAAGACAGGAACACAACACAACCCATTAGCAGAGAGACTGCCTAAAATCATAATAAGATCACAGACACCCCAAAACACACCCCCGGACGCAGTCCTGACAACCAGAAAGACAAGATCCAGCCTCATCCACCTGAACACAGGCACCAGTCCCCTTCACCAGGAAGCCTACACAACCCACTGAACCTACCTTAGCCACTGGGGGCAGACACCAAAAACAATGGGAACTACAAACCTGGAGCCTGTGAAAAGGAGATCCCCGAACACAGTAAGTGAGGCAAAATGGGAAGACAGAGAAAAACACAGAGATGAAGAAGCAAGGTAAAAACCCACCAGGCCAAACAAATGAAGAGGAAATAGGCAGGCTACCCGAAAAAGAATTCAGAGTAATGACAGTGAAGATGATCCAAAATCTTGGAAATCAAATGGAGAAAACACAAGAAACGTTTAACAAGTACCTAGAAGAACTAAAAGAGCAAACAAACAATGATGAACAACACAATAAATGAAATTTAAAATTCTCTAGAAGGAATCAGTAGCAGAATAACTGAGGCAGAAGAACGGATAAGTGACCTGGAAGATAAAATAGTGGAAATAACTACCAAAGAGCAGAATAAAGAAGAAAGAATGAAAAGAATTGAGGACAGTCTTAGAGACCACTGGGACAACATTAAACGCAGCAACATTCGAATTATAGGGGTCACAGACGAAGAAGAGACAAAGAATGGGACTGGGAAAATATTGAAGAGATTATAGTTGAAAACTTCCCTAATATGGGAAAGGAAATATTCAATCAAGTCCAGGAAGCGCAGAGAGTCCCATACAGGATAAATGCAAGGAGAAACACGCCAAGACATATACTAATCAAACTATCAAAAATTAAATACAAAGAAAAAATATTAAAAGCAGCAAGGGAAAAACAAAAAATAACATACAAGGGAATCCCCATAAGGTTAACAGCTGATCTTTCAGCAGAAACTCTGTAAGCCAGAAGGGAGTGGCAGGACATATTTAAAATGATGAAAGGCAAAACCCTACAACAAAGATTACTCTACCCAGCAAGGATCTCATTCAGATTCGACAAAGAAATTACAACCTTTACAGACAAGCAAAAGCTAAGAGAATTCAGCACCACCAAACCAGCTTTACAACAAATGCTAAAGGAACTTCTCTAGGCAGGAAACACAAGAAAAGGAAAAGACCTACAAAAACAAACCCAAAACGATTAAGAAAGTGGTAATAGGAACATACATATCGATAATTAGCTTAAATGTAAATGGATTAAATGCTCCAACCAAAAGACATAGACTGGCTGAATGGATACAAAAACAAGACCTGTATATATGCTGTCTACAAGAGACCCACTTCAGACCTAGGGACATTTATAGACTGCAAGTGAGGGGATGGAAAAAGATATTCCATGCAAGTGGAAATCGAAAGAAAACTAAGTAGCAATTCTCGTATCACCCAAAAGAGACTTTAAACACTATTACAAGAGACAAAGAAGGACACTATATAATTATCAAGAGATCAAGCCAAGAAGAAGATATAACAATTGTAAATATTTATGCATCCAACATAGGAGCAGCTCAATACATAAGGCAAATGCTAACAGCCCTGAGAGGGGAAATCAACAGTAACACAAATATAGTAGGGGACTTTAACACCCCACTTTCACCAATGAACAGATCATCCAAAATGAAAATAAATACGGAAACACAAGCTTTAAATGATACATTAAACAAGATAGATTTAATTGATATTTATATGACATTTCAGCCCAAAACAACAGAGTACACTTTCTGCTCAAGTGTTCATGGAACATTCTCCAGGATAGATCGTATCTTGGGTCATAAATCAACCCTTGGTAAATTTAAGAAAACTGAAATCATATCAAGTATCTTTTCGCACCACAACGCTATGAGACTAGATATCAATTACAGGAAAAAATCTGTAAAAAAAACCAACACATGGAGGCTAAACAGTACACTACTTAATGACCAAAACATCACTGAAGAAATCAAAAGGAAATCAAAAATTACTTTGAAAAAATGACAATGAAAACAAAGCGACCCAAAACCTATGGGATGCAGCAAAAGCAGTTCTAAGAGGGAAGTTTATAGAAATACAATCCTACATCAGGAAACAAGAAATATCTCAAACAACCTAACCTTACATCTAAAGCAATTAGAGAAAGAAGGACAAAAAACCCCCAAATTTAGCAGAAGGAAAGAAATCATAGAGATCAGGTCCGAAATAAAGGAAACAATAGCAAAGATCAATAAAACAAAAAGCTGATTCTTTGAGAAGATAAACAAAATTGATAAACCATTAGCCAGACTCATCAAGAAAAAAAGGGAGAAGACTCACATCAACAGAATTAGAAATGAAAAAGCAGAAGTAACAACTGACACTGCAGAAATACAAGGATCATGAGAGATTACCGCAAGGAACTCTATGCCAATAAAATGGACAAACTGGAAGACATGGACACATTCTTAGAAAAGCACACCCTTCCAAGACTGAACCAAGAAGAAACAGAAAATATGAACAATCACAAGCACTGAAATTGAGACTGTGATTAAAAACCTTACAACAAACCAAAGCCCAGGACCAGATGGCTTCACAGGCCAATTCCATCAAACATTTAGAGAAGAGCTAACACCTATCCTTCTCAAACTCTTCCAAAAAATAGCAGAGGGGGGAACACTCCCAAACTCATTCTACGAGGCCACCGTCACCCTGATACCTAAACGACAGATGTCACAAAAAAATAAAATTACAGGCCAATATCACTGATGAACACAGATGCAAAAATCCTCAACAAAATATTAGCAAAGAGAATCCAACAGCACATTAAAAGGATCATACACTATGATCAAGTGCAGTTTATCCCAGGAAAGCAAGGATTCTTCAATATATGCAAATCAATCAATGTGATAAACCATATTGACAAACTGAAGCAGAAAAACCATATGATCATCTCAACAGATGCAGAAAAAGCTTTCAACAAAATTCAACACCCATTTATGATATAAACCCTCCAGAAAGTAGGCATAGAGGGAACCTACCTCAACATAATAAAGGCCATATATAACAAATCCACAGCCAACATCGTTCTCAGTGGTGAAAAACTGAAACCATGTCCACTAAGATCAGGAATAAGACGAGCGTGCTCACTCTCACCACTCTTATTCAACATAGTTTTGGAAGTTTTAGCCACAGCAATCAGAAAAGAAAAAGAAATAAAAGGAATTCAAATTGGAAAAGAAGAAGTAAAGCTGTCACTGTTTGCAGGTGACATGATACTATACATAAAGAATCCTAAAGATGCTACCAGAAAACTACTAGAGCTAATCAAGAATTTGGTAAAGTAGCAGCATACAAAATTAATGCACAGAAATCTCTTGCATTCCTATACACTAATGATGAAACATCTGAAAGAGAAATTAAGGAAACACTCTCATTTACCATTGCAACAAAGAGAATAAAATATCAAGGAATAAACCTACCTAAGGAGACAAAAGACCTGTTTGCAGAAAACTGTAAGACACTGATGAAAGAAATTAAAGATGATACAAACAGATGGAGAGATATCCCATATTCTTGGATTGGAAGAATCAACATTGTGAAAATGACTCTACTACCCAAAGCAATCTACAGATTCAATGCAATCCCTATCAAACTACCAATGGCATTTTTCACAGAACTAGAATAAAAAATTTCACAATTTGTATGGAAACACAAAAGACCCCAAATAGCCAAAGCAATCTTGAGAAAGAAAAATGGAGCTGGAGGTATCAGGCTCCTGGACTTCAGACTCTACTACAAAGCTACAGTAACCAAGAGAGTATGGTACTGGCACAAAAACAGAAATATAGACCAATGGAAGAGGATAGAAAGCCCAGAGATAAACCATGAACATATGGTCACCTTATTTTTGATAAAGGAGGCAAGAATATACAGTGGAGAAAAGACAGCCTCTTCAATAAGCGGTGCTGGGAAAACTGGACAGCTACACGTAAAAGAAAGAAATTAGAACACTCCCTAACACCATACATAAAAATAAACTCAAAATGGATGAAAGACCTAAATGTAAGGCCAGACACTATAAAACTCTTAGAGGAAAACGTAGGCAGAATACTCTATGGCATAAATCACAGCAAGATCCTTTTTGACCCACATCCTAGCAAAATGGAAATAAAAACAAAAATAAACAAATGGGACCTAATGAAATTTAAAAGCTTTTGCACAGCAAAGGGAACCATAAACAAGACGAAAAGACAGCCCTCACAATGGGCAAAAATATTTGCAAATGAAGCAACTGACAAATGATTAATCTCCAAAATTTACAAGCAGCTTATGCAGCTCAGTATCAAAAAAACAAACAACCCAATCAAAAATGGGCAGAAAACCTAAATAGACATTTCTCCAAAGAAGATATACAGATTGCCAACAAACACATGAAAGGATACTCAACATCACTAATCATTAGAGAAATGCAAATTAAAAGTACAATGAGGTTATCACCTCATACCATTCAGAATGGTCATCATGAAAAAATCTACAAACAATAAATGCTGGAGAGGGTATGGAAAAAAGGGAATCCTTTTGCACTGTTGGTGGGAATGTAAATTGATACAGCCACTATGGAGAACTGTATCGAGGTTCCTTTAAAAACTAAAAATAGAACTACCATACAACCCAGCAATCCCACTACTGGGCATATACCCTGAGAAAACCATAATTCAAAAAGAGTCATGTATCACAATGTTCACTGCAGCTCTATTTACAATAGCCAGGACATGGAAGCAACCTAAGTGTCCATCGACAGACGAATGGATAAAAAAGTTTTGGCATGGTATATACAATGGAATATTACTCAGCCATAAAAAGAAACGAAATTGACTTATTTGTAGTGAGGTGGATGGACCTAGAGTTTGTCATACAGAGTGAAGTAAATCAGAAACAGAAAAACAAATACCGTATGCTAACACATACATATGGAATCTTAAGAAAAAAAAAAAAAGGTTCTGAAGAACCTGGGGGCTGTACAGGAATAAAGACGCAGATGTAGAGAATGGACTTGAGGACATGCAGAGGGGGAAGGGTAAGCTGTGACAAAGTGAGAGAGTGGCATGGACTTATATATACTACCAAATGTAAAATAGATAGCTAGTGGGAAGCAGCTGCATAGCACAGGGAGATCAGCTCGCTACTTTGTGACCACCTAGAGGGTGGGATAGGAAGGGTGGGAGAGAGACAAAGAGGGAGGAGATATGGGGATATATGTATATGTATAGGTGATTCACTTTGTTATAAAGCAGAAACTAACACACCATTGTAAAGCAATTATACTGCAAAAAGATGTTAAAAAAAATTAAAAAATAAAGATCTTGTCTGGCCAGATGGCTGATGCCTGAATCCCTTCTTTAACATTTCCAACAATGAATACCCAACTTTGTTTAAGCCCTGAGAGTGATGGGGAGCTCAAGGCTATGTCTCAAAGCTCTTTCCATTCTTGAACCACCAAATTGGAAAATCCTTTCTTGAAGAGACAAAATCTTACAATCTCTTACCCTACCCCATCCCATTGTTAACCCTTACAAGAACAAGTCTACTCCATCTGCATGTGACAGTCTTCACATATTTGAAGATACCTACTATGTCCCACTGAAGCACTTTCTTCTCCAGATGAAGCATCCCCAGTACTTTATATCTCACTGTTCTTCATCTTTTCATCATTAAGACCTCTTCTCCCCGAACAATACCCAGATAATCCATTACTCCCTTTAAATATGTTGCCATGGATTAAAGGTAAGTTTTTAAACTTGGGTGGCCAGCAAAGAAAGATACAAATCCTTAATTCTGGACCAATGTTTCTCAAAGTATGTTCCCTAGAATATAGGTTCTGGGATATGTCTCATGAAAAAAAAGAGTTTCTATGGCCAAATAAATTTGGGAAATATTGCATCCTTTTTCCATATCCCCCTTTCCCTGAAGATTCACTATTTATAGTAGCACACTATTGATTTTGAGGAGTTCTTCAACATGGTTGGAAGGTGATTCTGCGGCCTAATAATTTTGTCTAGCTTTGTTTTACACATTATTTCCAAAATTATTAGGCTACAGAACCACCTTCCAGTCATTTTTCACCAAAAGATACCTATTAATATCCCACTAATATTTGGGGACCTTTTGCAAAAAAGTTTTTTAGATACAGGACTTCAATCCATGGGGGCTGACCACTTTTTGGTATTTGACCACATGACACTATAGATGCATATTGAGCTTTATTATCTACCTAAACTTTTCATTCTCTTTCAAACTGCTCTGTTACATCATATGTCTTCTCATCATCAATTTTTTTTTCCCCCCTGGAGTTTTAGATCCAGCTGCTGGACTTTTCCTCAACCCCTACTGAACTGCATGGTGCTCGAGTCAGTACACCTTTTCGACCTTTTAGTCTTTGGATCCAGAATTTACTATGCATACCAGTTTTATACCACCTTCAAATTGATGAGCCTGCGTCCTTTCATCAAGAGCAGGCAGTCACCAGAGATTTTCCCATTATTTTATCTTTACAACCTTGTTACTAGGTGATGATGCTTCGAAAGTGATGATAATTGAGAGTCAGGCAATATTAATCTCATTTATTAAAAAAAAAAAAATCAGGTGGCCAAGCTAGTCTCTGAAGGTGGACCTTAATGAACCATGCCTCCCTGTATTCATGCCTTTGTATAGTACTCTTATATACAGTCTGGGCTGGACCTTTGACTCACTTTGATCAACAAAATTCAGCCAAGTGATGGTGTGCTCGTTCTGGGCATAAACCTTATAGAAGCCTGGAAACTTCTGTTTTTGTGCTTTTTGGGAGCTCTGTGCCACAATTTAAGAAGTCTGCTAAAGCAGCCATTTGGAATGACCACACAGAGAGGGCACATGGAGATAAAGAAGTCCTAAGATTACATGCAGAGAGTAAGAGAGAGAGACTTAGCTTTTCCATCATCCCAGTTGAGCCTTCCAGTCATCTCTGCCAGATGCCAAACATGTAAGCAAACCACCTTGGCTGTTCTAGCCCAGGTGAGCCTCCAGATGACCATAGCCCAGATGCCATCACAGAATAGAACTCCCCAGCTGAGCCTCATTAACCCTCAGAATCATGAGAGAAAATAAAAAGATGGTTCTTGTAAGCCATTCTATCTGGGAATATTTTTTTACAGTCCAATAGATAACTCAAATAGGCAGGGTAATATGTACAGTGTCATGGCAGTTATCAATTTGTTGCCTGTCAACCTTAAATTCATCTTTTGTTGCCTGATCTATAAGAATGCGACTGGCCCTTTAAACATTCTTCCTTTGGCAGTTGACATATTAAGCTTCATCGGTAGAGGGCACTGGAGAGACATTCTAAGAGGAAGGGTTCCCTAGTTCCTCAGTAGAGGGATTTCTTTCCAGAGCTAGACGCCTGTGGGGCACAACTCTCCCCACAGTTGGGACCAATTATTTTCTCCAGCTCTTGACTCAGGCTGTGGTGATGTGGCTAGCAGTCCCAGACAGTGCAGATGTACATCCCAGCCTGGGCTGCTTCCCACATGCTTTCCTCAGACCCACAGCTTATATATATATATATAAAGAGAGAGAGACACACACACACACACACACACACACACACGCTGTGAATATTTGCTTACTTCAAGGAAGGAAGATCAGAGGGCAGACAGGTTGGTTACTGAATTTTACTTTATATGCTTCTATATTGTTTGAATTGCTGGTAGGCAGCAGTGAGCACCTGATTTGGGCTTCAAACTGATCCAAAATTTCAAGGCCTCTCTTTGGCTTGTCACTGACACATGTTTCTGTAGATTTTTGTTTTTATGATCACATATAAGCTGTTCATTAGAGATCATACACAAATCCATATTCTATTACTAAATCAAATATACATAATCCTCCATACATACTAATTTAACAGAGAATGCAGAGTGACACTTCCCAATGTGTCTTATACTGTGTTCCCTGAAAGGAAGGAACAATTAGAATAACTAGGACCAAGGGTCTTTTGCCCAAGCTAAGTAGGCCACAGTTAAAAATTCTGATATTTCAATTGTCTAAGTTGAGCATGATTCATTATTACCCTTTGGGTCAAATTATTCAGCTGACCATGAATGTAACTAATGTCTTCCTGTCTAAGAAACAACTGACACAAAACTAAACAGTGATGTGAACGAGGAAAAACTGGAAAGTTTGTTGTGGGCAAAAATGCAAATCAGAGCACATCAGATGTTTTATTCAATTGTGATATAACTCAATGCTCAACCCAGAAAGTGAATAAAGCATATTAAGTTGATTTGTCTCTGTGAATTTTAAAGCGTATGACTAGCTTCGTACACATCTCAAGTGTCATTAACAGTGCTACTCAGTCTAATTGTAAGACTCTCACAGGCATCTTGTTGTGACAATAACTGAAAACAATGTCAACTATTTCACTTTCCTAAAATCACTGTACCTTCAGTTCAATAAAAATGTTTTCACATTTGCAAATTCATATTGTTTTTTCCATCCACGAAGAGAAGACTTTGATACATATAGTCAGCCCTTTGTATCCGAGGATGTGGAACCCCAGGGATACAGGGGGCCAAATGTACTAGCCATTTTATATAAGCGACTTGAGCATCCATGGGTTTTGGTATCTGTGGGGGTCATGGAACCAATATCTTTAGATACGAGGGACAACTGTATACTATTTACTTATTGTAATGGAAACTGCTCATTACATTTCGAGGCTTCATAATCTCGGAAAGGATTTGTCTTTAAGGGAAAAAAGAAAATGTACCTGATCTGTGTTTTAAGACTTTGGGGACAGATGTGGGTTTGCCTAGAGAATAGACATTTACAACTTCTGGATCAAAAAGAGACTATGACATTTGTATTGATCAGGATTCTTTGTTGTAAGCAACAGAAACTGACCTGGGCTAATTTAAGAATAGCTGCTTAAAAACTCATCGGGGAGGCTGAAGAATCAGGCTTAGAAATCAGGCACTGTCCTATGTGAGTCTGACTTGCTGGAATCACAATCAAATAGGAGCGGTCTGTCCAGGGCCCTGCTGACACCACTTTCAGTGGACAATGCCAATGCTGAACACTACTGGGTGCTCTTGCCATTGTGGAACACCACCAAGGTGAATGATTCTAACTACCCTTCTACTTTGTTCCTGGGCATTTGATGGGCCAGCTTGGGTCATGTGCCCCTACCTCTCTAAGGGGCATAAGTAGGAAGACTTCATCCTGAGTTTCCTCAGTGAGGTTGGGGTACACCACACCGAATGAAGGATTCTTGCAAATAAAAAAGGGAGTTAGATGTAGGGACAGTCCGGATAAAGTAAAAACTGCCTACAATATTTATTTCTATGATACAGGCAAGTTCTGACTACAAGTTCCATTAAATTTCTTATCTCCCAGACCAATATTTTTATTCCTCATATCAAAAGCCCTGCCTCAGTTCCTGCTTCCTGCCTAAGTCTCAGAACTCCTGATCCACCAGTAGTTTTACGCCCCCCACCCCCCACCCCCGCCGCAAAATCACTATCATTTCCTTCCATTTTATGTTAGATCTTTCTTCCCAGGTCACGAGAGACACTCCTCACTAGTGTTTGAAGAAGGATAAACAAAAATGGGAAGAGGCAGAGGCAGAAGGTCATTTGCCCAGGACAGTCCTTGTTCTCCCTGTCAGAGCTGCAGCAGGAGTGACGTGTGTTCTGATACCCATTGTTAGAAATCTGAATGCATGTGTTATACAAATGGGCTAAAGGTGAGCTCTGCACATTGGCCCTGTGTTTACTTCTTCACAGCAGTTTAGGACTATTAGCCCAAAGCCCACCAGCACCAAACTCAAACATTTACACATCCAGTTGCTTTAAATATAGCCCAACTAAGAATGGAGACAAGATGGCAGTGTAGAAGGACGTGAGCTCAACTTTTCTTACAAAAACACCAAAATCACAATTAACTGCTGAACAAACATTGATTTTAAAAAATGCTGGAACCTACCAAAAAAGACACCCTACATCCAGAGACAAAGAAGAAGCCATGATGAGACAGTTGGAGGGGCGCAATGCAACAAAATCAAATCCCATACCCCTCAGGTGGGCAACCCATAAACTGGAAAATAATTATACCACAGAAGTTCTCCCACAGGAGTGAATGTTCTTAGCCCTGTGGCAGGCTCCCCAGCCTGGGGAGTCTGGAACGGGAGGAGGAACCCCCAGAGAATCAGACTTTGAAAGCCCGCAGGTTTTGATTACAGGAATTCCACAGGACTGGGGGAAACAGAGATTCTACTCTTAAAGGGTGCACACAAGGTCTTGTGAACACCAGGACCCAGGGGAAAAAGCAGTGACCTCATAAGAGCCTGGGCCAGACCTACGTGCTAGTATTGGAGGGTCTCCTGTGGAGGTGGGGGGCAGCTGTAGCTCATTGCAGGGACAAAGACACTGGCAGCGGTAGTTCTGGGGAGTACTCATTGGCATGAGCCCTCCTGGAGGTCACCATCTTCTCATCAAGACCTGGCCCCACCCAACAGCCTGTAGGCTCCAGTGCTGGGATGCTTCAGGCCAAACAACCACAAGGCAGGAACACAGCCCCATGAATCAGCAGACAGGCTGCTTAAAGGCTTCCTGAGCACACACTGGCCTGGTAAACACAATCCTTGTCACTGCCCTGCCCACCAGACGACAAGACCCAGCTCCACCCACCAGTGGGCAGACACCAGTCCCTCCCACCAGGAAGCCTGCACAAGTTTCTTAGACAGCCTCATCCACCAGGGGGCAGAGAGAAGAAGCAAGAAGAACTACAACTCTACAGCCTGTGGAATGGAAACTGCAACCACAGAAAGTCAGACAAAATGAGACAGCAAAGGAATATGTCCCAGATGAAGGAACAAGATGAAACCCCAGAAGAACAACTAAGTGAAGTGAAGACAGGCAATCTACCTGAAAAAGAATTCAGAGTAATGATAGTAAAGATGATCCAAGACCTCAGAAAAAAGACTGGAGGCACAGATTGAGAAGATAGAAGAAATGTTTAACAAAGACTTAGAAGAACTAAAGAAAAAACAAACAGAGATGAACAATACAATAACTGAAATGAAAAATACACTAGAAGGAATCAATAGCAGAATAACTGAGGCAGAAGAATGGATAAGTGAGCTGGAAGACAGCATGGTGGAAATCACTGCCATAGAACAGAATAAAAAAGAAGAATGAAAAGAAATGAGGACAGCCTAAGAGACCTCTGGGACAACATTAAATGCACCAACATTCACATTACAGGGGTCCCAGAAGGAGAAGAGAGAGGGAAAGGACCTGAGAAAAGATTTGAAGAGATAATAGCTGACAACTTCCCTAACATGGGAAAGGAAATGGTCACCCAAGTCCAGGAAGCACAGAGAGTCCCAGGCAGGATAAACCCAAGGAGGAACATGCCTAGACACATAGTAATAAAACTGAAAAGAATTAAAGACAAGGAGAAAATATTCAAAGCAACAAGGGAAAAGCTATAAATAACATATAAGGGAATTCCCATAAGGTTATCAGCTGATGTCTCAGCAGAAACTCTGCAGGTCAGCAGGCAGTGGTATGATACATTTAAAGTGATGAAAGGGAATAACCTACAACCAAGAATACTCTACCCAGCAAGGCTCTCATTTATATTCAACAGAGAAATCAAAAGCTTTACAGACAAGCAAAAGCTCAGAGAATTCAGCACCACCAGACCAGCTTTGCAACAAATGCTAAAGGAAGTTCTCTAGGCAGAAAAGAAAAGGCCACAACTAGAAACAAGAAAATTATGAATGGAAAAGCTCAATGGTAAAGGCAAACATATAGTAAAGGCAGGAAATCATCCACACACAAATATGATATCAAAACCAGCAATCAGACATAGCTTTTTAAATCTATTTACTTTGTCCTATGCTTTAGGTGCTTCTGCTATAAACAGCAATTAGCTAGGTTTATTATTATCATCATAATCATCATTATTATAGTTCATATGCTATACCTCTTCTTTCATTAGCAAAGTTCATCCATTTATATTTATTTTTATTACAATAGTAAGATATATGATTTAAAAAAAACAAAACCAGCAATCGTGAGGAGAGTACAAATGCAGGATACTGGAAATGCATTTGAAATTAAAAGGCCAGCAACTTGAAACAATCTTGTTTATATATAGACTGCTATATCAAAACCACATGGTAACCACAAAGCAAAAATCTACAGTAGATAGACAAGCAAGAAAAACAAATCCAAACACAACACTACAGTTAGACATCAAATCACAAGAGAAAAGAAAAAAATGAGGAAGGAAAGAAAAAAGACCTGCAAAAACAAACCTTAAACAATTAACAAAATGGCAATAAGAACATACACAACAATAATTACCTTAAACATAAATGGATTAAATGCTCCAACAAAGACACAGATTGGCTGAACGGACACAAAAACGAGACCCATATATATATGCTGTCTACAAGAGACCCACTTCAGATCTAGGGACACATACAGACTGAAAGTGAGGGGATGGAAAAAGATATTCCATGCAAATGGAAATCAAAAGAAAGCTGGAGTAGCAATACTCATATCAGACAAAATAGACTTCAAAATAAAGACGGTTACAAGAGACAAAGAAGGACACTACATAATGATGAAGGGAGCAATCCAATACAAAGATATAGCAATTGTACACATATATGCACCCAATATAAGGCAAATGCCAACAGCCATAAAAGGAGAAACTGACAGTAACACAATAATAGTGGGGGACTTTTAACACCCCACTTTCATCAATGGACAGATTGTCCAGACAGAAAATCAATAAGGAAACACAGGCCTTAAATGACACATTAGAGCACATGAACTTACTTGATATTTATAGAGCATTCCATCCAAAAGCAGCAGAATACACATTCTTTTCAAGTGCACATGGAACATTCTCCAGGATATATCACATCCTGAGCCACAAAGCAAAGCTCAGTAAATTGAAGAAAACTGAAATTATATCAAGCATCTTTTCTGACACAAAGCTATAAGATTAGAAATCAACTACAAGAAAAACAACTGTAAAAAAAACAACAACAAAATATTTGGAGGCTAAACAGCATGCTACTAAGCAACCAATGGATCAATGAAAAAATCAAAGAGAAAGTCAAAAAATACCTAGAGACAAGTGAGAATGAAAGCACAATGATCCTAATCTATGGGATGCAGCAAAAGCAGTTCTAAGAGGGAAGTTTATAGTGACACAATCTTACCTCAGAAAACAAGAAAAATCTCAAAATAACCTTACCGAGGAGGGCAGAGTCAAGATGGCATACTAGGAGGATGCACAATTCGCGTCTCCTCACAACTAGGGCACCTACCAGGCACCTGTGGGGGACCATGGACACCTAAGGGGACGGGAGGAACCCCCAGTCACTGGGTAGGACGTGGGGTGTGGGGAGAGTGAATGGGGAAGAGAAGTGGAGGCAGGATGGGACTGGCGACCCTGAGGGGTGGCTAGGGGGGGGAAGGGATCCCACGTCCGAAGGGGGAAATTGGGGATCCATTGGGAGGAAAGAAGATCAAAAGGGAGCGTGGCCAGGTTTCCCCTGCCCACTTGGGCACCCAGGAACCTGCTGAGATCCCAGGTCTGATCCTCTGGCTACCTAGGCCCCCTCCAGCCATGTGGGCCCTGAGGGAGTGGGAAGGTGGGAAGGGGCAGCAAAAGTAAAGGCCGGACTTCTGGGACTGGTACCCCTGAGGGGTAGCTGGGATTCCTACACCCAGCGGGATCCACCCATGGTTAGGGGTCCAGCGGTGATGGGGGAGACCCTGGAAGAGACGGTGGGGGAGTGGCACGAAGGAATGGAAGGGAACAGGGTCAGTGCTTTCCCTGTCCACTTAGGCACCAGGAAGCCTGCTGGGCTCCCAGGCCTAATTCTCTGCCCTCAGAGCCTCCCTCCTGCCATGCAGAGCCCAAGCCCTGCACTTACCCCAAACCCAGGGCCCTACCTCTACACTCAGAGACCCCCTCCAACGAGCTGGACCTAAACCCCACCCATACACCCTGACTCAGGGCCCTACCTCCAAACTCCAGAACTCCACACTCCAGAGGCCCTCCTTTCAATGTGCTGCCTCTCCCCTTCCGTGCAGGTCCTAAGCAGAGGCCCCACCCCATGCTTGAACATCACCCCGCCTTGGCCCCGCCCAAAGCTCAAACGTCACCCCCAACCTGCCTAGGTCCCTCCCCACACTTCCTAAGTTCCACCCCCGCCTAAATTCCATCCCCATAGCCAAGGCTTGTTTTTAATTTTTTCCTCTTTGAGATGGGGGTTCTGTTTTACCTTGTCGATTCACTGCTGTTGATTCTTTTATATTTTTATTATTCATAAAAAAGTTTTTATTTTTCTAATTTTATTTTATTCCTTATACTTTGTTATTGTTCTCTCCTTTAGGCTTGCCCCCCCCAACTTCTTTTTCTTTTTTCTGTTGTAGTTTTATTTTACCTTGTTGAAGTTGTTTTGATTATAGTTTTATTATTCCTAACATATTTTTTATCTTTCCAATTTTATTTTGTTTTTTACTCTTGGATATTGTACTGCTTTTTCTTCTTTCTTCCTTTTTTTTTTCTTTCTTGTTTTTTTCACCGTGCCACGAAGCTCGCAGGATCCTGGTTCCCAGGCAGTAGGTCTGGCCCGAGCTCCAGTGGTGGGAGCTCTGAGTCCAAACCTCTAGACTAACAGAGAACCTCAGACGTCAGGGAATATCAGTCAGAGTGAAGTCTCCCAGAGTTCCTCAACTCAGCCCCAAGACCCAGCTCTATCCAATTGCCTGCAAACTCTAGTGCTAGACGTCCCAAGCCAAACAACCAGTAAGACAGGAATACAGCTCCACCCTTACAGACGAAGGAGCAAAGTAAAAACCTACAAAACCAAAAAAATGAAGACGAAATAGGCAACCTACCTGAAAAAGAACTCAGAGTAATGATAGTAAAGATTATCCCAAAATCTCAGAAACAGAATGGAGAAAATACAAGAAACATTCAACAAGGATCCAGAAGAATTAAACAGCAAACAAACAGTGATGAACAGCACAATTACTGAAATTAAAAACACTCTGCAAAGGGCTTCCCTGGTGGCGCAGTGGTTGGGAGTCCGCCTGCCGATGCAGGGGACACGGGTTCGTGCCCCGGTCCGGGAGGATCCCACATGCCGCAGAGCGGCTAGACCTGTGAGCCGTGGCCGCTGGGCCTGTGTGTCTGGAGTCTGCGCTCCACAGCGGGAGAGGCCACAGCAGTGAGAGGCCCACGTACCGCAAAAAAAAAAAAAAAAAAAAATTCCTCTATAAGGAATCAATAAGAGAATAACTGAGGCAGAAGAATGGATAAATGAGCTGGAAGATAAAATGGTGGAAATAACTGTCAGAGAGCAGAATAAAGAAAAAAAATGAAAAGAATTGAGGACAGTCTCAGAGACCTCTGGGACAACATTAAATGCACCAACATTCGAATTATACGGGTCCCAGAAGAAGAAGAGAAAAAGAAAGGGACTGAGAAAATATCTGAAGAGATTATAGTTGAAAACTTCCCTAATATGGGAAAGGAAAGAGTCATTCAAGTCCAGGAAGCACAGACAGTCCCATACAGGATAAACCCAAAGAGAAACACACCGAGACACATATTAATCAAACTATCAAAAATTAAATACAAAGAAAAAATATTAAAAGCAGCCAGGGAAAAGCAACAAATAACATATAATGGAATCCCCATAAGGTTAACAGCTGATTTTTCAGCAGACACTCTGCAAGCCAGAAGGGAGTGGCAGCACATATTTAAAGTGATGAAAAAGAAAAAACAACCACCAAGATTACTCTACCCAGCAAGGATCTCATTGGGACTCGATGAAGAAATTAAAACCTTTACAGATAAGTAAAAGTTAAGATAATTCAGCACCAATAAACAAGCTTTAAACCAAATGCTAAAGGAACTTCTCTAGGCAGGAAACACAAGAGAAGGAAAACACCTACAAAAACAAACCTGAAACAATTAAGAAAATGGTAACAGGAACATACATATCGATAATTATCTTAAATGTAAATGGATTAAATGTTCCAACCAAAAGACACAGACTGGCAGAAGGGATCCAAAAACAAGACCCGTACATATGCTGTCTACAAGAGACCGACTTCACACCGAGGGACACATACAGACTGAAAGTGAGGGGATGGAAAAAGATATTCCATGCAAATGAAATCAAAAGAAAGCTGGAGTAGCAATTCTCATATCAGACAAAAGAGACTTTAAAATAAAGACTATTACAAGAAACAAAGAAGCACACAATGATCAAGGGATCAATCCAAGAAGAAGATATAACAATTGTAAATATTTATGCACCCAAAAGAGGAGCACCTCAATACATAAGGCAAATGCTAACAGCCATAAAAAGGGGAAATCAACAGTAACACAATCATAGTAGGGGACTTTAACACCCCACTTTCACCAATGGACAGATCAACCAAAATGAAAACAAATACGGATACACAAGTTTTAAATGACACATTAAAAAACATGGACTTAATTGATATTTATAGGAAATTCCATACAAAAACAACAGAATACACTTTCTTCTCAAGTGCTCATGGAACATTCTCCAGGATAGACCATATCTTGGGTCACAAATCAAGCCTTGGTAAATTTAAGAAAACTGAAATTGTATCAAGTATCTTTTCCGACCAGAACACTATGAGACTAGATATCAATTACAGGGAAAAAAAATGTAAAAAATACAAACACATGGAGGCTAAACAATACACTACTAAATAATCAAGAGATCACTGAAGAAATCAAAGAGGAAATCAAAAAATACCTCGAAACAAATGACACTGGAGACACGACGACCCAAAACCTATGGGATGCAGCAAAAACAGTTCTAAGATGGAAGTTTATAGCAATACAATCCTACCTTAAGAAACAGGAAACATCTCGAATAAACAACCTAACCTTGCACCTAAAGCAATTAGAGAAAGAGGAACAAAAAAAACCCAGAGAGCAGAAGAAATCATACAGGTGAGATCAGAAATAAAAGGAAAAGAAATGAAGCAAACAATAGCAAAGATAATAAAACTAAAAGATGGTTCTTTGAGAAGATAAACAAAATTGATAAACCATTAGCCAGACTCAACAAGAAAAAAAGGGAGAAGACTCAAATCAACAGAATTAGAAATGAAAAAGCAAAAGTAACAATTGACACTGCAGAAATACAAAAGATCATGAGAGATTACTACAAGGAACTATACACCAATAAAATGGACAACCTGGAAAAAAATGGACAAATTCTTAGAAATGCACAACCTGCCAAGACTGCACCAGGAAGAAATAGAAAATATAAACAGACCAATCGTAAGCACTGAAATTGAAACTGTGATTTAAAATCTTACAACAAACAAAGTCCCAGGACTAGATGGCTTCACAGGCAAATTCTATCAAACATTCAGAGAATAGCTAACACCTATCCTTCTCAAACTCTTTCAAAATATAGCAGAGAGAGGAAACTCTCAAACTCATTCTACGAGGCCACCATCACCCTGATACAAAACTGGACAAAGATGTCACAAAAAAAGAAATCTGCAGGCCAGTATCACTGATGAATATAGATGCAAAAATTCTCAACAAAATACTAGCAAACAGAATCCAGCAGCTCAGTAAAAGGATCATACAGCAGTGGGGTTTATCCCAGGATTGCAAGGATTCTTCAATATACGCCAAGCAATCAACGTGATACACCATATTAACAAACTGAAGGAGAAAAACCATATGAACATCTCAATAGATGCAGAGAAAGCTTTCAACAAAATTCAACACCCATTTATGATAAAAACGCTCTAGAAAGTAGACATAGAGGGAACTTTCCTCAACATAATAAAGGCCATATATGACAAACCCACAGCAAACATTGTCCTCAATGGTGAAAAATTGAAACCATTTTGACTAAGATCAGAAACAAGACAAGGTTGCCCACTCTCACCACTATCATTCAACATAGTTTTGGAAGTTTTAGCCACAGCAATCAGAGAAGAAAAAGAAATAAAAGGAATCCAAATCAGAAAAGAAGGAGTAAAGCTGTCAAGGTTTGCAGATGACATGATACTATACATACAGAATCCTAAAGATGCTACCAGAAAACTACTAGAGCTAATCAATGAATTTGGTAAAGTAGCAGGATACAAAATTAATGCACAGAAATCTCTGGCATTTCTATACACTAATGATGAAAAATCTGAAAGTGAAATCAAGAAAACAGTCCCATTTACCACTGCAACAAAAAGAATAAAATATCTAGGAATAAACCTACCTAAGGAGACAAAAGACCTGTATGCAGAAAATTATAAGACACTGATGAAAGAAATTAAAGATGATACAGATAGATGGAGAGATATCCCATGTTCTTGGATTGGAAGAATCAACATTGTGAAAATGACTCTACTACCCAAAGCAATCTACAGATTCAATGCAATCCCTATCAAACTACCACTGGAATTTTCACAGAAGTGGAACCAAAAATTTCACAATTTGTATGGAAACACAAAAGACCCCGAATAGCCAAAGCAATCTTGAGAACGAAAAATGGAGCTGGCGGAAGCAGGCTCCCTGACTTCAGACTATACTACAAAGCTACAGTAATCAAAACAGTATGGTACTGGCACAAAAACAGAAATATAGATCAATGGAACAGGATAGAAAGCCCAGAGATAAACCCACGCACATATGGTCACCTTATCTTTGATAAAGGAGGCAGGAATGTACAGTGGAGAAAGGACAGCCTCTTCAATAAGTGGTGCTGGGAAAACTGGACAGCTACATGTAAAAGTATGAGATTAGATCACTCCCTAACACCATACACAAAAATAAGCTCAAAATGGATTAAAGACCTAAATGTAAGGCCAGAAACTATCAAACTCTTAGAGGAAAACATAGGCAGAACATTCTATGACAGAAATCATAGCAAGATCCTTTTTGACCCACCTCGTAGAGAAATGGAAATAAAAACAAAAAGAAACAAATGGGACCTAATGAAACTTAAAAGCTTTTGCACAGCAAAGGAAACCATAAAAAAGACCAAAAGACAACCCTCAGAATGGGAGAAAATATTTTCAAATGAAGCAACTGACAAAGGATTAATCTCCAAAATTTACAAGCAGCTCATGCAGCTCAATAACAAAAAAACAAACAACCCAATCCAAAAATGGGCAGAAGACCTAAATAGACATTTCTCCAAAGAAGACATACAGATTACCAAGAAACATTTGAAAGGATACTCCACATCATTAATCATTAGAGAAATGCAAATCAAAACTACAATGTGGTATCACCTCACACCCACTAGAATGGCCATCATCAAAAAAGCTACAAACAACAAATGCTGGAGAGGGTGTGGAGAAAAGGGAACCCTCCTGCACTGTTGGTGGGAATGTAAATTGATACAGCCACTATGGAGAACAGTATGGAGGTTCCTTAAAAAACTAAAAATTGAACTACCATACAACCCAGCAATCCCACTACTGGGCATATACCCTGAGAAAACCTTAATTCAAAAAGAGTCATGTACCAAAATGTTCATTGCAGCTCTATTTACAATAGCCAGGACATGGAAGCAACCTAAGTGTCCATCAACAGATGAATGGATAAAGAAAATGTGGCACATATATACAATGGAATATTACTCAGCCATAAAAAGGAACGAAACTGAGTTATTTGTACTGAGGTGGATGGACCTAGAGAGTGTCATACAGGGTGAAGTAAGAAAGAGAAAAACAAATACCTTATGCTATCACATATATATGGAATCTAAGAAAAAAGAAGAAAAAATAATTGGTCAGAAGAACCTAGGGGCA
This sequence comes from Monodon monoceros, assembly GCF_005190385.1. Classification (NCBI taxonomy): domain Eukaryota; kingdom Metazoa; phylum Chordata; class Mammalia; order Artiodactyla; family Monodontidae; genus Monodon; species Monodon monoceros. Next base: position 66,484,173 of record NW_021703782.1, read on the forward strand.
AGACAGGAATAAAGATGCAGACCTACTAGAGAATGGACTTGAGGATACGGGGAGGGGGAAGGGTAAGCTGTGACAAAGTGAGAGAATGGCATGGACATATATACACTACCAAATGTAAAACAGATAGCTAGTGGGAAGCAGCCGCATAGCACAGGGAGATCAGCTCGGTGCTTTGTGACCACCTAGAGGGGTGGGATAGGGAGGGTAGGAGGGAGGGAGACGCAAGAGGGAAGAGATATGGGAACATATGTATAACTGATTCACTTTATTATAAAGCAGAAACTAACACAACATTGTAAAGCAATTATACTTCAATAAAGATGTAAAAAAAAAGAAAAAGAGAGGGCTGAAATCAATAAAATTAGAAATGAAAAAGAGGAAGTTATAATGGACACCACAGAAATACAAAGGATCATTAGAGACTACTATAAGCAACTATATCCCAAATAAAATGGACAACCTGGAAGAAATGGACAAATTTTTAGAAAGGTACAATCTCCCAAGTCTGAACCAGAAAGAAGGAGAAAATATGAACAGACCAATCACAAGCACTGAAATTGAATCTGTGATTTAAAAACTCCCAACAAACAAAAGTCCAGGACCAGATGGCTTCACAGGTGAATTCTACCAAATATTTTGAGAAGAGTTAACAACTATCCTTCTGAAACCCTTCCAAAAAACTGTAGAGGAAGGAACACTCCTGAACCCACTCTATTAAGCCACTACCATCTTGATACCAAAACCCGACAAAGATACCACAAAAAAAAGCAAATTACAGGCTAATATCACTGATGATCATAGACGTAAAAATGCTCAACAAAAATTTGCACAAACCAAATCTAACAATACATTAAAAGGATCATACACCATGATCAAGTGGGATTTATCCCAGGGATGCAAGTATTTTTCAACATCCACAAATCAATCAGTGTGATACAGCATGTCAACAAATTGAAGAATAAAAACCATATTATCATCTCAATAGATGCATAAAAAACTTTTGACCAAATTCAATACACATTCATGATAAAATCTCTCCAGAAAGTGGGCATAGAGGGAAAAAAACTCAACATAATAAAGGTCATAGATGACAAACCTACAGCTAGCATCATACTCAATAGGGAAAGCAGAAAGCATTTCCTCTAAGGTCAGGAGCAAGTCAAGGATGTCCACTCTCACCACTTTTATTCAACATAGTTTTGGAAGTCCTAGCTATGGCAATCAGAGAAGAAAAATAAATAAAAGAAATCCAAATTGGAAATGAAGAAGTAAAATTGGCACTATTTGCAGATGATATAACACTATACATAAAAAATCGTAAAGATGCTACCAGAAAACTATTAGAGCTCATCAATGAATTCAGTAAAGTTGCAGGATAAAAATTAATACACAGAAATCTGTTGCATTTCTATACAATAACAACAAAAGATCAGAAGGAGAAATTAATGAAACAATCCCATTTACCATCACATCAAAACCAATAAAATACCTAGGAATAAACCTCCCTAAGGAGGCAAAAGAACTGTACTCTGAAAACTGTTAAGATGCTGATGATAGAAATTGAAGACGACACAAAGAGATGCGAAGATATACCATGTTCGTGGACTGGAAGAATCAATAGTGTCAAAATGACTATGCTACCCAAGGCAATCCACAGATTCAGTGCAATCCCTATCAAATTACCAATGACATTTTTCACAGAACTAGAACAAAAAATGTTTAAATTTGTATGGAAACACAAAAGACTCCAAATTGCCAAAACAATCCCAAGAAAGAGAAACAGAGCTGGAGGAATCAAGTTCCCTGACTTCAGACTATACTACAAAGCTGCAGTCATCAAAACAGTATGGTACTGGCATAAAAATAGACATATACATCAGTGGAACAGGACAGAAAGCCCAGAAATAAACCCACGTACCTATGGTGAATTATTCTATGACAAAGGAGGCAAGACTATACAATGGAGAAAACATACTCTCTTCAATAAATGGTGCTGGGAAAACTGGACAGCTACATTTTAAAAAATGAAATTAGAACATTCTTTAACATCATACACAAAAATAAACTCAAAATGGATTGAACACCTAAATGTAAGACCAGATACTATAAAACTTTTAGAGGAAAACATAGGCAAAACACACTTTGACATTAATCGCAGCAATATCTTTTTCAATCCATCTCCTACAGTAATGGAAATAAAGCAAAAATAAACAAATGGGACCTAATTAAACTCAAAAGCTTTTGCACGGCAAAGAAAACCATAAAACAATGAAAAGACAACCCACAGAATGGGGGAAAATATTTGGAAACGAAGCCACTGACAAGGGATTAATCTCCAAAATTTAGAAACAGCTCATGTGGCTCAATATAAAAAAACCCAACAACCCAATCAAAAAGTGGGCAGAAGACCTAAATAGACTTTTCCCCAAAGAAGATATACAGATGGCCAAGAGGCCCATGAAAAGATGCTCAACCTCACTATTATTAGAGAAATGCAAATCAAAACTACAATGAGATATCACTTCACACCAGTCAGAAAGGCCATCATCAAAAAGTCTACAAACAATAAATGCTGGAGAGGGTGTGGAGAAAAGGTAACCCTCCTACACTGTTGGTGGGAATGTAAATTGGTATAGCCCCTATGGAGAACAGTATGGAGGTTCCTTAAAAAACTAAAAACAGAACTACCATATGATTCAGCAATCCCACTCCTGGCATATATCTGGAGAAAACCATGGTTCCAAAGGATACATGCACCCCAATGTTCACTGCAGTGCTGTTTACAATAGCCAAGACATGGAAGCAACTTAAATGTCCTTCAACAGATGAATAGATAAAGAAGGTGTGGTACATATATACAATGGAATATTACTCAGCCATTAAAAAGAATGAAATAATGCCATTTGCAGCACCATGGATGGACCTGGAGATTATCATACTAAGTAAAGTAAGTCAGACAGAGAAAGACAAATATCATATGATATCACTTATATGCAGAATTTTAAAAAAATGATACAGATGAACTTGTTTACAAAACAGAAAAAGACTCACAGACTTAGGGAATGAACTTATGGTTACTGGGGGGAAAGGTGTGGGGGATAGATTGGGAGGTTGGGATTGACATGTACACACTGCTATATTTAAAACAGATAACCAACAAGGACCTACTCTATAGCACAAGGAACTCTGCTCAAGATTCTGTAATAATCTAAATAGGAAAAGAACTTGAAAAAGAATAGATACATGTATATGTATAACTGAATCACTTTGCTGTACACCTGAAACTAACAGAACATTGTTAACCAACTATACTCCAATATAATAAAAAATTTTTTAAAGTCACAGTTAAGAAAACATAAAATAAATTTTAATAAGTGTGTGTGTGTATGTGTATGTGTGTGTGCGTGTGTGTGTGTGTGTACCCAACTAAGCCTAGTTTTGCAATCTAGAACCTGCCTGTTTTATATACCTCATGAAACTGCACCAAACACTGTGCTAACCACATAGAGGATAAAACCCACAGCTATAAAAGATTCCAAACGGTCTTGGTCTCTGCTGCCCTTCAGAGCTCTCTGACCCAGAGATCCCTGCCTTGCTGCTGAGTGACACGGCCTAGACACATAGCCCCTTCTCCAATTCCCCTCTCCCTGAGAGTTCCCTGGTCCTTTCTCCTTCTGGGTGGTGGCCCTGCACCAGTGTCTCTGGAAGATCTTCTACTGTTAGGGACGTCCTCCCTCAGGTAGCCCTGTCCTAGAACTGCCCAACAAGCATATTGTCCAATACTACCATCTCCTGGTCTTGGCTTTTCCTTGATCAGCCCTGAAATTCTCAGACACACCATAGCACCTTACCTTATCTTATCCATTATTCAGAACTCCTCTAAGATCAGGACTAAATTTCAACTCTACCAAGGGTTAAATAGGCTTCTGTGTACTAATCTGGAATCATAACCATCAGAAATAAGTAGAGTAACCAGTTGTTTTGGTTTCCCAGGACTGAGGGTGTTCCTAGGATGTGGAACTATCAGTGCTAAAACTGGAAAAGCCCCCAGCTAACCTCAATTAGTGGATCACCCTAAGAACAGCTGTTTCTATGGGAAAAAAACACTCTGCACTCCAAACAAGTAATTTCAAATTACCTTAGTGAATACAATCTCTGGCACCAGCCTGTTGGAAACTATTTGGTTCATCTATACAGTGTGATCTGGCTTGTAAACAGGGCAGACATGGATATCTTAATATGATTTTCTGACAGCTTTCACTGGAAGTCTTAATGTTCAGGAATATTTTATAGAGGCCAAACCTAGGGTACCAAGGATATAAGAGAATATCCATGACTTGGCTGAGTCAAAGGAATATTTTATAGTGGCTTAAGAAAAGAGCCAACAAATGGTTAGTGTCTTTCTTTAGAAATTTTATTTAAAAGTTTGATTATTTCTGGGGACTTCCCTGGTGGCACAGTGGTTAAGAATCCACCTGCCAATGCAGGGGACATGGGTTCGATCCCTGGTCTGGGAAGGTCCCACATGCCGCGGAGCAACTAAGCCTGTGAGCCACAACTACTGAGCCTGCGCTCTAGAGCCTGCGAGCCACAGCTACTGAAGCCCGCGCACCTAGAGCCCGTGCTCTGCAACAAGAGAAGCCACCACAATGAGAAGCCCCGCAACGAAGAGTAGCCCCCGCACACCACAACTAGAGAAAGCCTGCATGCAGCAATGAAGACACAATGCAGCCAAAAATAAATTAATTAAATAAATTTTTTTTTTTTTAAGTTTGATTATTTCTGGTTCCTGGTCAAAATTCATTGCAAGCAGGCTGATGAGACAATGCTGGCCAAGAGCCCGGTTGGCAGGGCAGCTGCACTTAAAGTCTTGTGGGAAATTCTGTCACCAACAAAATTTCAAGGTCAGCTCTGCAGGTGGGAAAGACTCATGGCTGGAAACTGCTAACACCAATGAAACCAAACTCAAAGCCTTCTGAGTCATGCAAATCAATTTGGGGGAAGGTTCATATTTTCAGGAATTCCTGAATCTATTTTCTTTCTGACTAGAAAAAATAAAAACAAAACCCATAAAACCCCAGCTCTATGAGCGAAGAGTACTTCTTCCCTACATTCCTACATTTAAACTCCTTGCTTAATATGTTTTTAATAGAACATTATTTGAATCTGTGGAGGCCAAGCTCATCATGATGTTTGTGTATGTTTGGGTTTTCCCTAAAAACAGAGCCTAAGAAAAGAACATGGGTATAAGAAGTTTATTGAAAGGTGACCCAGGAAGCAGGAGTGAAGGAACTAGGAGTGTGAACGTGAGACAGGGAAGGGAGAAAAGCAAATGTAAGGGTGCATTATCAAGGTTACTATCATGAGCAGTGTGGGCTCAGTCCTGTTGGGAACACTGAAAAGCATACAGTTTCTGTGGATAGGGAAGCTGGGAGCAGCTTGGCTGGGCTGTTCTGGCTGGCAGTCTTTCGTAAGGTTGCCATCAGATGTCAATTGAGGCTCTCCACAGGGCTGCTTGAGCATCCCCACAGCATGGCAGCACCATGGATGGTGCTGGCTTCTCCAAAGCAAGTGATCCAAGAGACCAAAATGGAATGTGCGGTACGTTTCATGATGTAGCCTTGAGAGTCACACATGGTCTATTCCTCCATATGCTATTGGTCACAGACCAGCTCTGATTCAATACGGAAGAGACTACATGAGGGCATGAATTCCAGGAGGAGAGGATTACTGGGGTCATCTTGGAGGTTGGCTTCCACTTAGCCTCAGTTTCCTTATCACTGGGAATAATTATAGGACAATCTCATAGGGTTGTTAAGAAGATTAAATGAGATAATGCATATGAAGTCCTTAAAACATTTCTTGGTATATTAAATGCTTAATAAATATTAGTTATTATTATTGTTACGAGCCTCTTCTCTTCCTTCTACTCAGTGGCAAACCATCCTCACAGAAGCCATACACTAATTTACAATCATTACTGACCACATAACCAAAAGAGCTTGAGATTGCTCTCTATCTGAATTAAATAACCTAGTGTAAAATTTACGTTTTTGAAGAGCAGCAGGTTACCTGAAGGCTTGAGAGCTCTCTCAGCTCAAGAGCTGTGGTATGATTATCACTGCATTCATAGCTCTGCATCCAGTTCAAACCATCCTTGCTTGGAGGGCTTAGCTATACTTTTCTCCTCTCCTGGCACCACCCTGGTCATGCTAAGTAATGATCACCTGAGAGCTGCTGGAGCTTGTAACAACTCACCTGTGTTCATCCCACAGGGTCAGGGGGTGGCAAAGAGAGTGCTTCCTTGTGGGCTTGAATCCCTCTCTCCATCCCCACTCCCGTGGCTGTAACCTGGCTTCTTTGGAATCAGAATAGCATCCTGCTGACTTCTTTGGTTTGATTCCTATTCTTTGGGGACAGCTCTGTGGATGGATTTTATTACTTTATGTCCCGGGAAGCTGCTCAAATCCTCACCAGGTCACATGTTAATGTATTCTCCTTTGTCCCATTCTTGGCAAGAGCAAAAGCTTTTTGTCTGATTGCTAGAGGTGCAAAATATCCCCCTTGTCCTGTTGTACTTTGGGGGATAATGTGGTAAGATTGATTGCTTGTTGCTTTTCTCCCGCCACTCACTATTAAGAATTGTATTTGCTTTCCCATTACTTGGCCACGGCTGTGCTTGTTTTGACATCCAGTAAAAGTCTTTAGCGTAGAGTGGTTCTCAACCCTGTCTGTTCATTAGAATTGCCTGAAAGCGTTTAGAAATCCCAATACCTTGGCTGTACCCCAGACCAATTACATAAGGATCTCTGGGCATGGAACCCAGGCATCAGTATTCTTTCCAGGTTCCTAGGTTGACTCCAATATGCAGCCAAGATTGAGAGCACTGATTCTCAAACTTTTTAACCTCAGAACCTTATCATTCTTCACCATTATTGGGGCCCCTGAAGTGTTCTTGTTTATGTGGATTTTTATCTGTAGATATCTGTTGTGCTAGAAATTAAAATATAAAAATTTTATGTATTAATTTACTTAACAATAACAGCAGTAATAAGCCCATTATATGTTAACATAAATAACATTTTTGTGAAAAATAGCTGTATTTCCAAAAATAAAAAAAATTAGAAGAGTAGCACATGTTTGCAGATCTTTTTAATGTCCATCTTAATAGAAGACAGTAAGATTCTCAAATCTGCTTCTGTATTCAATCTGTTGAGACTTCAGTAAGTCATGCAGCCCCTGGAAATTTCCTCTCTATGCTCATGCAAGAACGAGAGTAAAAAAGGCAAATTTTTATGAAAACAGTTTTGACTTCATGGACCCCCTCAGGGTCGCCAAGCCACACTTCGAGAACTGCTGCTCTAGAAGGCTAGAGAGTATGTGACACTCCTTCCCCCCGCCGCGGGTTAGTTAACAAGCCCTTTCTACCACTTCACCCTCTTTCCTCTTCACTTTCAATTACCAATCTGTTCTCTTTGCCTTTATTACTATTGGCCTCTAGAGGGTGCCCAAGGCCGTTTACTCCAACACGATCAGGTGTGCTCGTCAAGTTGAAGAACATGTATTGAGCTTATAAGATTAGGGCAGGGAGATCTTGGTGGGCTGTGAAAGAAAAGGAGTAAACATTTTGACTTCTATCACAGTCTCTTTCTCATGTTTCATTCATGGTGACTGTGACAGACCTCGGACATAAGTTGAGCCAGAACCGTATACATGGTTGGATTTGCAGGCAGTGAGTATCCTCCATTGTGAGAGTGCAAGCGTTCGCTGGGCATGCTGCACACTATCTTCCATCCCTATGCTTGCAGAGTCTTTAGAGCCTTGTGCTCAGAGTGTGGTCCCAGGACCAGCAGCAGCAACGTCAGCTGGGAGCTTCCTGAAAATGCTGAATCTCAGGCTTCTTCTGTTAGGAGAAGGATAGGGGTTTATTCATCTTTGCGGGCCTTGCACATAGCAAACCCTCAGTATATGTTGAATTGAAGTAGTTTACAGAACTAGTTAAAGAAAGGAGGAGCAGTGATTGTAGCAGAAGACAGTAAGCTAAGATGTCAGGATGGGGATCTTGCAGGAGCTATAAAGCAGTAGAAGACTCAAATAGTTTTGGAAATAAACTTGATCTACTTCTCTCTTTTGCCTTGAGCTCATCAGGGTCTCCATCCAATATTACTGCTTACGGCTGGCCCCATAGGCCCCCCCAGGTAAGGTCAAATTACCAGTTTGTCAAGATGTGGACTGATGAATAGCCACCCTGTGGCAGGGTCAGGACCTGGTCCCTCTGCTCTCAGGTATCTCTCCTATACCCAGAACTGCTGCCCTTCCTTATCCTGGATTAGTTAGCTACTGCTGCATAACAAATTAGTTAAAAGTTTAATGGCCTAAAACAATAACAAACATTTATTATCTCACATACTTTCTATGGATCAGGAATCCAAGAGCAGCTTAGCTGGGTGATTTTGGTTCAGGTGTCTTCAAAAGCCCTTGGGCTTTCATCATCTTGACTGGTTAGAGAATCTGCTTCCAAGATTTTCACTCACATGGTTGTTGGCAGGAGGCCTCAGTTCCTCACCACATGGACAGCTTCAGTTGTTGGCAGGAGGCCTCAGTTCCTCACCACATGGACACCTTCATAAGCTGCTTATCTTCATGACACAGCAGTGAGTTTCCCTCAGAGCCAGGGATCCAAGAGAGAGAAATGCAGAAGCTGCAATGTCTCCTATGACATAGTTTCAGAAGTCACACTCCACAAGTTCTACAATATCCTATTGGTTACACAAATCAGCCCTATTCAATGTGTGAGAAGACTACACAAGGGCATGAATACAGAGAGGTGGGACCACTGAGGGCCATCTTGAGGGCTGGCGACCACATGCCCTTAGACTCCGATGTTTCACTTTCGTCATTAAGACAGACTTCTTCTCCAACACATGTCTACATATGTAAACAGTATGCTGAACAAGCCTGGGTCATGGCACAATCAAAACACAACTTTATTTAACTCACCTGCATTCCTGCAAGAATATTCCATGGGGGTGATCGTCCCTAGTTCCTGCCAGGACCATGCCTTCACAGCTTACTCTTAAGCAACAATTAGACCCACTGTCATTCAGAAGCCAAACCTACTCTTGATTCAGAAATTAGAATATCTAGTTCAAAGTATAAATTCGAATACTGAACTTGATTTAACTTTGAGGTATTATATGTAACCTGAGTTGATAAAATCTTCGTCAACTCTCAACGAATTCTCAGGCCCATGCAAGTGGAAAACCACATGTAAAAGAATGAAGTTGAACCCCTTAAACTTATGCCACATACAACAATTAACTCAAACTGGATCCTAGAATGAAATGAAAGTGCTAAAACTATAAATTGTCCTTTTTCAATACTGTTTTGTCTATACTGGGTCCCCTGATTTCCATACGAATTTTAGGATCAGTTCATCAATTTCTGCAAAAAATGCAGCTAGGATTTTGATGGGGATTGCATTGAATCTGTAGATCAGTTTGGAAAGTATTGCCATCTTAACAGTAAGTCTTCCAATCTAAGAACATGGGATATGTTTGCATTTATTTCCATTTATTGGGACCTATTAACACTTTAATTCCTCTCAACAATATTTTGTAGTTTTCAGTGTACAAGTCTTGCAACTTTTTGGTTAAATTTATCCCTATATATTTTATTCTTTTTGGTGCTATTGTAAATGAAATTATTTTTTTCAGATTGTTCATTGTTAATATATAGGAATACAACTGCATTTTGCATATTGATCTCATATCCTGCAACCTTGATGAACTTGTTGATTAGGTCTAATAGTTTTGTGTGTGTGTCTATTACTCATGATTTTTAATATAAAAGATCATTTCTTTTGCAAACTGAGATAGTTTTATTTTTTCCTTTCCAAACTAGATGCCCTTTATTTCCTTCTCTTGGCTAGAACTGCAAGTACAATGTTAAAAATTTGGTGATACAGGACAGCACTGTCATGTTCCTGATCTTAGGAGGAAAACATCCACTCTTTCCCCATTGAGTGTGATGTTAACTGTAAGCTTTTCACAGATGCCGTTTATCAGGTTTAGGAGTTCCCTTGTATTTCTAGTCTGTGGAGTGTTCTTATCATGAAATGGTGTTGAATTTTGTCAAATACTTTTTCTGTATCTATTGAGATGATTGTGTGATTTTTGTCCTTTATTATATCAATATGGTATATTACAGATTGATTTTCAGATGTTACATCAATGTTGCATTCCTGGGGGAAAAAAAAATCACACTTAGTCATGGTGTATAATCATTTTTATATGTTGCTGGTTTCAGTTTGTATTTTTCTGAGGATTGCACATAGTGCCTTTGATAAATATGTGTTGAATGAATGCATGCATGCATAAGTGAATGAATGTTTAGAGAGGGAAGGCATCCCTCATAAAGGCAGGCCCTAAAATACATGCACACAAATTTTGCACATGATTTTAGGAAATTAAAGGATACAAAATTAGTACCTCTGAAGAGTTTGGTAGGATATATTATTGCAGGATCACCGTGTGGAAAGGAGATGGTAATACTGGAATCAAAAGACAGGGATAACGGAGGCAAGAATATAAAATGGGAAAAAAGTCTCTTCAGCAAGTGGTGCTAGTAAAGTTGGACAGCTGCACATAAATCAATGAAGTTAGAACACACCCTCACACCAGACACAAAAATAAACTCAAAATGGCTTAAAGACTTAAACATAAGACATGGCACCATAAAATTCCTATCAGAGATCACAGGCAAAACATTCTCTAACATAAATCGTACCAATGTTTTCATAGGTCTGTCTCCCAAGGCAATAGAAATAAAAACAAAAATAAACAAATGGGACCTAATCAAACTTATAAGCTTTTGCACAGCAAAGGAAACCATTAAAAAAAAAAAAAAGAAAGACAACCTATGGAATGGGGGAAAATATTTGCAAATGATGCAACAGACAAGGGCTTAATCTCCAAAATACATAAACAGCTCATACAACTCAACAACAACAAAAAAACCAAACAACCCAATCAAAAAATGGGCAGAAGACCTTAATCGACATTTCTCCAAAGAAGACGTATATACAGATGGCCAGTAGGCACATGAAAAGATGCTCAACATCATTAATTATTAGAGAAATGTAAATCAAAACTACAATGAGGTATCACCTCACACTGGTCAGAATGGCCATCATTAAAAAAGTCTACAAATAACAAATGCTGGAGAGGGTGTAAAGAAAAGGGAACCCTCCTACACTGTTGGTGGGAATGTAAGTTGGTGCAGCCACTATGGAAAACAGTATGGATGTTCCTCAGAAAACTAAAAATAGAACTACCATATGATCCAGCAATCCCACTCCTGGGCATATACCCAGACAAAACTGTAATTCAAAAAGATACATGCACCCATATGTTCACAGCAGCACTATTCACAATAGCGAAGACATGGAAACAACCTAAATGTCCACTGACAGATGAATGGATAAAGAAGATGTGGTACATATATACAATGGAATACTACTCAGCCATAAAAAAGAAAAAAGCCATTTGCAGCAACATGGATGCAACTAGAGATTATCATGCTAAGTGAAGTCAGTCACAAAAAGAGACAGGACTTCCCTGGTGGCACAGTGGTTAAGAATCCGCCTGCCAGTGCAAGGGACACGAGTTCGAGCCCTGGTCTGAGAAGATCCCACATGCCGTGGAGCAACTAAGCCCATGTGCCACAACTACTGAGCCGGCGCTCTAGAGCCTGCGAGCCACAACTACTGAGCCCACGTGCCACAACTACTGAAGCCCGCGCGCCTAGAGCCTGTGCTCCACAAGAGAAGCCACCACAATGTAAAGCCCGTGCACGGCAACAAAGAGTAGCCCGCACTCGCCTCAACTAGAGAAAGCCTGTGCTCAGCAACAAAGACCCAACGCAGCCAAAAATAAATAAATTTAAAAAAAGAGAGAGAAAGACAAATACCGTATGATATCACTTATATGTGGAATCTAAAATACGGCACAAATGAACCTATCTGCAAGACAGAAACAAACTCACAAACATAGAGAACAGACTTGTGGTTGCCAAGGGGGAGGGGGGAAGGGAGAGGGATGGACTGGGAGTTTGGGGTTAGCAGATGCAAACTATTACATTTAGAATGGATAAACAACAAGGTCCTACTGTATAGCACAGGGAACTGTATCCAGTCTCCTGGGATAAACCATAATGGAAAAGAATATAAAAAAAGAATGTATATATTCTGAGTATAACTGAGTCACTTAGCTGTATAACAGAAATTAGCATAACACTGTAAATCAACTATAGGTCAATAAAAAGAAATTGAAAAAAAAGATAGGGATGATAGCTTTACTTTGATAATTCCTGGATGAGAGAACTTGTATTGTTATCTTATTTACATAGGCTCTGTTTCTTCATCTATATAATGGAAGTTGGGGGTGGGGGGAGAAAGCTTGGGGAAGGGGTGTATTTGAACAAATAATCTCTCAGATACCTTTTAGTTCTAATAATCTATGATTCTCTAAAATATCACGTGAAATTCATTTTTAAGGAGAACATTTTGGGAACTCCCTGGCTGTCTGGTGGTTAGTACTCGGCGCTTTCACTGCCAGGGCCCAGGTTTAATCCCTGGTCAGGGAACTAAGATTCCACAAGCTGCCTGGTGCAGCCAAAAAAAAAAAAAAAAAGAACATTTTTTTGTAGTTCTCATTTGATGTCTCTGGAGCTTTGGGGAGAAAAATATATCGATGATTTTCAATATAGTATGATAAACGCAAAACTTATTTACAGTAGCACAGAAAAGAAAATAGCTAATCGTCTTTAAGGGAGTATGATTAAGCTTAAAGGAAAGAAGCCATCTGAGCTGGGTCCTGTGAACAGGAGTTTGTCAGCTACAGAAGGCAGGGTAAAAAGAGATAGTTTTCTCTATTTCTGCTACCGTGTTGGTCTCTGAGTTTTTATTTTAAAATTTTCAAGAGGTAATTTAAAAAATTTGCTTCTAAAGTGTTCTCATAAATAATTTATGAAAGAAAATCCCTTAGTCTAAGATAGAATTTTATATAGAGAGAGAACTCAGTAGTGTGGTCTTATCTTATTCCTGAACTCTGAATTTTCTGGACTGAGTATGTGATTGAAGTTAATCTGAACAGGCAGCAAGACCTGTAATTTTAGGGTCTTTAAAAGATAACTGAAGTCTTATGGGTGTCAGTCAGATTGGGCCTTCAACATAACTGCACAGTTTCTCCCAATTTTATTTCCAGTTGTTATGTCAACACTACTCCAGCAGGGGGCAAGCTTTTAAAATTAAGCGCCTTCACAAATAAGATTCCATAACCTTTTTACTTTTGGTTCACGGACTTTAATTTTTGTGCATTTATCTCTACCATAATTTGCTTAGGGTACAGGAAATAGAAGTTATTTAAAATGAGATTAATCCTTAAATCACAAAACAAGAAGTCATAGAACACTTTAAAACAATGAAAACAGGTAGTAATGAGCACTTAGCTTTATGGAACTAGCAACAAAGACTGTTCAAGCATGCAGGATAAAATGAAGACAAAGCAACTACCCAGAAAGCAGAGACAAAAAGAATGCCTTTTGAAAACATTTTGGGAACATTTATGTTCAACTGAAGGTGCTTTAACTTAGTCCAAACAATTGTTTACATTTTTTTGCCTTTAAACATCTTTGCGTTGATAAACAACAAATGAGCAGTCTATTAATTATGACTGCAGGCATACATCATGCTGGGTTAAGTAGGTCATTAGACAAGGACTCAAGGGACCCAACTTCTATTTTTATCTCCCACACCCTCCTTGCTAGTCTAATCACTTCCCTTCTTTAGGTCTCATTTTGCACAAAATAGAGACTATCATTTGCCTGCCTCAGTGTGTTGTTGAGCTAATCAAGGATAACACATATAAAAGAGCCTTTTAAAACAATTAAGCTGCATGCCAGTTAATTTTTAAAACAAGGAACACTTGGTTTTACAACTCTCCTCCTGACTGTAGAAGACCATACATTCAAAGGCAAAAAGTCTGTGTGAGTTCCAGAGCCTTACCTTTTAAGGACAGAGGCCAGCTTCACTCACAATGTTCATGTAAAAACCTTAATCATTGAGGCACAGGGTCTGATGCTAACAAAAAACTTTTTCTCACTGGAATGGTAAGCATGGGCCTCATTAGTGATTGTCCTAAAAGCAAATTATCTGTGGAAACTAGCTCCCACATTGCAGCACTGATTTAGATATACATATTAATTCATTTTATTTAACAAATATATATTGAGCACTTGCTCTGTGCCAGGCACTGGGTTAGACACAGGGGATTCGTCAGTGAATAAAACAGACAAAAATCTCTGTTGTGTTGGAGCTTCCATTTCTGTGTGGGGCAATAGTTACTAAGGTTTTTGTTTGCTCATTTAATAGGATATAGAAATATTTTAAGGGAAGCTGGATTTTCATTTATCTAGAAATGATGACCAAATTTCTGGGTCCTAAATATAAAATCAATGTTTTTATTTAATTTCATCTTACTCTTGAGGGAAATTTCATGAAGAATTCAGTTTTATCCAGCAATCCCACTCCTGGGCATGTATCGGGAGAAAACCATAATCGAAAAGATACAGGCACCCCAGTGTTCACTGCAGCACTATTTACAACAGCCAGGACATGGAAGCAACCTAAGTGTCCATGGACAGATGAATGGATAAAGAAGATGTGGTACATATATACAATGGAACATTACTCAGCCATAAAAAAAAGAATGAAATAATGCCATTTGCGGCAACATGGATGGATTATCATACCAAGTGCAGTAAATCAGACAAGGACAAAAACCATATGATATCAGTTACATGTGGAACCTAAAATATGATACAAATGAACTTATTTACAAAACAGAAACAGACTCACAGACATAGAAAACAAGCTTATGGTTACCAAAGGGGAAAGGGGGTGGGGGAGGGATAAATTAGGCATTTGGGATTAGCAGATACAAACTACTATATATAAAACAGATAAACAACAAGGTCCCACTGTATACCACAGGGAACTATATTCAATATCTTGTAATAAACCATAATTGAAAAAATATGAAAAAGAATACATATATATATATGAATCACTTTGCTGTACACCAGAAACTAACATAACACTGTAAATCAACTATACTTCAATAAAAAATTCAGCTTTGTTTATGGTCAATACTATTTATTCAGCACCCACTGCAAACACAGTCTAACAGGAAGAAATTAAATACTTAAAGTGGTTTCTGGTTTAGTCTGTATCATTTTTCCCATTTATTTTTCTCTATTTTTTCTGAAACTTCTTCCCTATCCTCTTCTTACAGAGATTTGAAAGAAAACAGCCTTGTAATGGGAATTTAATAATAACTAATATCTTTACAGTGATTTTTAGTTTACAAAAAATTTTATCATACATAGTCTCTTTTGAGACAACCAGCAATCCCACCCATAGATGCTACTTCTGCTTTGCAATTGAGGAAACTAAGATTCAGAGACAGTAAGTAACCTACTCAAAGTTGCACAGCTAATGAGAGGCACTGCTGGGGTTCAAAATCACATTTTCTGTATTCAGATCTCTAGACCTTTCCTCAAGCCCATCTCTTTCCTTTCTCTTTAGAAAAAGAGAAAATCAGACAATATCACCTGACTTTGGTGTTCAATACCTCCTTGTTAATAAGCATGCCCAAAGTCAGCCTGTCAAGAAAAGTTTTATAGTTATTAGGCAGATGAAGGCAACTAGAATATTTTCTCCTTTAAGTTTGGGTAAATTCCTGAATCCTAGAGTCTAAAGGTTAATGAAATCAGTAATTAACACCTCTGGTACAAACTACACTCAAAATTCTACTTTGAGTGATTTACCTTCATTTCTAACTTAAGCTACAAAAACGCATTAATATAAGGATAGGAATGGGAATTTCTTCCAGACACTCTACAATGAAAGTTATGTTAAGGTGAAGAACTTTTATTAAAACTGATTCTAGCTTAATTTCTATTTAAAGGAGATATTAATATGGACTGAGGTAGCAGATATGATCTGAAAGCAAACAAAAGCATTGATAATCCATTAAAATAAAACATTAAGCAAACTACTCCAAAAGGCTAGGAATGGCCAGCTTTAGGAAAAGAGAACTAGAACAATGCATGGGCTGGTTTAGAATGTGACGCAGAGCTAGGCATTTATGCCCATGGGGGGATGTGTTGCTGGGTAAGTAATTCACAGTTTTCTAATTCTGAGTGACTGTGTTTTATCTTCATGTACCTGTTGGTGATCACCTATGTGGTGCCCAAGGTGGACACTGCCTGATCTTCCAGTCTGTGCAAGGGACACACTGGATCACGAGGAAGAAAGTAAAAAAAAAAAGAAAGAAAGAGAACAGAAAGACATGGAGTTGGTGGTACACACAGCACCCACAGGCCAAATTTATGCCACGGACTTCCTAGTCCTGGATTAAGAGGAGATGGGACTCAGAAATTCTATGTCCTTGTCTCGTTGTGCTTTCTGTCAGACTCTTGTGTCCTGGGTCCACCACAAGCATTTGTGGGCCCACGGTAAGAACACAAAGGAGACCCACATACCTTATGTCTAAATATTTAAAAGTTATAAGTCAAGTGGACAATCAGATAAATGGCATACCTTGACAAATGTACCTTTATAATGACCTAGAGGGCCAGTCTGGAATTTAGAATTTTCAGACTCCCCAAACCTCCTCGTTGGAATACAGTGGCATAGGGAGAGCTGGGCCCTGACATTTGCCCAATTCTCCCACCCACCCTGGCCCTGTCCTCAACTCTGAGGGACAGTGTGGACAACCCAGACTGCCCAGCTGGTCCTTGGTTACCCTATGGCCAGGGGTTTTCCCACCAGTGGTGCCATTTACTCCCTCAAGGATAGACTTGGGGATGAGGTCTGCAGAAGCCCTCAAAAGTGGCAGGAAGCCATTGGTCAAGGTGGGGAGGGGACTGCTGGATTCCAGATGGGCACAGTCCTTTGGCCCCATGGATCTCTCAACCCATAAGCAGGGATGCCTCATGTGGCAAGCCAGAGCAGAACCGTCTAAATTATGCGTCCCAGGTCAGGGCCCCTCTTGCCTGGGTCTAAGAGTGATACTTATGTGTCCTGGTGTCCACTCCAATTTACTAATCATGCAAAATGCACAGAATGTTCTCTTTGAACCAGCCTTGGAGGCAGGAACTGATGTGCCACCACCCAAAATGTGCAACCATGCATGTGTTATCCTGCTGTTTCGGGTGGACTAAATAAATAAACCCAGTTCCCAGCATTCTGTGTGGTCAGACATCACCTAATAAAAATGTGCTTTTTAATTGTCATTTTTATTGTTTGAACTTTGCTGGTGGAGGGTTTAAACTCAGAAACCACTAGGTCTTAATTTGTTTTCATCCATCATGGCTGGCTTCCTTTCTCCTGTCTCATTTTGAAATTTTTGGACTAGCTTCACCATTGGGTTAATGTAAAACTAATTGCACGTTTCTCTGTTTGCTTTGGTAGTGTGAGCTTATCGTTTTAGACACTATCAGGTGGTAATTATGTAAAAACACACGAAGAAATACTGGTACATTTCTATTCTCCCCGACTATTTTTTAAGCTGTTTAGAACGGGGCCCAGAACCAAGATACCGATTCCCTTCAACCCTCGGGCAGCTGGTGAGGCCTGGTGGCTAGAGGCTGGCCTAGCCTGTGACTGCTGATTCCATTTTCTAGAAGCCTCATTCATTTACCCCAATGTGTCATCAATATCTTACCATTTTCTAAATATGCCCTGAAGTTAAAGAGGTTTGGTAGCTTTACAAAAGTTGTTTCACTTTGAATGTATCTGGGGATACGTGTATTCAGGGTCACTCTAAGTTACTAATCTAAACAATACTGGTATTTCCTCCAATTTAGCAGTTTACTCACTCACCTTAATCTTCTGAAATGCTTTTCCTTCCTCCTCCTCTTAATTTCTCCCAGTCCCACTTATTCCTCAATGTCTTCCTAAGTTATTCAGTCATCAAACAGTTACCAAGCTCATAGTTCCAGCTTCTCCATGAAGCCTTCCTTGACCACACTTGTCGGCCACAAACTCTCCCTCTCCCTCTT
Organism: Monodon monoceros; assembly: GCF_005190385.1. Classification (NCBI taxonomy): domain Eukaryota; kingdom Metazoa; phylum Chordata; class Mammalia; order Artiodactyla; family Monodontidae; genus Monodon; species Monodon monoceros. The sequence continues at coordinate 66,502,299 of NW_021703782.1, forward strand.
TGAGACTCATAATGTATATTATCTCCACTATTTATTTACACACAGCACCTTGTTATTTCAGTTCTGCTTTTACATACATAGATCCAGTCTTCCCAATGAGATTATAGATCCCTGAAAGAAAATACTAAAGTTTTGTATTTCTCACTCCACCTACTGAAGTGTATTTAGCATCTATATAAAATCTGTTGACTAACTGATCATGACTACATTAATAATAAATATCACTTACTGAGCACAGTGCTTAGAGCAGAGTCTGTGAAGAGTCCAAATGAACTGGACTGAATCCTTATTAACTGTGCCACCTCAGGCTACTGAAAACTGTTTCCTCATCTGTAAAATCAAGATCAGAAGGGGACTTCCCTCATGGGATTGTTTGAGAATGAAATGTCATAATACCTGAAAGCAGTACCTAGAAGAATTAGTATTCAGAGAACATTAGATGGCAATGATAAGAATCATAGTGTTCGAGGCATGGTGATGAATTCTTTACATGTCTTACCAATTTAATTCTTACTATAATCCTATGAAGTAAGAACTGTTACTATACCTATTTTACAGATAGGAAAACCGAGGCTTAAGGAACATAAGTTTGCAGCCCAAGGTCACAGAAGAGGATTTGAAGTCCAGGCAATCTGACTGCAGAGCCCACCTTCTTAATCACTATAGGATGCCAATGGCAAAGACAGCAAAATCAGAAACTAATGGCATTGCCCCCTTTAAGCCACTTGCTGAATAAACATGTTGGGAAAGTGCAAGAGTACATGTAAAGCAGTCCTGTGCCCTAAACTGGAATTGGGATTCAGATTTGTCTGAGCCTGTGAACAACCTGGTAGGGAGGGTCGCCAGAAGTCAATGTCAATGAGGTTTTTGGCTGAACCCGGAGTGGGAGGGGTGGCGTGACTTGGTGCCTGATGTTGAGAGACTAGGGAAGGGAACAGAGCATGGCATTTGATTCCATACTGTCTGAAGCCTCCTGGGCAAGAGGCTGCGGACAGATGATGAAACAGATGTTTTCACAAGGGAAGCTGAGACACAGAGGTATAAGCAACCTGGCTGCAGGCCTGGTGACAGGCCGTGATGCAGAGCAGGGTGAGTGGTGTTCTCCCCACAGTTAGGGCCGGGCTGTGCTGCAGTGCAGGCTGCAAAGGGGGCTGTGCTGCCTGGGCATCCTCAGCACCAGGCAGGGCACGTTGGGGCAGACATCTTGTCCTCACTGAGGGCTCAGGCAGGAGCGGTGGTGGAGAGGTTCCTCAAAGTGGCTTCCTGGGCAGAGCAAGAGTGGAAGAACTGGAAAGCCATGAACACCTATAAGGTACCTTCTGGGATTTATATTGAGCTACACTCCAGCATTACGTAGATGAATGCAACACAGTAAAATCCAAGTTACTACCTCTTATGGGCTGAATTGTATCCCCGTAGATGTGTATGTTGAAGTCCAACTCCCAGGACCTCAAAATTTGGAGATAAGACCTTTAAAAGAGGTGATTAAGTTAAAATGAATCTGTTAGGGTGGAACTTAATCCAACATGACTGGTGACCTTACAAGAAGAGGAAGAGACGCCAGGGGTGCACTTGCATAAAGAGACAACTACATGAAGAGGCAGCAAGAAGATGGCCATCCACAAGCCAGGGCCTCCTCAGAGAGGCCCTGAGGAAATCAACCCTGCCAGCACCTTGATCTTGGATTTCCAGCTGCCAGAACTTTGAGAAAATAAATTTCCACTGTTTAAGCTACCCAGTCTGTGGTATTTTGTTATGGCAGCCCAAGCAAACTCATACACAATCCCTAAGAGGATCAGTTTCATGCCCTCAGGCTGGCAAGACCTGGGGCAACTTGAATTAGACCCACATTTAACTCTCACCATATGTGAGGCAGGCAGTATCACTCATTTTTACAAAGTAGGAAACCAAGGTTCAGAAAAGGTAAATAGCCTGCCCAGGGTCACAGAGCTCCTAAGTGATGGAGGCTGGATTCAAATCCAGGTCTTTGTGACTCCCCAATTCGTACTCTATGTGACACTGCTCTCAACCGTGATGTGTTTTACGCACATACTAATCACTAAGTGATGAGCAGGACAGGCACATCTCCTACTGCCCTGATGATGCAAAGAAAACTGGTTCTTCATTTATGAATTCACTGCAATTGACTGTGTGGTAACATAAAATCCAGAAAGATCTGCTAGCAAAGGAATATTTGATTTTTCAAAAATACTAAAAAGAAAAAAAATCCTAAGTAATTGCTGCTCCCTGCCATAAAATGATTCTACTAAAATGATGTCGAGTGGAGCCTGAGGGGGTAACTAGATCCACAGGCCTATCCCCAAGTACGCGTGTACTGGGCAACCAGGGGAAATAAAGGAAATGGGATGGGGAGGAGAGAAGATAGGGATTTCCCTCCATTTCTCAAAGACTATGTTCTCGCCGTTGTACCCCTAGGGCCTTACGGGGCTTGGAATACACGACTTTCAATGTATGCTTGTTGACTGACTGAACAAGTGAGCAAATGAGCAAACATTCGAGTTCATGAATGAACTCGACCCCTTAATAAGAAGAGAAAAATCCTTAGGCCTTTTCAATGACCTAAATTTGTCAAAGTATTTTGGGCTTTTCCTAATTTACTTTCTGTTTCACTTAATCAAATAAGATGTCACTTAAAAGGGAAGTAAAGATTAGACAGAAGAATTAAGCCAAAGAATTAGACCAAAGCAGGGCAAAAAAGGGGCTCCTGCCTGCATATTTGCATAGTATAAATGAAAATGTGTCTCCTTGTCACCCTTTACAGTCATCTTAGAAATCAGCTTCACCCCACTGTCTCAGTGGGTAAGCTCGGATACATGTGTTTCAGGTGGATGTTTTTGGCCTGTGTATGGTGAACTATAATCAGAGATGCTGATAGCTCAGAAAATGGAATACAACGGTAAATATAGGCCACAGTCATCCAAATCTCGTGAGCCGCATAGAATTTCTTCAGGCTGATGATTTTTAAGAGCTGTCTTCAGAGCTTGCTGTTATTATAATTATGTTATTAAAAATAATTATCTAATAGGCAGAGCACAGAGGATTTTTAGGGCAGTGAAACTATTCTGTATGATACTATAGTGGTGGGTACATGTCATTATACATTTGTCCAAACCCACAGAATGTACAACACCAAGAGTGAACCCTAATATAAACTCTGAACTCTAGGATAATGACATGTCAATGTGGATTCATCAGATATTACAAATGTACCACTCTGGGGGGTGACGCTGATAATGAGGGGGGTCTGTGCATGTATGGGGGCAGAGGGTATATATGGAAAATCTCTGTACCTTCCTCTCAGTTTTTCTGTGAACCTAAAACTGCTCAAAAACACTAAGTCTATTAAAAAATTATCTGCTAAAATAATAATATAAAAGATACCCCCTCTTCCACACGCTAATCAGAAAAAGTGGCTAGAAAGCTTATGAATGGGAAAACAAAGAGAGATGCCCTTAAAGTTTTTAGGTACTATTCTAAAACCAACACTTTACTTTAGTACCCTTTACTATAATAAAATGCAAAACTTCCTGTGTACTCTATTCAGATTTTGATAACATCTGAATGTTATCAACATTTGCAGGACAAAAGAAGTGTTTTTTCACCCTACCTTGGCATATTACAATTATTAGTGCAGTAGCTAAAATAATCTTGTTTTTATCTTAGATGTTATTTATCTATTAGTATGAAGAATGTAATACATTAGGGTGAGTTACTTTGTGTTGCTACCCGCCCAACGTTCATTGGGGACAGAGATGCTTCTAGCAACTCAAAAAGTTTAAATAGTTTTTCCGCTTTTTTCGGTAAAATCATCAAGTTATTATTAATTTTTAACTCTATCTGGGAAAATTTTAATGAGCTTTCAATTACAATGTTTCTATTTAACTTGCAAATGGATGATACCTCCATCCTACTGTCTGCTATTATTATAAACACAGCTTTGAGTCTAAACAATCCAATGCTGATTAGAGGTTTTCAGCATTAAGCCTTGGCCTCATTTCTAAAGTTTAACAAATAACACAATACATAATTCTCTGGCATGTCCAGTCCTTTTGTGTCAGGCAGTTGAAGCTCTCTCTACTCACATGACAAGCAAACAGAAAGCATACTATAATCAACTGAGCAGCCTATGATCAACTTTGCTCAGAGCTGTCCCTAAACTCCCTGTAAGTCCGTAATGCTTCTCAGACAAAAATATGGCAAGGCATTTTTCTCTAATGAAGAGAAAATCTCTGATTAAGAGCATCTGATGTTTCTTATTTTTTAAGTGATTATGAATTGAATTAGCACAGGGCCTAGCCACAACTGTCTCTCCTGTATTATTTTCACTCGCCTCTGCTACACAAAGCCAATCATTTGTGAGGTGCTGGCCTTTATAATGTGACCATTATAATACATAATGGGACCATTATGTTAATTAATTAATTGAGCAATAACGCAGACAGCCCATTCCCATTATCCTGAAATAGGACACCTTCCAGCCACGTCCGTGAAATCAGTAGACGCAGCAGTTATTTCCATGTTTCTTGCGTGTCTGCAGATAGTCAACCAAACAATAATGCACTTGAAAATATGAAGTCACAGCTGGTAGCTAACAGCTCTGAACTCAGGGCATCTTCACAAGCTTGGTTACTTTCTCTCTTCATTGACAGCACATGTTTAAGTTGCAAATAGTAGCAACTGAGCAGCATCTCAGCTGTCTTCCCATGACAGACATTTTCAACCATTTGGTGCCCCCATACCTGCAAAGATCTAAGTAAGTTAACAGTATGCAAAGCTTTTAGACCACTCCAGTGACAGGACTATCACTCTGTCTGACTCCAGAATCAACTCCAAACCACTTTGCTCTAACGTCAGTAATTTCTTTCTTATCCCAAGCAAGGTTATCTTATGGCTAACATGTTCCCCCCTCTGGGAAAATGTTCTTATTAGATGGATGAATAAGGTGGCTAAGAATGAAGAAGCTTACTCCTCAAGGAGAATCTGTCCAGGAGAGTCACTCTGACCCCCCAAAAGCCCTGGGGGGGGGGTAATATGTCTACAGCATAACTAGATTAATTGAATTTCAAAACCTTAAATAATTTCTGGTGGTATGGATGCTGTGTGCCATGCCACGGATCCCCCTTCTAGGACTGAAGGATTTATTCCTCTAGCTGTTTCTGGGAAGGATGTCAACTGACTGTCCTCAGGGCTGTTCCACCCAACGTCACATCCCTTCCTGGGGCAGCCAGCATCCAATGATTGGTCCATGCTTCCTCCTCTCAAATAAGAACAACTCTGAAAAGCCATCCTGGATTCAGTGCTCCCTGTGGGGTCCCCTAGACCTTGATTTAGATGACATGACAACACTAATGATTTCCCTTCCTAATCCCACTTCCTTCCCATTCCCTTCCTTCCACAAGTTTTGATCCTTAAAGCACTCCCTAATAAACAATTTGCATACTAATTTCCACCTCAGAGTCCATTTCCTGGAGAACCAACATGCAATATCTGGCTTTCCCATTTCCTTACCTTATACGACATACTATCACTTTCTTGGAGTTGTAATTAGCCAGTGGAGGATGTGTTAATCATATATATGTATGATTTCCACATGGAATTTCTGAGGGATTAGATCCTGCCTACTTTACACCACTTACACTACTCTATACTCGCTGAAAATCAAATACAGTTACAATTTAATGAAGACTCACTGAACAGAAGAAGCTCCAGGGTAGGGTGGGGTGGTAAGTATTACTACTCACAATAAGTGGTAAATATCCTATTTGGGGCTAACTAGTAACTTCAGGGGACTGCAAGTGAGTTAAATTCATTTGGGGCTAGCATTATGCACAGGCAACTACATTAAACACTGGGAAGTGCCCGCATATTGTTTCCCTTTGGGTACGTTTGGGGTTGGGGAAACTGACTTTTTGCAAAGCAGTAAAGTGAATAGTTTGTTGATTTTAAAATTCCTTATTTCAAGAAATTTTTGGAAAATGTCTTCCCATTATCTGTTTTTCACTCTGCACACAGAATTTTATATGTTAGCCTTTTGGATTTGTTTAGTTGATCCAAAGTTAGAATTAGTTAAGAAAATTATTACTAGTAAGTAATGTTATTGTCAAACAAATAGACTTAGGAATAATGTAAGCCATAATTAGTTGGTGTCATCTTACCCCTTAAGATCCAGGGGGCATAGGCTCAACCCTTTATCCCATATGGAAAGTCTAAGGCATCCCTCAACAATTCTACGAATTTCTGGAGGGCTTATATTCTCAGTGTCAGCTCTGACTCCAAGTTCCTATTCTGTTGAATTTGCTGAGTTTGGAATTGATCTTTTCATCATCTCTTGTTTTCCTTATTTCGTACCATGTCAATACAATGTAGAACCCAGTCTTTCTTCCTCCCTCCCTCTCTCTCACACACATACAGTCCACACAAGGCATTCTTGTATGTAGCCAACTTTACTAGAGTTTTGAAAAGATGAAAGTTACTTTACGAAGATTACAAAAACATGCATATGATATTCGTCATCCTTGCTTTTTAAAAACGTCTTCCATCCTTTTCTACAACAATTGGCACTCCAGCCTCCCTCTCTTCATTCCTCCCTCCCTGTGTGCGCACTCTCTTTTAAAAGAAGGAAAAAAATCCCCTCATTCTGTTATAGAGAATAATTCAGCCCTAACAGACACATATTAGGTCATTTTGACTGCAAGTGACAGAAAACCCAATTCAAACTGGTTTATGCAAGAGAATCTGTTGAATCTTATAATAAAAGTTCAGGACTAGATCTTGTTTCAGGTATGGTTGGATACGGGGACTCTGCCCTGCTTGCAGATCAGTGTTCCTTCTTTCAGTCCGTCGGCTCCATTCTCCCTAGTACTGACTCTCTCTCAGATATCTTTTGCTCATTGTTGCAAGATTACTGTACTAACTTTTCACATCTTTCAGCATTCAACACCAACTTAAAACATGGGCCTGCCTCAATCCCAGAAGTCTCAGCAGTCTCACTGCATTGCACTGGCGCAAGTGAATCACGTGCCGATCCCTCAGCCTATCATTGTGGGTAGGGGCATGCAGTGCTCCAGGGGTAGGATTAGTCTGATTCAAACCACGTGGAAAGGGAATTCCCTGGCAGTCCAATGGTTAGGACTACTGTCACTGCTGAGGGTCCGGCTTCGATCCCTGATTGGGGGAACTAAGATCCCACAAGCCCCACAGCTCGGCCAAAAAAAACGAAAGAAATGTCCAAACCACATGGAAGGAGTGACTGGCTCCTCAGAAGGAAACCAGTTACGAGAGACATGGAAGGGTGAAACATCACAGAGCAACAGCCGGAAACATCAAGATCCAGTAAACGCCTGATGCACCCACACAGTCAGCTTAGGCATCCCTCTGAATACCTAAGGACTCCCTGCAGTTTTAAAATAATTACCTGCTCAGTTAAGTCTGTAGACAAAGGCCATCTTTCTACTCACTGATAGTTTAGAGAAGGAGAGTTCATTTTTACAGATACTCTAAAAAGGCCTGCAGGTGCCAGAAATGTTCCATGTCTTGATGGTAGTAATGTACATGGGTGGATACAAATGTAAAACTTCATCAAGAAGTACACTCAAGGTTTGTGCATTTTACCATATACGTGTTATTACACTTCAGTTAATTTTATTTTCTAATTTTCTGCAAGATGACCAACAAATGTCCAGTGTGATTTGGAGTGCAATCAAGCCTCTTATCTTCGGTCTGCTTTTATACTAAGCCTTATTCACCCAAGGTGAAGACATAGCTTAGCTGAGGTCACCAGGATAGGAAATCCAATATGGGTTTGGGCTTAAGTCTTAGTTGGTATTAATACAGTTGTGTTTGTCTGAAGTCTCTTTTGGGACATATATATCCCTCAGAAACTTAATATATTTACATAAACATTTAGAGGCTGAAGATAACCTGCAAGATAATGTCTATAATTAAGGCTTCTAAATATTTTCCTAAATTATTCAGGTTAACATATTTAAGGCAGAAAAATAGTTTGCCTTCTATCAGAAATAGAGTTAATCAAAGTCATTAGTCCTTAGTGAAACAACCTCATCAGATTTTCCCTCAGAGCAGATTATAATGGACTTTGAATCCTGTACTACCTATATGACTTTGGGCAAGTCACTTGCTTGTGCCTGAGCTTCAGTTCCACACCTGTAAAATAATAAGTGAGGTTCCCCTCTTCCAAGGCTGCTCTGAGAAACAGAGATGGCATGCACAGAAGGTCCTTGTGAAATGGTTAAGTCTTATTATTATTCTGATCCCCCCCACCAACTGTTTTTGATAAGATTAATCACATTTTTTTCAGTGCCTCTTTTGAACTTATCTTCTTCGAATGGGTTTTTCCTTCATAATTACTTCTAAGTTTAAGTGATTCAAGGGGTTGGTCCAGCAACCCCTTCCATTTTCCAATACATTAGAACACCTTGCTTGAATTTCATCTTACATTTTTCAGATGCTGTATCTATATGGTTTCTTATCTTTCTAGATCTTTTGCAGTTCAATCTTCTAATTCATTCTGCTTACAATATTATTCCTCTTTGAAATTTCATTGTCAACTGTGGCCAACCTGAGTAAGGACAATTCTTGATTTCTCTTCATCTGTTTCAATCATTGTATACTTCTCTGACTGTACAAGTACGATGAATAAGGAATAATTGTTGGTACAGAGAAAGTGGCAATTTTCTTTTTGACAGGTGGGATTATTCTTACATAAGGAAAAGCTGTTTTTCATAAGCTTCTGCAGAGAATTATGAGAAAGGAGATTTAATGAGAGTTGTAAGAACATTTTACAGATTAGTTCACTACCTCAGGTCTATGTACAGAGTGTCTAGCAAGTAGAAAGCATAATTTTAGGTACTTAACTTATACTTTTATCTAATTTAATCCTTCTACAAGTTTGCTATTGTTTTCTTCCTTTTACACGTGTGTTAACTTGTCCAAGGTCACATGGTAAGTTACATGGAAGAGACATATTTGGATAGAGATGCATCTAAATCTAATGCTTGTGCTTTTTCCAAAAGATATTCTTCAGAGACCCTTATCTGGTAGAGTTCAGTGGATCTCCAACCAGGTAAAGATAAGACATAAGCTTTGGTAATAGAATACTGACTTGCTAGCCACATGGTTTCTGTACAGGATTCATATATTTCCTTTTAACTAGGGTGTAAGTCAGGAAGGAAGGAACAAAGGAAGAAAAACGGTCACTTTACTTCTACTGAGGACTGCTCAATAATAATAATAATTTATAAAGTGCCAGTCTTAGATTGCTTCAATAGGAACTTCTATTACTTATAAAGAAGGTATCCTAGAAAGTGGGTTATTCAGTGTAAGGATGGATCACCAAGCAATTAATAGAATTAGCCTTAATGAAAATTACAGTGTCTAAGATCCAAGACCAATAATTGCCACCTTCCAGGACAGTAAAACCTGGACTCAAAAGCCTTCTGGGAAACTGTAATTTTATAATGTAATTACTTCTTTTAATATTATAGTGTAAAATTGAAAAATTTGAGAAGACCATCTCAGTATGTCCTCATGGGGGCACATCTGTATTATAAGTTTGCAAACCCAAATGGCTAGAATGATACAGTTATCAACATTTAAACATGCTAACATGCACATGACTAATATTATTGACATGTTGAGCTATATTCAGGTATTTGTTTATTAAATTAGCATATTGCTAGGAAAAATGTATAATTAAAAGTAGATACTAGTGCCTTCCCCTCCCATCCTTCGTCATTCTTTTGGAAAAGCAGACATTGTCAGTCACTATAAAGTCAAAGATGATCCTTATCCTAGACTCAGAGGCCCGGAAAGTATTACTGGGTCAGGGAGTTACTCAGATTTACAGTGCAAACAAGTTCCTACTCTGAGTGGCTGTGTGCATCACAGCTTTCACATCCCTGCTGTTGAACCATAGCAGCTACTACTGCATTTCTGGGACCTTTTGTTGTTGTTGTTACTGCTTCTCATCTGTGGTTCTCCAGATCCATTGCTCAAGATTAACCAAACATAACACACAAAGATCAATGTTCAGCTTTGAAATATAAAAGCATTATGTCCAAATGTTAAAAACAAGGTCAGCAATAAATCATGTTGGAAAGAAGCAGAATGTCATAAACACAAGACAAGAGATTATAAATCATAATTCACAACACAGGGCTCCACCATCCTAAGAAGTTCGGAAGAAAACGGACAAAACATTCAGAGGGTCCAGAGGGAAAGGCAAAGGGGAAAGGTCACAAGCGCAGACAGACTAACTAGGTGTCATAGTAACATTGGTTTGCTCGTTTATTGTTTTTCATCCTGGTGAACGCGGTGCTGATAATACTAAACTTTTTGTTTGTTTGTTTGGCTGGTTTTCAAAGGTCACTCTAGGAAGTGCGATATCAGTTACTCAGAGGACCCTAAATTTCATGTGCTCAGTTAAAGATGTTCCTAACATCTTAAGGGCAAAACACTGAAAATCTTATAGTAGAAAGAGTAAACTTACACTGAGTTCTTCTGGTATCCCTTGGGAATGTGGCATCATCCCGACTTCTTTCAATACATGGTAGCAAATCACTGACACAAAGAGAAGAATGATTCACTATAAGTTAGAGAGAAGCCACAAGCACAAATCTAAATGTCAGCTTTCTAGGTCAACTACAAAGCTAATAATGGTATAAAACTACTAATGACTGTACATCATATTTTCCTTGTGATGAAACATAATTACAATATGTTAATATTTACAAATCACATTGAGGCTCACAGATGAAGTGATAAGTACATAAATATTACATAAATAAGCGATTACACAAGCAAGTTATGCCTCTGAAATTGTGTACTGTAAATCTGAAAACACTAATTGCTTTACAGGACCCAGGCCCATAGACAACATGGGAAGCGATGCTGTTTAGAATGAAATCAACTCCTCTCTACCAAAGAAGAAAATAAGGTTCCAATCTACCTAATTTTTTATATACCACTGGAGAGATTCTGAACACACAGTATCAGTTCAGGATAGTTGATTTGAGAACATGTATAAGTAAATGGCCTGATCTTTTTCTATTATGTGTTCATGTGCAGGCAGTGCCTAAAAATAACTTTTAAATATTTAAAAATATTTGATGGCCAGTATAGTGATAGGGAAATATATGTGGGGGTAACTCATTCTTTGACTCATATTCAGGTGAGATGTAAATATAAAGTACTGCAAATATCCAAATGTGATTATGGAAAACTTGATTTTCATGAATTTTCTTTTTTTAAGTATAGTATTTTAATCTTTTATAAATAGGAAGGAAAATGGGGAGAAATGGGGAGCAGGAAATCACATTTCTAGTTAATTTTTTTTTTTTTTTTTTTGCGATACATGGGCCCCTCACTGCTGTGGCCTCTCCCATAGCGGAGCACAGGCTCCGGATGCGCAGGCTCAGCGGCCATGGCTCATGGGCCCAGCCGCTCCGCGGCATGTGGGATCCTCCCGGACCGGGGCACTAACCCGTGTCCCCTGCATTGGCAAGCGGACTCCCAACCACTGCGCCACCAGGGAAGCCCCCTAGTTAAATATTTTTAACTCACAGCTTTGGAAACTCAAGATTCCAGATCAGTTTGGAAGTTTAAAGAAAGCAAGAATCCAGTCTGCCATATTATATACAGCATCTGGGGATGTGATAAGCTTACTTTTCCCCCCATTCAACAATTCTCTACAGACTCAACTGTAACAATGAGGAGCAGAGAAAATTGTCTTTTTTCTCACTTGATTGCTTTAAAATGACTTATGGCAAAATACCTTAAAATTGCCCTAGAATCAAAGGGCTTTTCTTTGTAGTTCTTCACGAAAATAACTGCACAGGTATTAACTAACCCAAAAGAGCTTTGGTTCTGGGCCCAGATCACACACTAGGAAATTTAGCCCTATTTTACTGGCTTCTTTATTTTTTTATAACATCTTTATTGGAGTATAATTGCTTTACAATGGTGTGTTAGTTTCTGCTTTATAACAAAGTGAATCAGTTATACATATACATATGTCCTCATATCTCCTCCCTCTTTACTGGCTTCTTCCATATTTTCTGAATTTCCTACAAGGGACATATAACACTTTTATAATCAGAAAAAAATCACATGAAGAAATTTAGTTCATATCCAAAACTTGCTCAAGGTCAAAAAAAATGAGAGGATAAGCTGGATATCATGTTGTAAGTTCTATAAGCTCCACCACCTGAGTCTGTGTATAGCCTTAACAACTATTTCTTATGTTTAGTAGCAAACATTTTGGATGATATAAACAAACACTATTACTTCTTCGCCCCTTACTGATGAGCACTGAAGCATGTGTGCACTTACATAATTTTCTTCAGCATGGAGGTTAAAAAATAAATTATCCAGCAGCTTTACAAACAATGTGAAGGCTGTGTTAATAAATCTGAAGCTCTGGACAGCGTTAAGCCATCTGCGATTTTTGCTAGGGGGAGGCTGACAGGCCTATCAAAGAGAGCAAGGATGAACTTCTCAACTGTAAATTATTATTTTAGGGTGTGTAAGGCGAGGCAACACATTCTCATAAAAATTTGGAGAGACTGAAGCAGCAGGAGGCTGAAGATTTACCACCAGCTCTGATACTTACAAGCTCTGTGACCCTGGACCATTTACTTAACCTCTCTGAGCCTCTGTCTCCATTTATAAAATGATAATAATAGGACCTATTTGGAGTGTTATGGCAAGGATTAAACTAGTTAAAGTGCTTAGGACATCTACTAGGACATGGAAAGTGCTCAAATGTTAACTCTTATAGGAACCAGAACGGTCTTCTCCACTGACATAACAATGGTGTAAAAACGAAAAGCAGAGTTTGAACGTTTTAAAATATATTCATTACACAGTAGACTAGGTTGGACCACTAAGTTCCCTTACCTTCACGCTAACAGTACTATTTGGTATTCGAATCTTCAGCAGCCCCTAAAACGATGCCACCTGAGTAGTTGCTCATCCTAGAAGTGGCAAATGGAAATTCCCTGTGCGAAATTAGAGAAAGCCTATGCTTGCGTTTAAGGCTCTAGAAGGTTGTTTCTAGAGAGAAAATCTTGTTCCATTGGAGGATAAGAATCTGCTTATAACATTAATGGTAAACCATTCCCAAATATTCACTTAGAGTGAGAGAATTGCTAATAACTTGCCCCATGTTGATTTTTCATGACTGCCCCATACAACAGGTATTGTTTTAATCCCTGAAGAAAACTGAGGCTCAGGGAGGTTTTGCTCCCTGTTACACAACAAGTAAACGGCAGCCTGGGCACTCTGGTGTTTAACTGTAAGTGGGGACATCCATTTATCTGAGAAAAAAAAATGTTAGTCTCACCCTTTAAAAAAAAAAATGCTGGTGGTGCGGAGGGCACCACTGAGAAAGAGAACAAGGAGGAAAAATTCAGTCAGCAGTTTCTTTCCCTAGAGGGCAGAGCCAGCCACAATTGCCCCAGAAGCAAAGCCGGAGCTGGCAGACGCCAGGGTGAAAGGACAATCTTCCCGGGAATCTAAGGAGAAGGTGTGCCTTCAAAATGTAGTCGCCGCGGTACTGCTCCCCTCCCCCACTACCCACTAACCTGTGTGTCGCTAGCTTGGGTTTGCCAGCCGTCGCCAGGGAGTGGAGCAAGGCTCTGTACTATAAACAGGAGTGAGTGCCAGAGCCCCCGGCCAGCCTCTCCAAGGCCGGACTGCCAAGGAAACCTGGCGTTGTGACAGCAAGGGCAATGCCGCACGGCCAGTGGTCACCGAAGAGCTACTCTGGGGAGGACAACCACCCCGCCCCTCAAGGCTCACCTTGAGTGAGGTCTCTCCCATTAGCGAGTTGTGTAGGCTCTTAAAATTCCTCTAGCCTGAGTGTTTCAGGAACCGCCGAGAAGTCAAATTGTGTGTGCGCGCGCGCGTGCGCGCACCGGTGTGAGCGTGCCCGTGTGTGCGTCCACGTGGGCGCGCGCGCGCACAAATGCCCAAGGTTTTCTAGAGAAAAGGTCGAGCTCTTGACCCTCATGGGAAAAACCATATTCAGGAGAAGAACATACCCCTGTCTTCCAGAAAAGAACACCGAGCTCACCACTTTTATTTCTGGAGCAAATAAGCCCAGGCTCTCAGCCCAGTTACCTCTTACAAAACCCTAAGGCACTTAAGAGAGACCACAGGGGAAAAAAATAACTCAACCCCTTTTCTAATCTAAACCTAATCCTCCTTAAACCTCGCCTGACCCGGGCTACCAGGAATGCTGCCAGTGCCAAATGATATGATGTTTATTCAGCTTAGGTTTTAGCCTGCTGCTCCTGAGCCACAAAATCAAAGGGGAATGTTCCAGCCACCACCTGCTGATGAATGGGTAAACAAGGGCCCGTCAAGAAAGAGGAGCCCCAGTGTTTGAAGACAATGCCTTTGTGTAGTTCTGGCTCACATAAGGGCACAGCTCCTAAGGAACAGGCTTGAGACATGCATAAATGCCGTGCCAACTAGTTCAGGAGCCGGGGTGCAGCTGTTCCTAATGCACCCTTTGCCCCCTGCTACCCCTCAAACCACAAGAGAGTACCCGGGACACCATGTCCCCTCTCCCAGAAGAAGCTGGCAAGGTACAGTTTGTGAACCAGTTAGGTTTATGTTGGAAGAGCATTTTCCACATCATTTTCTGAGAAGCCTCAGCTCTGTAAGAGCAACATAGAGCTCAGAACACGACCTGACTCCCATTTTACCAGAGCAGTGGTTTTGATCTGTTTTAAATCTGGGGGACCTGCATGAGATTTGGGGGGTGGGGGGAGTTGCTAAAACAGAATGTTTGAAAAACATTCTTGTAGTATCAGATTCGGTACATCATTACACAAGAGGGGTTTAAATGAAATAGGTCTTATAGATCCTGAGATCCAGCAAGCTGGTTTTGTTCTGTTTTCTCTGCTTCCTTCCTCTGAACAAATATCTCCTTATTACTCTTAAAATGTGTGATCAGATCAGCATCATCCTCTCAGGAATCATAACCCTGGGAAGAGTAGCTAACATTTATTCAGGGTCTGTTGTGTGTCATGTGATGTGCTGGGAGTTTTCGTGCATTATCTTACTGGAACCATTGCAGCCCTCTGGGTGGAGGATTGCTCTCCTTGGCTCTCAGGTGAGGGCAGTGAAGCAGAAACACAACTACAGCAATAACAACATTCACAACAGCAGCTTGCCTCCATGCACTCAGGGCTCTTAAATGATGGACCAGAACTGTAACCCAGGTAGTAACTCAAAACCTGAGTTCTGATTCTGTATAATGTCACCTCTAATGTTTAACAAGCAAGAGGTGTGTGTGCGTGTGACTGTGCATGTACGTGTGTGTGTAAATCAGATGTAAATTATTTTTACATCTTAAAAATAAATCTGCTCAATAGAGAAAGTCTGAAAGTAAAAATAGGAATAAAAAAATTACCCATCATTCCACCATTCCAAGACCACCAACTGTTAACATTTGGGCATATTTCCTCCCAGTGTATTTTTATGTATAATTTTTAGTTCTGCACATTTAAAACAGCTGTGATTGCCTATGCATATTTTATTTTGCATTTGTCACTTAATATGACAACAAAATATGATGATGTTTTTCATAACATTTCAAATTCTCTGCCATTTTTACTGGCTAAATAATAGTCTTAGGTGGAGCAATTCAGTTTAACAAACATTTATTGAGCACATAGTATATAATACTGTTCTTTTCTTCAAGGAACTAGCAGTCTAGTATAGGGAAAATAAGGCACATAGATAACTATATGGTTATAATAACTAACACTACTGAACATAGACTGTGTTCCAGGCACTATTCACATGAATGAACTCACTGAATTCTCTTAGCAACCTTATGAGTAGGGACAATCTCTCTACTCTTTTAATAGTTGTCAAAGACTGAGGCACATCTTGCTAACAAGATGGTATTTCTAGGTAGGATAATAGCTCTTTGAAGATGTCCACTTCCTAATCCCCAGAACAAGTTTGTGATAACTTGTTATAGCAGCCATAGGAAATGAAAACACTAGGATTCAAACCCTGGCAGTTTGACTTCTAGAGCCATTATTCTTAACTATGGTCATATATGTTGGGCAAGGCAATTAACTGTGCTCAGGGCACTATAAGCGCCTAAAGAAAGGACACTTAACAGAGCACTAGGGAAGAAGAGGAAGACAAAAACCAGGCTCTTTAAAGCTGGACAGGAGTTCTGAAGGCAGTGAGCGAAGGAAGGATGAGGAATTGAATTACCATACGAAGCTCTCCATGCTTTCATAAGTGAAAAAATTCTAATATTATGCACAATAGTTTTCCCATTTCTGTTTAAAGATATGTGTGAGTATATGTTTATAATCATAAGTGAAGGGAGGATAACTCCCATAGTTATCTCTAGACAGTGCGTTTGTGGGAAACGTAAGGGGAGATTTTTACTTTTTACTTACAAATTTTCGTATATTTTGAAAATTTCGCCAGACGTGTACTTTGGGTTAAAATTTTTTTTGTAAAATAAGTAAAGTAGTATATATATAGACCATTTTTCTAAGTTGAAGAAAATAAAATGCATCACTGGGATGCAAATCTTTGTGCATAAAGCACTGTGCTTCTGTAGAATGATTTCCTTAATACAGAAAATTCCTGGAGGTAGAATTGCTGAACCAATAAATAGAAACATTCGGAAAACCTATATATATTTTAAAAATAAAATATACCAGAGATGGTACCTAGTTAGTAAACCAAACTGTGTGAGAGGAGAGGAGATATTTAACAGGTGAACAGAAGAGATGATAGTTGTCTACTCATATGTGAAGGTTGATACGTGGTATTCAATATATTAGCCTGCTAGTACCACAGACTAGGTGGCTTAAACAATAGAAATTTATTTTCTCACAATTTTAGAGGCTAGAAATCCAAGATCAAGGAGTTAGCAGGGCTCACTGAGGGTTCTCTCCTTGACTTATGGATGGTCTTCTTCTTGTATCTTCACATGGCCTTTCCTCTGTGTATTGGATTAGGGTCACTCTAAAAACCTCATTTGAATTTAATTACCTCTTTAAAGACCCTATTTTCAAGGAAGATACCATGTTCTGAGGTACTAAAGATTAGTACTTCAACATATGAATCTACCGGTCGGTGGGGGCGGAGGACACACAATTCAGCCCACAACACAAAGAAGGCTGTAGAAGAACGAATCAATACCAATGAAGAGAATTTCTGTTCACTGCGAGAAGGAAACTTTGTAATATTTTAACGTCTCCCATAATGGAACAGAGCTAGAAAATGACATGGTGGTTATGCTGATTTTAGGCTCACTCTTTATTCCCAGCCCTGCCCCAGTGCCGGCCTAGGTCAGTTGGGCTGGGCCACATGAAAACTGCATACACCCTGCTTGGACCTTTCTCTTTGGAAACTTAAACCTAAATCTGCCCTCAGCAACTGCATGAAACCTAAATCTGCCCTCAGCAACTGCATGACTCTTTCCTAGTACCCATCATGGTCCCACTTTGTTTCTGCAATCTATCTTCAAAGACAGCAGGATACAGTACAGCATAAATCATGAATAGGAAAAGAGTCTGGTTCCTTTCTCCTCCCAACAAAAGCTCCACTGTAATCTCTGTGTGCCCTTCACCTGTCTTTGATTCAGATCACAATCCTCTCCTATTGGAGTGAGAAAAGAGGGTGAGGATAGTTTCTTGAGCTTTTTGCTGAGAGTACATTGCCAGTAAAGAGAGTTGTAGAGTCTAAATCAGGAATCAGCAAACATTTCTGTAAAAAGCCAGATAGTAAACATTTTAATGTTGCTGGCCACAGGATTGCTATTGTGAGTACTCAACTCTGCCATTGTAGTACCAAAGCAGCCACAGACAAAACAGTAAGGAAAAGAGCATTGTCATGTTCCAATGAAAAAAGCAGCGGACCACCTTTAATCTATGGGCTGTGGTTTGCTATAATTCAAGAAAACTGAGAATATTTACTAGGTTGAATGAAAGTATGCAGCGAGCCCAGACTGATAAACTATGAATTGTATTAATTTCTTTTGTTGATTTACTTAATGCACTATGTATATCTGGGTTTAAATTATAGTCTGGTTCCTTCTAAACACTCTCTGTTCATTTTTTATTATAAAGAGGGAAGCTCTGAAAATTAGTTTAATAATACATATTTCTGAACCTGAACTTTAACTTTTTAAAAAAAGGTTTTGCCACATAATGCTTAGGTTAAATCTGCCACAGAAACAACACAACTGCAGGCTATAATTACAAAATAAGGCACAGAGATAAAGGTCAAGATAAGTCCCGAAGAGCTGGTGTTTCATTCTGTTATTCATTCAACCAATATTTGCATATGTGCTATGTGCAAGGCACTAGAGCAAGTACTTCAGAGAATTCCAGGATGAAATAGACATGAACCCTATCTTCAAAGTCTGTTTAATAAAGTGACAATAGAACACCCTGGCCATCAGTTGTTAGCCTAGGGAGAGCACGTAACCAAGTTACAATAAACAGCTATTCCTGTGCAATTTGAATCTAAAGTAGAATATCATGGCTGGGAGAGCATGCAACTATTTTATCAAGGAGAAAGTTCATTGCCTCATTCTGTGACGGGCTTATTTCATTTAGCATAATGTTCTTAAGGTTCATCTCTGCTGTCACAGATGGCAGCATTTCCCTTTTTAAGGCTGAATAATATTCCATTATATGTATAACTGCCTTCAAAGACCCATCCCTTCTCTGGGTCAAGTTATTTTTAAATTAGATTAGGAACCAATTTATATTTAAATAAATAAATAAGATGAGTTAAGCAGAATGAGAGAATAGGAAAATTTTTCAAAATGATGCCAGTTCCTATTTTATGCTTGCTATATGTAAGAATATACATGTAAGCATAACAACTTAGGGATTCGTGGGGAAAGTGAAGAACAAAATATAAAAATTTCTTTGCAGAGTGCAGTTTGGATCCTTCATTTTCCCACCTCTTTAAATCTTAACTGCATAGTCCTGAGTTCCATTGAAGACCCACAGATTCCAATTCAACAGGGAGCTGTTTTCTCCTTCATGGAAAAATCTCCATTTTAATGATTGCTACCCAGGGCTGCCTTATTAACTAAAGTGGGCACAGAGACTCAACTCTCAATTGTTGGTGATTATTGTAAGGTAATTCTTGCCATTTTTCCCTCCCCCAAGGGACAGTTTGGCAGAAAATGTCCCACGATTTTTTTTTTTTTTTGCGGTACGCGTACCTCTCACTGTTGTGGCCTCTCCTGTTGCGGAGCACAGGCTCCGGACCCGCAGGCTCAGCGGCCATGGCTCACGGGCCCAGCCGCTCCGCGGCATGTGGGATCTTCCCGGACCAGGGCACGAACCCGCGTCCCTGCATCGGCAGGCGGACTCTCAACCACTGCGCCACCAGGGAAGCCCAGTCCCACTATTAATTTAACCAACTGAAAAGAAAATAAAACTAACAACCAAATAAATTTGGTTTTGGTTGGTAGAAGAATTGGCTGCCTATATGGTGCATCATGAAGGTTGAAGAAAGGCTCATATCTGCCAGTATCTGTGTCCCACCAGTATGCTAGGGGGCAATTCTGTAGCTTGGGTTCTCCTAAATTCCAAATACATTACCTACAAGGTATAATAAGTTATACATTAAACTGTTATTTATTTCAACCACAGCTTATTCGCCTTTAGGCTCCTTATGCTTCTGCTAAAGCAGGTGTCTACAAGCTTTTTCTGTAAAGAGTCAGATAGTAAATATTTAAACTCTTTAGCCATTATGGTCTCTGTCACAACTACTCATATCTGCCATTATAGTACAAAAGAAACCATAGACAATATGTAAATGAATATGTAGCTGTATTTCAATAAAACTTTAGTTATGGACCCAGAAATATGAATTTTATATAATTTTTACATGCTGAAAATTCTTCTTCAATCTTTGGGTTTTTTTCCCGCAGCCATTTAAAAATATAAAAACCACCCTTAGATCGGGGGCCATACAAAAACAGATGGCAGGATGGTTGGGTCATAGTTTGCAGACTCTTATTCTAAGCAAAAACCATTTGCTATTGTAAATACGTTTCCTATGCTATTCCACTGCTCCTGCTGTTTCTTCTACTTAGAATGTTATTTTCCTGTCCCTACACTTCCATATTGTACTCATAACCTGGTTCAATTACTCTCTCCCTTCCAAAGTAACTGCTCATACTCTTAAGTGCCTTCGTCTGTACCTCTCTGATAGCCTCAATCATTTCTGATCTGCATTACTTTGTGGTACAAGATGCTTTATTTTTTTAGCCTCCATGGCACTGAACTTAACATAGAGTTAACACTCATAAATGTTTCTCAAGTCAAGGTAGCACCATTAGGGAATTCCCTGGCAGTACAGTTGTTAGGATTCTGCGCTTCTACTGCAGGAGGCACCTGCAGGATTCGAGCCCTGGTCAGGGAACTAAGATCTGGAAAGCCACATGGCATGGCCTAAAAAATAAGGCAACACCATTAGCATTTAGGAAACAATATAAGAGTGGAATAAAAATAAAGTTGAAAGACAAGTGAAAGGTATGCTTAACACTTGTAGAGGGTTGAATGGTGGCCCCTAAAACAATATGTCCACCTTCTAATACCTGGAACTTGTGAATGTGACCTTATTTGGAAAAGGATCTTTGCAGATGCAATTAAATTAAGGATCTTGAGATGAGATTATCCTGGATTACCCAAATGGGTCTCAAGTCCAATGACAAATGTCCTTATAAGAGAGAGAAGAAGACATACAGAAGAGAGGGCCATTGAGGACGAGGCAGAGACTGGAGTGATGTAGACACAAAGAGTGCCATTGCCACCAGAAGCTTGAAGAGGAAAGGAAGGAGTCTCCCTTTGAGCCCCCAGAGGGAGTACAGCCCTGCTGACACCTCAGTTTTGGTCTTTTGGCTCCAGAACTATGAGAAAATACATTTCTATTGTTTTAATCCACCCAGTTTGTTCTAATTGCTATGACAAAGCTCAGAAGCTATAACAACTTCCTTCTCCAAGTTGAGTTAATATAGAAATAGCTATTATTTATTTAGCACTTATTATGTGCAGCTTTACACAGATTATTATATTAAATATTCACAGCTATCTGTTGAACTTGGCATTATCCTTATCCCTTGTACAGATGAGAAAACTGACATTCAGAGAAGTCAAGTAACCTATGTAAAGAGCCACTCAGCTAGTAAGTGATGGAACCAGAATTGAACCCAGCTGATCTGACTTCAGAGTTCCCTCCTCTTAATCACTGTATCATCTGTGAAAGTCTTCCTAATTATTCTTCTGATATTTCACATATGGTAAAAAAGATGGGGGAAATATTGGTTAATGGTTTCCTTCTTTGGGGGATGAAATTCCTCAAACTTGATTTCTACTATACCAGGAACCCATTCTTTTCTTTTTTCTTTTTTTGCATTAAATAATTTTGTATTATCTCACCTGTGATAAGAAACACCAGATAATTTCAATAAAATAAAACAGATATTTAAAATTTTTTACATATATTTTCTTGTTTTGCATTAAATAATTTTCTATTATCTCACCTGTGATAAGAAACACCAGATAATTCCACTAAAATAAAATATATATTTTTAAATTTTTACATAGAATTTTTATCTTGCTAAAGATTATATAAAAATAAATGTACATTTATCCCCCAAATTTCAAGAAAAATTTTTAGTATTTGCAATAAGCCCAGCAGCTCATTCTTGATGAGCAAGGATAGGATAGTATGCTGCTCAGGTCAGGACAATAAATCTCTCTCTCTCTCTCTCTCTCTCTCTCTCTCTCTTTCTGTGTCTGTGTATGTTTCCTTCCTTCCCCCCTTCTCTCTCTGATTTTCAGGGGGAAAAAATGGTTTCTGATCGCTTTTTAAAAGGTATGGCCTTCACAAAGTCTGTTTCCCTAAGCAGCCCTATTTGAACGCATAACAATCTTAGCTTCTAGTTTCCATTAAGGAAAATAAACACGAGGAAACACAACTCCAGGCAGCACTGGGAAGGTGCCAGCAATGGAAACATTAGGCTGTTGCTGGGTGAGTCAGGGGGAGCAAAGTGCCCAGCTGCCACTGAGACTGGCCGTAGGAAAAGGCTCTGTGCATCAATGCCAGCAATACACAGTGACCCACAGTTAGGATCCACTAGGGAAGCCAGACAGCACAATGTTTAAAAGTATGAGTGCAGTTGAGTCTAGATTTGAGTGTCTTGGAATCATCACACACCAGCTGTGTGACCTGGGCCAACTGAGCTCAGTCTTAGTTTTTTCATCTGAGAAGTGGGACGATGATAGTACTCATTTCATAGGTAATGGTCATGTAAGAAGCTGGCACATGAAAGCACCCAGTACTATCAGAGTGTTGGTGATTAAATTGTTTATATTGAAGCCTTGGAAGGAGTGAAGGGTATTTTAACTCACTGCCTTTCCTTTCACCATCCTCCACCACTGGTTCTCAATTTCTCATTTACTAGGTGTGACTCTGCTACTTCATTAGCTTTTGCATAACCATCTGAAGGTTAAAAATAAGTTGAAAAGAATAAAAATAAGAATGTCCAGAGCTGACACAACCTCTCTTTTAAAAGATAATTACAAAATAAAAGATGCTTTCAGAGAAGAGAGATTTTTACATGACCAAAATTAAAATCTTTACCCTGTATACTAACCCAAATAATACAGATTATTTCGTAACTCCATTATAGGAAAATCTAGTTAAGGCCATTTTCATCACTTAATTCCTCTCATCCCCCACTCCTGCTGCCTCCTAGAAGCATTCATTATCTCAGGATAATTTCACTGATTATTGAGGCATTATTATTCTGCTGCTTCTACTGTGAACTTTTTATTCCTAAAATCACTCCTTTGCTTCAAAGATGACACACTGGTAAGAATACCAATTTTTCCCTAGACCTGTATAAATGAGGTCCCATAGCCCCAGCATTTGAAATTTGAAAAACCAGAATGTATGATATCATCAGTACTGACTGCACATAGTAGCAGTCATTGTAACACTCATTTTGCTAATAACACTTAGCACCTCCTTACCACCATCTTCTACTACTCTTACTTTCAAAGCATTTTCTATCTTCTTGATATAGATTATATATGTATGCATTACTATAAACATTTTTATGGTAATGGTTATGGACTACAGTATTATACACTCTTTATGTTTGGTATTACTTGTTGATGGACTGAGACCCAGGGAAAGTGAATTAGTTGCCTAGGCTGGCATAGCAAATTCATTACAGAACCATAAACCCAGACTGCAGATTTTGATTCCTTGGAAGTCCCAAGTTTATGTATTCTTGAGATGATGGTAGAACTATATGCCTTAGCCCTTCCAACCAACTTTTAATAGCATTGTGTCTTTTTTTTTTTTTTTGGCTGCGTTGGGTCTTCGTTGCTGTGCATGGGCTTTCTCTAGTTGCAGTGAGCGGGGGCTACTCTTCGTTGCAGTGCATGGGTTTCTCATTGCGGTGGCTTCTCCTGTTGCAAAGCACAGGCTCTAAGTGCACGGGCTTCAGTAGTTGTGGCACAAGGGCTCAGTAGTTGTGGCACACGGGCTTAGTTGCTCCGTGGCATGTGGGATCTTTCCGGACCAGGGATCGAACCTGTGTCCCCTGCATTGGCAGGCGGATTCTTAACCACTACACCACCAGGGAAGTTCCCCGTTGTTTCTTTATATGGTTACCATACTAACTTTGTTTCCTTAGTCAGCTTAATTCTGCCCCATCCTAAAGAACTTTACCTTGATCTGTCCTGATTTCCCCTTCCTGGAAAATTTCCCTTCATGCCTTCATTCTTTCTCTTAGCCCACTGGAATCTGATTCCAACCTCAATAACTCATTGTTATCTTCAAGGTCACTAATGAACTCCTTGCCAGATATAGAGACCCTTTCTCAATCCTCATCTTTTTTTTTTTTTTTTGCGGTACGCGGGCCTCTCACTGTTGTGGCCTCTCCCGTTGCGGAGCACAGGCTCCGGACGCGCAGGCTCAGCGGCCATGGCTCACGGGCCCAGCCGCTCCGCGGCATGTGGGATCTTCCTGGACCAGGGCACGAACCCGTGTCCCCTGCATCGGCAGGCGGACTCTCAACCACTGCGCCACCAGGGAAGCCCAGGAGTTATTTTTTATTTTTCCAAAGGAATTTGCAAAATTTGTTTGCAGATGGAACACAGTCTTTGAAACCTTTGCCGCACTATTGTCCCACTTAGCAGACACAAACCATTCTCACCTCCACCAACTCCAGACTCACACTTGGAATGATTTACCCAGCTCTAAAGAAGTGTCTTCCATTTCAAGAATATGAAAATGAGGTTTTATTTTTATCAGCAACTTATTGAAGCATTTGAAAGTTAAAATGTACATAAAACAATCATTTGCTAAATGCATCAACCCCTTGGGGGCTCTAATTAACAGTTGTGTTGATCTAGATGCATAAAGCTTTCCATTTGTTGTCACTTCCAAAATTCTTGTCAAAGTTGTCATCAGGCTGAAGGTCTGACTCATTTTTAGCTTATCTGAGCAGGCTGCTCAGATCTGTCAGTTATAATTGTCCTTCTTACTTCTCTACTCATTTTGGTTAAAATTCTTGCCTGCACAGCCCACCAAACCTCTCCCCCGCCAGTTGTCCCAATTGTCACAACTGGATTTGGTATTTGCTAAGATTTCCAGTTGTAAATTCTCCTACTTCATTCTGGATCTGGTTAGTCATAAAACAGCTTCTGCGCTGGATCAGCCTAAAGTGGGGCGAATTTTCATCCTTTTAAGAATATTTTGTGAATCGGTAAGGTTTCCTCTAGATAATTTTCTATATATTGATAACCTTTTCATTAATAAAATAACTAATAACTCCCTGGTGGATATTGCAGGATGTTTTGGGAGCTTTATTAGCTAGTCTCCAAAACCTAGTGTGCACTGTCGCTATATTGTCCTCTAAAGTAAATATGTTCTACCTATTTAACGAGAGAGAGGTGACACGGGAGCTACTCACTGTTTTTTTGCATTTGTTATTGCTGCTTATCTTTCTCTTCCTTTTAAGTAGTTAAAAATTATAGGATGCCAAATAATGAGTTTTCATTAGAAGCATTATGAAGGGTGAAAAAAACACATACTGGCTCTTGAAGGAGATCGATTCCTGATGTAAAGAAAAACAAACATCACGATGAACCAGGCTCTGTGAAAAATGCTAGAAATACAAAGATGAATTCATCACAGTCAGTCTTTGTATGCCAAGGGCTTTAAAGGCACCAAACTCTGTTTTCTTTTAGTTAGATGATGTTATATACCTGCATGAAACAAAACAAAACAAAATCAAACAAAACGACACCAACTTGAGCCAGAGGTTGCATTAGCAAGCTGGGCCATGAGGCAGTAGCACTTCATTCATTACTCTTGTCCCACTGTGATACATCCAGGTAGCCCTCCTTCATCTGGTAACTATGCCACTGGAAAATGTGATCCCAAAGTCACCCTAACAGGGAAAGGGGAGGAAGGAGGCTTAAGCAGAATGCTTTCAAGGGCTAAATTGAGAAGTGGCTTACTTCGGTTCTGCCCAGTTTGTTGGTCAGATTGTGACACATGGCTAACTGCAAGGAACCTTGGGAATAACTGTCTTCCCATGTGCTGGGGAAGAGGAACTGGGGTGGTGAGCACTTAGAGCACTGTTTCTGCCATGTAGCCAGAGATCATTTTCTTTGGAATCCTTCAAAATAGGTATCAACATTGAAAATAAATGCCAATATTTCTCACAAGAAGGAGGAAATGAAGCTTTTTAGGATCATCATGATACTTCTCAAAGAGAGTTATCGGTTTCTTTATGAATCTGTCATGTCAAGGAAACAGTATACATTAATATAATTTTTATCTGTGGTAAGATTGTTAATGAAGTCAATAACTAATATTCATGTAAAAACATATGTGGATCACAGTCAACATAATTGCCTTTTCTGCATATTATAATAGTTAAAGCAAGGCTCCTTGGAAACATATTCTAAACTTTTTATGGAGTGAGTTGAATTGTGTCTCCCAAAAAGACACGTTTAAGTCCTAATCCCTGGTACCTGTGAATTATTCGGAAATAGGGTCTTTGTGGCATAATCAAGTTAAGGCGAGGATATTCTGGATTAGGATGGGCTCTCCATCCAATGACTGTTGTTTTTATAAGAGAAAGGAGAGAAATTTGGACACAGAGACACAGACACAAAGGAAGAAGGCAGGCCATGTGAAGTCAGAGGCAGAGATTGGAGTGATGCAGCTACAAGCCAGGGAGTGTCAAGGATTGCCAACAACTACCAGAAGCCAGGAGAGAGGCACGGAATGGATCCTCCATCAGAGCCTCCAGATGGAACCAGTCTTGCTGACACCTCAATTTCAGACTTCTAGCCTCAAGAACTGTGAGAGAATAAATATCTATTGTTTGAAGGCACCAAGTTTGTGGTAATTTGTTATGGTAGCCCTAGGAAACTTGTACACTTGATTTACAAAGAGTCTGGTCTTTAGGAGACAGGTACCATCTTTAGGCTCCTACTGTGTACAAGGTACTGTTAGACATTGGTGATACAAAGGTGGGTATGAAGAGCTTGTAAATTAGTGGAGGTGAAAAACATTTAAATAAACATATTTGAATTCGACTGTGGGAGAACATTTTTGTCTTTTAGAATCTTCAACTAAAAAAAGCTAACAATATCAAGAATTATGTTTTACACTGTCCTTATTCCTCCTCTCAGTCAAAATATCCAGTTCATTTCAACAGATATCTGGGCTTAATGGTGCTCTTCTAAGACAAGAAGTGTATTACTGATATTGTACAATGCTATGGTATCCCATTTGTTTATCGTGAAGTTGTAAGGAAACGATTATTTGATGTTTTGGTATTTGTTAAGACTTATGCTTTAGAGTTTTGCTACAAGCTAAAAAGTATCCATAATTCTTGGAAATCATTTCATATCAGAAAAACAAGGGCAAGTGAAAACCAGTTCTTCATGAAGCAGGTTGATTTTTTTTTTTTTGCGATACGCGGGCCTCTCACTGTTGTGGCCTCTCCCGTTGTGGAGCACAGGCTCCGGAAGCGCAGGCTCAGCGGCCATGGCTCACGGGCCCAGCCGCTCCGCGGCATGTGGGGTCTTCCCGGACCGGGGCACGAACCTGTGTCCCCTGCATCGGCAGGTGGACTCTCAACCACTGCACCACCAGGGAAGCCCAAGCAGGTTGATTTTTGATGCCAAACAGAACAGTTGTTTTGTGTTCAACATGGAACATCCAACTTGGAATACCACCAACTAGAAATCATTTTATGAGGAACAGCAAGTGTCAGTAAACCCCTGAGTAAATGCTGGGAAGTACACTCATAAATGATGCTGATAATCGTCTGACTGCATTTGGAATTATCCTTTGTGTTACATCTGCTAAATGTGAGACCAAATCATTGTCAGTTCATTACTGAAGAACCACTGTGATACTATAATGGGGTCCAGACTCCATGACTGTGTAACTCATGGCTTTTTAAGTTTTCATTATTGACCTAACTTTGCTATAGAAATGATTAACTGCTGTTTTCAAGACCTAGGATTCTCTAACGGACTAAATAAAATGACCTCAATGAATCTCATTGGCTCAGTTTTGGTAGTACAGGTAGAAAATGCCACATTAAATTTGTCATGTTCAAATAGTTATGTGCTGTCATACAGTTCTCTAAGCGAGAAAAAATAAAGAGGAATTTTTTAACAAGTTGGTTCTGGTTTGGCACATGAAGTCAAATCTAGTTCGACTCCATTCATGGGAGAATAGAGAGTCAGCTACAGACAATTTACAACAACAGGTAACACTGAAGTTCATTTGTAGTCACAGGTCACCAAGGAGGTGCTATAAACCTAAATTACAAGATGGCCCAGCACATAGCAGATACTCGGGTCAAAGGATACCAAGAAGAGAAAACTGCCCAGTAGCTCATCCCTACCTTCTCTCAGAAGGTCCCCGAAGTCATTACATCTCAAAGAGAACTTTATTGCCTCGTATATGGTCATTCCGCCTACTCTGTCTACACTTGCCACTATGTGAACCACGTCTTGAAGTCTGCTGCTCTTTGCAAGAGGGACCTCACAGATGCTTCTAAATACCTTGCAGAGGTCTGTATCTTCCCTAGACTCCCATAACTCCGCCCATCTTGGGCTACAGCTGATGACCTGTTCTTGCAACATAGGTAATCTGGCTTAGACAAGTATTAATCTGAGGGGCTCCACTATCACAGTTCATCTCAATGGTTATAGTTCTCTCTCTTCCACAGGAGGGAGATAAACCATTCTGCTTTTGTAATAATCATTGAGAGCTTGGCATTGATATCTCCTCCACTACTTTCCAGCTCTGGTCTTTCTTAACTTGGCTGAGATAGTTTGGGTTGATGGTGGGGGGCAGAGTGAAGGTGAGATGGCATAGAAACTGTGCAAATACTTTCAGGCATCACCATCAGTTCTGTGCTAAATGCTGTGCTCACCTCTTTTGATTTTGTTTCATTTAATTGGGACAAGAATCCTGTAAATTGTCTTGTTAGGCCCACTTTCCCATTGAAGAAATAGGGGTTAAATAACCTGCCCCGAACTACATTGCTATTAAGAACCAAAGCAAAGACTTGAGTCTACTTTCAAAGTCCTTTATTTTTTTCCTACTACGTTCCTTTTTGAGACACGATTTAAGCATGCCCAGCCTTTTCAGTTAAGGTCACCTCTACCTCACTCCAGCCCTGGGTCCCTTCCTCTGTTCCTGGGAAGATCACAAGGCACACTTCTCTAAATGACTCTGTCCCATCTCTCGGGACCAAAAACTCATTCTAGTAATCCTTCTGTATTCCCTTAGCATAGGCTCATGTGACCCTGGATTGCATTTAGAGAGATGAAGCCAAGACCTTGGTAATAACTTCATACTCATACCTATCTTATGATTACTGTACTTACATTAACATAAATGGGTGCCTACTGTTCTGAAAATGCTTTTGAACAAGATTCTGAAGTTGTGCCAGGGAGCACTGGCTAGGTATGCTGGGAGCTGTCTGATTTCCTTGTCTTGGATTCTTGCTAAACCTTTTCTCGACAATTCACACAATGAAGAGGAAAAGTGATACTAATGAAATATTTATCCTCACTGCTGTTCCTTTACTCTTCTCCAGAGCTAGAGAAATGCAACTTTTTTTTTTTTTCTACTACAGCTTTAAATAGCCTTCCTTCAAGGCTGGTTGGTAACTAAAAGGTTATTAATGAACGAGTAGGTAATATGGGTGGAGTACCCAGGCAGAGAAGTTATAGAAAAGCGAGCAAGTGCCACCAATGAATTTTAAAGTGAGATTGGTAGATGGGCTCCAAAGTCTTTAAAGCAACAGCATTTATTGAGTTTAATTGTTGAGTTTCACTGAACTCCAAAGAACAATGCAATTAAGTGGTTACTTTGGGGAAGGATTTTCCAGGTGAAATGTCTGAGCTATATGTTAAGGAACCATGTGATTACAACCAAAATGTATCTGGCTTCTACCTTACCATTTTGCAAAATAATGTGGTATTAGAAATCATGGATAGAAAATACAAGAGTTCTAACAAGAGACAACACATACCAGTGCTTTAAACTGGGGCTAATACATAGAAACAGAAAGCTCCATTTGCAATAGTTCAAGTGAGTGAGACACTAAACTGTCCAAGCTCACCCCTCTTTCTACTGCATGGACCTACTTTGTGGAAGGAGACATACATTCTAAACAGTGTTTTCCAAATCTGATTAACAAAATAACGTAGGGGAGAGCTGTCAAAAACACAGGTTCTCCCAGATAGTCTGATTTAGTGAAAATGAACTGAGACCCAAGTATGTGTTATTGCTGCTGCTGTTGTTTTTAGCTCACCAGTTGATTTTGGTGATCCACAGGTTTGGGAAAGACTCTGCTAAAAGATTTAGGCTACTTTGCTACTCTTAGGCATGATTTAGGCAACTCTCACCCATTTTCTGTGTCTGGATCAATGGATTGGGAAATATGCATTGGAAGTTTCAAAGATTGATTCTAAGATATTCTTCCAGCAATAACAGGCTGGGATATGGGTTCAGGGAGATAATATGCACCAGAAGAGGGATCACTCAGTAATAAAGTGCTGTTGTCCTGAACTCAGAGTAACTTTCAACTTCTCTACTATTTTAGCCTGGAAAATAATAGTATAGAGATGCTTTAGTTTCTCTCCAACACACATAATAATACCCTGACAATTCAGCCAATGCTGTGAGAGGACATTTGGACTTACAAGGTTAAGACCATCACTGTGTAAGATAACATGTTTGAAACTCACATTTCTTGGCTTGCAAGAGTGTGTATCATGCAAAGCATGTTGTCACAGACCCTGGTCTGGTTTTGAGAAGAGTAGGAGAGGGGTATCAGGAAAATCAAACTAAAATGGCAAGGCAAGATTATTTTTTAAAAGACTGGAGGACTATGTTTGTAACCGACAAATTCATTTCCTCCTTCAGCCCATGGAGCCGCCTTTGCTATTGCTTCTAACAAGAGAAAAGGTACTCTTTTTCTTTTAATATTGTCTGAGAGGCAGCAGAACAAGGTAGATTTGGTATTTCTGGCTTGTATAATAGCTAGCTCCCTCTTAAAATACTCAAGGATCTTCCCAGGAAGGCCATTTAGATTATGAGTCGTCTTTGAGTCATGGATCAATTTGAAAATCCTACCAAGAAACACAGACAGGGCTTCCCTGGTGGCGCAGTGGTTGAGAGTCCGCCTGCCGATGCAGGGGACATGGGTTCGTGCACCAGTCTGGCAAGACTCCACATGCCGCGGAGCGGCTGGGCCCGTGAGCCATGGCCGCTGAGCCTGCGCGTCTGGAGCCTGTGCTCCGCAACGGCAGAGGCCACAGCAGTGAGAGGCCCGCGTACCGCCAAAAAAGAAAAAAAAAAAAAAAGAAACAGACAACAGACTTTGCACGCAATTTCAGGGACACGTATATCACAGCTTAAGAACTGTCAGCCTTGCAGAGAGAAAACTAGCAGTTGGATTTTGTTTCCTTTCCACCAAATGAATTTTAGTTGATTGCAAAATGACTGTTACACTGCACAGATCATAATCTGGCCTCTTAAACATCTGTGAATAGACTTTTTCAGGGGTTATTAGCTGTGTAAGTAATGTTGAAACACCGAGTCTGTATCAAGCACTTACAATGTGCTTGATATTACTAAGTGTGTTACAGTCAACATCATTTTAATCTTTAAAGTTTCCACAGGTAAAGACACTCAGTTACTCAAGATTAAGTAACTTTTCCAGAGTCACAGTTTTTGAGTCACAAACCTGAACTGACTTTAAAGCTATTGTCTAACCACCATCTACTCAACTGTTTTCCCACCTTGGAATGAAAAATTTACTCTCCACTTCCAACAGTGACGAATTTTGAAAGGGGTATTGTTTCTGGGAGAAGAGGCTTCGAGTAATGATGTATACCTGATGATATCCAACATTAATTCTGATCACCCATCCTCCTAAAACTCAAACAAACTTACTTTCTCAGCTGTAGAATCAACATGACCAATATAGTAATTCAGATCATTATCTATTGTACTAGATCATAAGCTCCTTGAAAACTGAAACCACGTATGCCTCACTTTTCCTGCTCACACAGCATGCCTCAGGCATAGGCAGAAGTTCAGTGTCAAATATAAGAAGCTATTGGCTCCTCTCAGTTCTCAGTAGAGGATGACAGTCTTCCATGCAACCCTCTTGCAGTAACTTTAATGGGCCTGTTTCATTTGGTTTCTACTACATGTCATACATCCAGCTCATTGTAAAAAGCAGCCATTGGTCCTTAAGCCTTACAAATACATGACACTGAACAATTAACTTTACTACAAAGTTTGAAATGCTGTGATTCAGTACTAAGTATTATGTTCAATACAATCTGGGGCCTTCTGTGTAAGGGCCATACATCACTGGGCAGATTTGATCATTGGTTAGCTGTGACAATTTGTCTAGGGTCCTTAAAGACACCTTTCTTAAGAGTCTAGAGAATTCTTGGTCCCCCATTAACCAAGTAAAAAGTGCTACCCTTAATCTACTTTAAAAGCCTCACTTTTTTAATCAAAGACCCAAATTAACATAGCTAACACTTGAATGCTAAAGGGCCATGTCTGGATATGAATGCATGATATTTTGATGTCTGTAGGCTGCACTTTTTTTCTAACAGGTATTATTACTTTGTTATATCTCTGAAGTCTCATGTTTTTGTCACCTGATATACAGTCTTGCCACTGAAAAATCTGGTTATGCTGTCCTAGATATTCACTAATTTTCATGCCAACCAAATAAGCCACAGAATAGCTAAAAATGAAAAATGTGCAAACATGGATAATTTTAGCAGGCATTTAAATATAACACAGATGCTAAAGGGTAATGGGTGGGGTGGCATATTAACTATTCATATTTAAGTATTATAATTTTTACAGAATTACTTTTACAATAGTAATTAGTGCAAGACAACATTAGAAGCCAAATATTTTTAGTATGTGGGTGATATTTCTAAGTACATGGGGTTATGTCTAGGGGAGGGGTTCCTTAAGAAACATCACCCTAGTAAGTACTTTTCTCATAGGGGTGGACATGGAACGAGAACACCAGGGTGCATACAAGTTTTAAAAGAAATGCTTTAAAAAAATCTAAACCATATTTATTTGCATGGTATTCTAATTTTCATGTTTGAATGCATTTTTAGTAATGGGGAGGCAAGAGAGAACAGAAACATACAGGAAGTATTTGCTACCATTTTTTAATTTGCCATGGATTATACACACAAAATCAATCTGAGAAATTACTCAGACACTAGTGTTTGAGCTCATCTCGGCTAGTTTGATTATATTTTTTTCTGGCTGATTTGTAAGCTCTAAAAGAATAAGGGCTTAAGTAATTGCTGTTTTGTGAACAGTTCTTGCATTCAACTAAAATTTAAGAAATGTGTTAGAAAGATTTCTTATTAATTTTTGAGTAGACTAATAGATTACCCTAATTCCTGAATAGCCTTCGTGTTATCGATGATTTCACATACATACAATCTGAGGTTCTGTGGTGATCATTTCAGTCAAAACCATCAGGAAAGAATATATTCAAAACAGGCTGTTAACCAACTAGAAAATAACATATAACTTCTGTCATCTTGCTGTTCACTTAAGTATCACATGTGAAGTACAACAGCAAGTCAGTACATATACTAAAAAGGAAAGTAGCACTTAGTTGTAGACAAAATTGAGTCTTACATTTATGCCACAAAATGGTTTAACTTTTACTTCTAGGACTAGAACAGAAATGTACTCTAGGGGAAAACACAAAACAATGCTCTTTGCTTTTATATGAATTAAAAACCAGAGTTTGTGTGTGAAAATAGTAATAACCATTAAATGACACTTTTGTATTCTGTCGTACACGTACGTTTGCTTTAAAGTAGACTGTACAAACATAAGAAACTGCTTTATCAAATTTCAAATTACTTTTCATTAACAACATGCTATTTCACCCATGGAAACCCATCTATGTAGTTAAAGGCTGTATCATCTTACTGCTAATCAATCAGAAACCACACCCATCATTCTCTCCAAAATTATAAGCTAAATTTATGAACAAAAATCACTATGAGAACTTTGAATTCAAATAATTAAGCAAATGAGAGTCAAATTAAGTCTCTGCACACAAATGTTTACACGATGTGGAGGAGATAAACTTTCCAAGTTATGACAGTTACCTAAAATGTATCTTTGGAAGGGGACATATGCAACAGGATGAGAGGCTTTGCTTCTCAATGTATATCAATAAATTCACTTTTGAACCCTGTGAATGTATTACCAATTCAAATACAATCATAACAGTAGTATGCTTAATACGTTGCTATTACTTAGTAGACGTTTGCCCATTTTTAGTTACTTCCAAAGAACTTCATTTAAGGCAACTGAAAAGAATGATTCTAATCACTTTAAACTGAAAGTTTTAAAGTTACAGATCTTTACCTTTTCATTATACAACTTAATGTAACCAATCTTGTTATCAAACAATTCTCTTTCAAGTTCTAGAAATCATTACTCTAGGACACTAAAATTATTAATAGCCCGAGAACAAATTAGACTGCAAGAAAATATTTGCAAGACACATCTGATAAAGAACTGTTATCCAAAATACAGAAAGAACTCTTAAAGCTCAGTAGAAAAACAAACCTGATTAAAAATGGGCCAAAGACCTTACCAGACACCTCACCAAAGAAGATATACAGATAGATGGCAAATTAAGAATACTAAAGATGCTCCACATCATGTTACTGTGACGAGATTTAACTGCACACCTATTAGAACAGACAAAATCCAGAACACTGACAACACCAAATGCTGGTGAAGATGTGGAGCAACAGAAACTCATTCATTGCTGGTAGGAATGCAAAATGGTATACATTTTGGAAGGCAGTTAGGTAGTTTCTTACAAAACCAAATATATTCTTACCATACTATCTACCCAAAGGAGTTGAAAACTTTATTCCACACAAATCTTGCTCACCGATGTTTTTAACAACTTTATTCATAATTGCCCTAACTTGGAAGCAACCAAGATATCCTTCAGTACGTATATGGATATAAACTGTGACACATCCAGAAAATGGATTATTCAACACTAAAAAGAAATGAGGTGTCAAGCCATGAAAAAGCATGGAGAAAACTTAAGTGAATATTATTAAGTTTAAAGCCAGTCTGAAAAGATTACATACATACTGTATGACATTTTGGAAAAGGCAAAACTGTGGAAGCAGTAAAAACATCAGTAGTTGTCAGGGGCTGGGGTGTTGGAATAGGCAGAGCAGACTTTTAGGGCAGTGAAAATATTCTGTATGATACTACGATGGATTTGTCAATATAGATTTGTCCAAACTCACAGAAAACACCAACGGTGAACTATAAACTATGGGCTTTGGGTGATTATGGCGTCAATATAGGTTCATCAGTTTTAACAAATGTACCATTCTAGTGGTAAATGTTGGTAATAGAGGAGCTATGTATGTGTGGGGGAAGAGAGTGCATGGGAAATCTCTGTATTTACCTCTGTTTTGCTGTGAACCTAAAATTAAGTCCTTAAAAAATTTAATAGGGAACACTATGTGCCATGCATTTTTACCATCCTTATTTACAGATGAAGCTTGGTCCTAGGGTCCACTATCTTCTTAACCAATATGCCATTCCACTCAAGTTTTTTCCTTTTCAAATTCGTGCTGTGGGAAACACACTTCCCCTCAAACCAGAGGCCCTAGTTTTGCAGAGAAAGCCCACTGAAGAATAGACTTAATAAAAGGACTAGTCCCAGGCCATGTAGCTAATTCATGTCATCAGTGTCTGTCCTCTCAAAACATTTCTGGAGTGGGCATGTGCAAAATGAAACGTGATACATTCTTGACATGCTTTATATCTCAGTGTACATTCCAAAGATAATACCCACTTATAGTCCTGCCTGAGAAACATTCAGGTTTGAATACAGGAGTCTAGGTAGAACTGAATCTTCCTAGCTGCCTTAACACTTTGATCCCTTCTCCCCAGTCAATGTTCCAGGCAAATCCAATCCTTAAGTCCAAATATGTTCTAAATTAGTGTTTCTCATAAGAAATGATTATGGAAACATTTACTACCACAATCTCATGATACTTATTTCAAAGACCACTACAGAATGAAGTCAAAAGGTCCATCATCTTCCCATGTAAGTCTTCTTTATCCCCAACGTACCACTCTTGGACTTCAAAACCTTAAGGTTTAAAAATTTATTAAGCAAATGTCTGACAGTGGTAGCACTGAGGGAAAATAAGTCTTATTTAAACTTTGAATAAAAATTAAGTTTGCCTTCTAAATACCATAATTTTCAAGTCAATTTTGGTTCTTCAATATCCTTCATATTTCAGGAGACACTACCCTCATCATACTTCATATAGTATACATTTCCGCTCACCTGAAGCAAAAGTAGCAGCACTCAAAATACTGTGACAGGTGGTAGTGAATCATCTGGGTATTTCCATTTCAAACTCCCATCATTGCGAGGTCATGGTTCTGCTTTTTGGAAGTCAGCATGTCGTTATCCCTTGTTCTTTATTATCTCACGTGACACCTGCAAAGATCAAGCCCACGGGTCCATCTCAACATTAGAACCAAACCCCAAACAAGACTATGTCTGTTGTTGTAAACACACTGTCATGCCTAAAGTGTCATTTATAAAGCAAAAAAAAAGGAAAAGGGAGATAGGAGGATTGAAAAATTATGACCTAAGTTCTAAGACTGTTTTAACCCTAAAAGTGCCTATTCATTTCTTCAAAATTAAATTGCCTATTACGTACCACACTTACGATGTTTTACAACACTCATCTCATGGCTCTCACTTGAATATATCATGTTCAGGGATGGCAATGGAAAAAAATTTACAATATAGCCATGCAAAGTCTACAAATGCAACTAAAAAGTTCAATATGAAACATTTTCTAATTATCCCCCTTTAGGATTTCTAACTATGGCTTAAAAACCCAATGAACAAGTGGAAGTTTCCCTCTGTACATGGCTTTTATTATTTACATAATACAATACAGCATCAATGCTGAATAGCATGATTATGTGCAATACATAAATATGAACTATCTGTACACATCTGCAGGTCTAACTCAGAACTAAGGTACATAAAATTGAAAGCAAAACTGAATGCTTTAAGAGTAAAAGTAAAAACTAAGACTGAACACTGCAATAAATCAGAAGTAGTGCCTCGTGTACATACTTAACTATTTACAGATGAAAACAGGCATTACCACGACACCAATCTAACTATACGCATTTATATATAAAAAACACAAGTTTCATACATCACAAAAAACCTTCCATTATAACACAGAAGTGATATTACCAGACAAGCATCAGTGAAGTATACTGCCTCTTCTAGTTGTTATTGTACAATGCTGTAGATAATGCAGCCCATGCAATACACCCAAGAACACTAGAGTCCTACACCCAAGTACAATTAATATGATAAAGCAGCCCTCT
The DNA here is from genome assembly GCF_005190385.1 of Monodon monoceros. Taxonomy (NCBI): domain Eukaryota; kingdom Metazoa; phylum Chordata; class Mammalia; order Artiodactyla; family Monodontidae; genus Monodon; species Monodon monoceros. The sequence continues at coordinate 66,539,403 of NW_021703782.1, forward strand.
GCAAGTGGTGCTGGATACCACTAAGAAGTCTACCGCAGCCATGTTGGTTATGATTTTCCATGCAGAAGGGTACAGTTACATTAAGAACTGAAGTCTTTAAAAAAGCTTTAAACATTCTTTCTTGAACCAAAACAATTCAACAAAATATGCACATGAAAAATTAACTATTCAGATACCCTTGCAAATTAAAATTCAGATGCATGTTACTCAATAGAGCTGCTATATGTGAAAACCAAACGTAGAGTTTTAACTTCTTCTTGTAGACAAATTAATCTTAGTGCAGTTCTGTGCTACACAATATTGTTAGCAATGAGAGTAATGCAGACATCTTCTGGTGCAGGCCAGCACGATAAGCTTCAAAGATAGCTCAGGACCCTGTTGGCTTGATCTGTTTTACTCTTTATAACCAGTTATGATGTGTACCTTCCAAAGAATGTCTTATTTGACAGCTTTTAGAAGACCAATTAGCCAGGCTTACATATGGCACCAAAACACTGGTTTCACGGAAAGGTCTGATAGCTTTCTTTATAGCTTTCTTCCCGCTTCCAAGGAAAATGTGGAAATTAACAGGGTAAAGTTTATGGTAGAAGTAGACTGCCAGTCCTTTTCTGGTGTACCATTAAAAAAAAAAAATAATACAGGCACATAACACTAGCCAGAGATTATACCTTGATTACATTCTCAAAGGCAGATATGCTGCAAACATGCAGATATTTCACGTACTTTGTTTGGCACAAGGGAACTAAATTTTGTCCCTATTATCTGTGTTTTCAACTTGCTGTGCAGATTTTCATCCAATTTTATTCAGGGGAGGGCATATACATTTTGTAGGGCTGTATCTATCCAATTCTGCCTGTAACAAACACCCACACATCCTAAAATATCAATTATAAGACAGACAAGTGTAAAGTAAAACTCTGGAGGACATCAAAGGAAAATGGCCATGCATCTGCTCTTTAATGTTTTCCTACGATATATTAAAATAAAAACAAAGTTATCAGTCTCTTCACAAGTAGTAATTTATATTCTCTGGATTTTTTCAGCCACAACAACTGGATTCTCTTTTCTGATTTTTGCTGCAGCTTCTGCTTTGTAATCATATGGACAGTTGTGCTTGTCAGAGTAACGGTGAAGTCCACAAAACAAATTTCCACACCGGCAGTCAAACCCTGTACATACAAGAGGAAGTAGAGTCACTTGGGAACTTGTAGCAATTAAAAGAAACAAAAGCATCAGTCAATATAGAAAAGGAAGCAGATTTTCATGACTCTTTGCAACATTAAAGAGTCTGTCACTTTAAACTAAAAGTGCTCCTAACCTCCTCTGACATGGTGAGAAATTTAAGTAACTATCCTTCCATAAACTCCTGTAGGTACCAAACAGGGTAGAAATTACACAGGCTCTGGAGTCAGGCTGATTTGAATTTAAATTCTAGTCCTACCGTATGTTAACTGGGTAATGTTTCCTCAAGTGAAGGCTAGGAAAAGACAACCACATACAGTTCTGAGATTTAAAGGAGAACAATTAAAAAGTATCTAGAACATTTTGTGCCTGGTTCAAAGTAGGTGCTTACTATTTAATTCAGCTATCTTTTTCCCAGGAGAACAGAACAAAGGAAAGAATCAAAAGGGATTAATTTTTATCAATCCGATAAAGGAAAGTAATTCAGAAGGCCTGAAGTTAGGAAAGGGTTTCATATGATTAGACAAACCAATGGAAATCAAACTCAACTTCTCTTCACTGTCCTCTTTCCAGTCTACTCTGGAAACTTTCTATTCTTCAAAGTCGGGCATTTTGTTTTATGTGTAAGACTGACCAGTCCCTTAGGGAGTAACTAGGAGCTCCCTGAATACCTGTAAGGCCAACTTTCTTTCTGCACATGAAACATCTGTTCTTCTTTGGTTTGGGCAACTCAGGGGCTTTTTCTTCACTTTGAGAAGTACTGGGCTGAGAAACTGATGGACTGGGCTGAGTGACAACTGAAAAACAAGGGTAAAAATTAGAAGTCTGTCAATTGTTTGGCTGATAATTATCTAAGACCAGACCAAAACAAAACAAGAGAAACAGTAAGATTCTTCCTGAAAATGTTTAAGAAGTCTTTCTTGAAAACATGTACTTTAAAAACAATCTTCTACTTTAATATCAGAACTTCTTTCAAATCTGAGAATTTCTTGCCAATTAACATAATACCACTTGCTCCTGTAAATTTTATTAAATTATCACTCCACTCAAGTTCCTTTAAACTCACTCTAGTCCTGGCAAACAAAATCCTAATTCTAAATTTTAAAGACCTGAGAGATGTGGTCATCTGCTCAGTTTTTCCATATTCCAATTGCCTAAATGCAAACTTCTAAATTAGGGCAGTTCAAATTCAGGAAATAAGGTTACCAACTTCTGAGGTAATTAGCTATAAAGTCATTTTGCTTTTATACTGATAGAAAAAAGAAAAATTGTGTAGATAAACCCAATAAATTTTGACAAGTAAAACCCAAGTCATTAATCCCCTAATTAACTTTAGATTCCAAAATTTCACAATTATTACTGTGCCATTTTAATAAGTGCTTTATATTGTCTTACATAGAAAGCCTGCAGGATTAAAAAAAAAAAACTTGAAAGATCAGCAACGTTGTCTTTAGGACAGTGTAAGTACTTGTGAAGCTTTGAGTTTAGACTATTAAGGATTCCAGAGGCAAAACAAGAATTTTTAGAGCACAGCTGTAATTTACTTTGTGATACTTATCTAAAATGGGTATGGGGCTTCCCTGGTGGCGCAGTGGTTGAGAGTCCGCCTACGAATGCAGGGGACACGGGTTCGTGCCCCAGTCCAGGAAGATCCCACATGCCGCGGAGCGGCTAGGCCCGTGAGCCATGGCTGCTGAGCCTGCGTGTCCAGAGCCTGTGCTCCGCAACGGGAGAGGCCACAACAGTGAGAGGCCCGCGTACCGCAAAAAAATAAATAAAAAAATAAAAATAAAATGGGTATGAAATTTGGACAGTAAGAGATATGACCTACTTTTAAAAGTCCCTGTTTCTCCACCTAAAAGATCTAAGTTTTAAGTTTACTCATGACATCAATGGAATTTGTCAATATAAAGATAAAATTGCAGATTACTGTTTTGAAGTTCACATTACCACCAGGTTATTGAAAACAAAACAGCAAAATTTAGTTCTACTTTTATAAAACTAAGTGAAACCAGAAGCACTATAAGCTGAGTTTTAATATTAATCCAAACCCCAATAGCAAATTAATGTATACAATACTAAAATTATTGCCTAACAATAGGTCAACACTAATGCTATCAGCATAAATCCAAACCAATTGGTTTAATAGGTACTGTAAAATTACCTCCAAATTTATAACTCATTTGCATTAGTAATATATCCAGTGACATTAACAGTCTAATATTAGACCAACAGTAATATTCTAGCTACTACTTATTCCTAATTATCTACTATGGCAATGTTAATGTAATTTTTCCTGATGGTATATAACAGTAAAGAACAATCTGGAATAGTGCTGGGGAGGTGACAGCCATATTTCCTTGGCCACACCTGAAAATTGGACAGTGGTTCCTAAAACATACAGGGAAGAGGGGCGGGGGTCAGTCAAGAAGAGAAAAATGATACAGAAAAGGCAGAGCAGTGAACTACAGAACGCCTACTAAGAAATAATAAATGCACAGAATAGCTATAGAACTAATCCAAAAGAGTACTGTTCCAAGGTCAGTGTCATTTTGTGTTTTAAAAAAACAAAAACAAATGAAACAGAACAAAAGCCTCACAAATACTAATTTGGTCAGTTTTTCGTAAGGATGGAACTTACTTAAAAATACCAAATATGGATTCACCTGCCCAACTTAAGAATTTTCATCTTAAATGTATCAATTAACAGTGATATGGTTCACATAAGCTCGGCCATGTACAAAAGCAAGCCTCCAAAGCAGACTACACATCCACTGACACTATTAGCTCACAATAAAGTTTTATATTGTGTTCAGTCAACACTATACCAGGAAATCATGAATTGATCAAATGCACTATGTGCACCATAGAGTATATAGATCATTGTTCCAGGGTCTAGCGCAGATAAATCAAACAAGTCAATCTTCTGGCAACATTAAAGCACTCCTGGTTGTGCTATGTAAGTTCAGCATAGACTCAGTCACTAACTAATGCAAACCAAAATGCCTTTCCACACTGAGTTTTTAAACTCCCATAGGGATCCCACACTTCTTCAATTCAAGTTTCTTTTAGTGTTTGATATGTTCTTTTGCTTGAGTATTTTCTACAGTATTGACAATATCAAGACTGAATAGTTAATGCTTTTGATTATTAAATTTTTCTCCACAGCTTTGGAATTTAGTCCGTATAATTTCTTCTGTTTGTGAACAATACCTTCTTTAATGATTTAGATACTTTTAAAATATATTGGTAAACAGTTCATTAAATTCTTGACATTTTCAGTCTTCATATTATAAACTTTGCTGATTTGTGGATGCAGGGGCAAGGGGGGATGGGCAAAGAAGAAGAGATTAAAGAGTGACTATTTTACACTTCAAGGTACTTTAAAGATAGTGGTTTGCTTGGCCTATATTTTATAGCTCTCTCTCCTCTTTGGTCCTTCAATGGGAAGGAAAGAATCCCTCCACCAACCCTTTCTTGTACTACCAAATCCAGAACTGAACTAGTATTAAACAAAACGCATACCTGGCTCTGACACCTCTGTTTTCGCGGTAGTTATTTTGTCCTCTCTTGAAATGCTCATTTCTGTCATTTGCTGAGTTACAGGCAAGGCAGCCACAGGCACATTTCTATTTAAGTTCAAGCAAACATTTTTAAAGATGTTAAGGGTACTTCTTGGAAAGATAATAAGTTGTCAGTTCAACATATATTATTTCCAATGTGATCAAATGGAGCTAAATAATCTAAACAAGATGCCCAGCACAGATGGATGAGAATAAGGAAAGCAATTTGATGAATGGCTCATCAATTCAAGCCTGCATATTTATATAGGTTACGATGTTCTATTATAGCCAACTAGAAATTTTTAGCTGTGCCTGTGATTTGTTTAAGGGCAAAAGGGGTAGCTTTGCCAGAATGCCTTATGTGGCATTACAATATAGCCTGCAGAGCCTCATTCTCTACAATTATTATGCCTCAATTACAAGGAAATAAAAGCACAGCATCTCAACACAGTATCCTTGAGGTTGTTCAGGAGTGCGTTGTTAATACACATCTTTACTCAATGACCTACAAGATCATATATTAAAGGACACTGGAATAATCACCAATTGTGCAACACATGTAAAGCCAAGGGCATCTAATGTATTAACATCCTTATTATAATGCAATATGTATGATGTAATACATCATTATTTATTAACATTCATAATTATAATGTCATTTATCTTTATTTCCTCCCTGTATTATTCTAAAAACCCAGAAATGTTTAATCTTACCTTGATTTTTCAGATGTGCTGCCAGCAGCACCTTCACAGTTGTTTAAACTAGCGTCTGCTCTTTGTACAGATGCAGAGTCTGAGGTAGGACTGTTGGAACCACTAGCTGTCCCTATTTAGAAAAAAGGATTGGTAAGAAACAAAGCAACACTACAAACACTCATTACCAAAACTATTAATAAGTAACAAATACTTGCATTTAATTAGGTTAGTGACTTAAGTACTTTCACTGTGCTGCAGAATCTTACACTTAAGTGATATCCAAACAACAAAAAAAATATATTAAAAAGTCATATCCAGTGAGTACATGTACTCAAAAACGAAAATGAAAAAGCTAGAAGATGCCTGTAGACAGTCACTCATTCCTCATGTAGTCATTCCAAGTACTTGGGCTACTATTGCTTTAAATTTCAAGCTTTTCTCGAGTCTTCTCTCCTTGGACTTTCAGGATTCATTCTCAGTCTTAGGCCCCAACTCTTGGTTCTATATTTTCTGTCCACCAGGTCTTCAAATGGGTTATTTCTTGGAACCAACTTACCCATTGGGCTCATTCTGCCACTATTCTGCTGCCTCTGAAGATGTTCTTTGTAGCAAACAGAACACATTCCATTTGTCCTAGGATTCCCATAAAAGCCACATCCTGTACTACACAGCATGGGCCCTGGGGTCTGGTTAGTCTCCTGAGCCATTTTTCTCCTGTAAACAGAACAAAACGAAAATTTTAGAAACTAGCATGTAGTAAAAAAAAAACAAAACAAAAAAACCCCACTAAATTAGTATGATAGTCATTATTGTACCTTTGTCATTTCTAAACACTGAGTCTGTTTCTAACAAAGCCCCCAATTGTGTTAATCTTTAAAAGAGAGTAGGCTAAATTATGAATATTTTGTTGCCTTTATAAAACATGAATGGAACTGTTTTAGCTTGATAAACAATGAACTATCATGACTTTACATTTTTAGGACAAAAAATTCTATCATTAAACATTAAAATATATTATTTTACCTGTCACTGTTTCTGTAATTCGTGAAAAGGTCACCCTTCCCGATACCAGAATTATGTTTAAATCAATTTTGGCAATTGGTATCTTTAAATCACTTTCTGCTCTCCTACACTACAGGCAGATTATTTCAAATAATCACAATTAACTACTGACTCTTCATATCTACTAGTTGTTCTTTAAACTAGCTGTATATTGGATGTAGCTCTAGAGCTTTCTTAAAACTAACATCTGAACATACGTCGGCCCTGTAGTAATTCAGTTCTGCTACGGGGCAGAGCATCTGTACTTTTTAAATGCTGCAACACCTTTACAGAAGACTGAAAAGAGAGCTGGTAGATCATCTAGCTTTTCCTGTTACCCTGGCACCAAAAAGTGAAGTTCTTTAAGAATTTAGGAAAAAGCTGCTTAGGAAATTCCTTTTGTTCTACATTTGACATGAGAAATCTGGGTCTGAGTATACTTTAAAGTCAGTGCCTAGAAACCTATAATGTACAAATTATCAGCCATAGATTTCTCAGCCAACGGCTCTATTAAAACTTTTAACAAGCACTTGTCTGCCTCATGACAGAAAATAATGAAACCTTTCCAAGCTCAATTTCAATATGGCAAAATAAAGCAATATACACAACCTTTAGTAATGGTTAATATTTAATGCTAGGTTACCGGAAAGAGCTTTATATAGCAAGCATACCCTTGCTTTTCCAGAAGCCTTCTTAAAATTAGCACAAACAGTAATGTTTTGCTAAATTTAGTAAAATTTCCTGAGTTAACAGACATAAATATTTAAGAAAAAAAATTTAAAAACCTGGAAGGTTTCCATGTCACCTTTAAAGTATGTATGAATGTACCAAAAGCGTATTTCAGAGCATTTTATCAAGGGGAGATTATGTGCAACAATTCTGGTCATTCTCCTTTAACTGTACCTTAATGTTGACTATGAAGGTGACTTATAAGTTATGAACTTTTCAAATAAGTGCAGGAAAGTACTTTCAGCTACAGCTTGTTACTTCCTAGAATTTCATACTGCTTTTTCCAACCACCACATACTAGGATACACTCTTTAGTGAGTTATTAAAAGCAATGTTTTAACAAGTATTAACACTTTTTACCAAAATTATAAAAAGGGGGGAAGAGGACTAACCAAACTTGACCTGGCCTGAATCCTGACAGTTATTCCAACAATCTAAATGATAGTAATCTTTCCTTTTGTTAGCAAAAAGCCATTATATTTCAAGCTTGAAAATACCTCAAGCCAATCAAACTTGTACGGAAAGTGACCAATACTTGCAACTTACTTCAGATAATAGTACTAATTTAGTTGACACTATCTCTTTAAATAGTAACTGGAATTTAGCTGACTCATTTTGGATCAGGGTAGTGTAAACATTTCAACATCACTTAGGAAGTTTATTAATAAACACTTTCAGCTAGGTTTTTAAAATTCTGAGTATAACATGTACAAAAAATGCTTCAAATAAGAGTGTATTTGCATGCCTACCATGCAAAGTATGTGAATCTTTGCCCTACACAAAAAGCAGGGCCATTCCTTGAAGCCAGCTTAAGAATTACACTAGCTCACTTGCTATACTAACTTCTAGTGTCATCTAACAGTGGCTTTAAAAGTAAATTGGCCTAAAAGTCAACCCACATTAATATTAACCTGATTCTTAAAATCTTTTGTTTATATAAATGGGGGTGGGAATTTCACCCAATTATTTCACATGCAAAGTATTCCACCTTTCTTCAGAAAACACATCTACCTTCAAGTCACGATAAACAGCCTCCAAACTGAAATACAAGAGACACTGGGACATCAGTCTTCTACATGGCATCTCATCTTGTAGATTTCCCGCCCCCTAGAAAGCCAGCTTTTAAATGCCACCACAAGAGCACAGCTTGCCTTAATATTTCTCAGAAGCTTAGATCACATGGGCGGGCGCTTCAGCCTGTCACAAGGCTGCAATGTGACAGGGTGAGCGGGATGGAGGCTCTCACATAAAGCCTAGTCAACAGAGGCCTCTGAAATCAGCTTCTATTTTTATCTCAGAGCCTGCCAACTCCTACACAACCCCAAGAATTAAGGATGCAGCGCTCATATAAGAAAACAAAACAAAAAGATGCCATTAAGATTGCTAGATTTTTTCTAACACAGGGAATGATCTCACATTAAATCTAGAAAATGCAAGCATCATTAATCACTCATGAAGCCAAATGGTCAGGGCTGTTTATAAAAACCAAGCACAGCGAAGAGCATCAAGGCAGAAAGAATCCTCATGATTAGTGGCAATTTTTTTTGAGGTGGGTGTGGGGGATGAGTGCCATTAGGTACTGTGTTTCCCCACTTATATTTTATTAAAGTACAATACCATTATTATTTACTACCTTTAAAGTTGCTAGAAACTTGAGCATTCATCATGTCAGCTCTATCAGGTATAGCTAGAATGTTTATTTTTATAGTTTTTATAGCTGAAATGTGTATTTTTTTTTTTTACAGTTTGTGGCTTCCTATAATTCATAGGAAAATCAAAACCAAAACCAAAAAGACAGGAGCATGTAACTGAAAAATTCTCCAGCCTCAAATATGAATAAAAAAGGCTTTTATGCCTATGGAATTTACTTCTCTCAGGTGCACAAAATGTTAAAAAGACGTTTAAGAATGCCTGCCCACCTGGAGTTGAGACCAGAGTTCTAGTTTCTAATCTATCTCTAAGCCAGTGACCTTGGGCAAGCCCTTACTCTCCAGATCTCAGTTCCCTTTTGCTAAATGGACATTAGTGTGATTTTAAAGGCTCCTTTTCAGGCTTAATACCGGGCCTGAGAGATAGAAAACAGGGAAGAATTAAACATCTTTTTGAGGGGGACATTTTTAGAAGAAAAACTTGAAAAATGAAATTGCAGTATTTTCACCAATTCAGTTCTAAAACCCTACTTTTAAAAATAAGGAGTAAAATAAAATTCATTTAGATTTTTTTAGAAGTCTGTAAGTTACCTGAACGGCCAAGCTGAAGAACAGTGGCTCTATGACCTATATACTACTTTACCCTAATGTGCCCTTAGACTAGATTATTAGAAGGCAGTCATTCAATAAAGATAACCCGGACCTTTTCCCAAAACACAGCTCCACGGAGTGCGTGGAATGCGAGCAAAGAATTTCATGTTCCTCAGCCTAAATGCACGAAACAAAGGGGAAGGTGCTCCATTTCCTTCATGAAAGGCATCTCGGGCGAGAAACGCAGCAACATCGGTAAAACTAAAACACGACAGAGAAGACCCCTCTCACCCAACGTTCCAACGGATTATAAAACAAGTTCGGGTCCCACTGGTCCCCCATCCCTACCGCCATGCCCTTTCAAGCAAAGGCCTCGTTCAGGAAAGCACTGCAGGGCCTTTTCCAAAAACCACTGAGTCATGCAGAATAGCAGCTCCGCAGGCCAAGCCGGCCCCTAACTCTGCCGGTCCCGCGCCTACCCCCGACCCTGAACGGCCCCTCCGAGGAGGCGGAGATAGGGGGTGCGGCGGGCAAGGGGCTGGGGGCGCGGCCGCCGCGACCGCCTCTTTGTCTTTCCGGGTTTGGCCGCCCACGCCGGGCGCCACCGCGGAAGGCGGCCACGACGGACTCGAGGGAGGCCCAGAGCTCGAACCCCCGGAGGCCGCACGCCGGGCATTTTTTCCCCGACCATGAGTGTGCGAGTGAGCCCGGGGCACAGGGAACTAGGCCTCCGGCCTCGACGGCAGAATGCCGCCTCAGTCTTTGTGCTTCCTGAGCTGGCTGGCGTGCTCTCCTCCCCCGGACGCCGCCATACGCTGGCCGCTCGGCCTTCGTCGGAGGCCCGCGGCGCCCGAATCCCTCACTCCCAACCCTGGCCGACCACGAGTAGCCGGGCGCCCTCCCCAAGCCCCGTGCTACTCACCCTTCGGCGGCAGGAACCGGGCTGGCGCGCGACGCCGGCGCGGTGGGACCGGGCCGAGCCCTCACGGAGGGGCGAGCCGGAAGCCCTGAATTCGCCGCCGCCGCCGCCGCGGGCCGGGAACGGGTCAGAGCTGCAGGCGGAGGTGGCGCCGCCGCCGCGGGGTCTTCCTTTGTTCCCGCAGCAGCACCGAGCGTGGCCGGGACACGCCGGAGCTCGGGAAGTGGGAGGAGGGAAGCGAGGGGGGGCGGAGAAGGAGGCGGAGGGAGGGCCGAAGGCCGCGGCGGCTAACACTGCTCGCGGCGCCGGCCCGTCGTTGCCTCACGCCTCCACCGGCGGCGGGTTTGGCCAACTCCGAGGGCGAGCGGGGCGCACGCAGCTAGGCCTGGGCGCCGCAATGGCCCGCGGATGGCGCTCTCTGTCTCTTTGCTACTGCCGGGGAAGGTGTGCGGCTCCAGGGAACGACGAACCCCAAAAGGAGATGCACGTAGGCCCGCGCTCCAGTCAACTGACGCGTCCTCTCCACCCGGCGCTCAGGCAGTGAGGGAAAGGGAAGGGGGTGCGGGGTCTGTGCGTCAGCGAAAACCCCGACGGCGGCCGCGGCGGGGAGCGCGTTGACGTCACGTGCTCGACGCCGCGCCTCCGCCTCCAGTTACCCGGCCGGGGAGGCGGGGCCGAGCCTGAGCGCGCTACCTATGCGCGGAGCAGAATCACTGACTCGGCTGCCGGCCCCAGGGTGGAGTTGGAAAGAAGTAGTCCTGTGGAGGATGCGTTTCTATTTTTAACCCGATTGCCCGCCCTCAGCCTCTCTCCTTCCGATTTTCTCAGTAAAGCCGACTTTTCGCCATCTGAGTTCTCACGCTTTGTCTAAAGCCTTTGGCAGACATTTCCCTTTCCTCCTTACTCCCCACCCCTTCCCCACCCAACAAGAACGTGTTAGAAGGATTCTGCTCAAGAAGAGAAAATGAACTGCTGTTTAGCTTCTGGGTCTTCTCGCCTGTTTATGAAGTTTCCCCCGTCCGGTTCCCTCACACTCGCCTTCGGTTCTAAAGTCCAGCCTGAGCATTGCCCCTGATGCTCCCAGGAAGGAGCGGGGCGGGCGGCGCTCGCTTGCTCGCTCGCTCGCTCGCCCAAGGTCACGGATGGTTGTGCAGAGTCAGGAAGTGCTCCGCCGACTTGCTGCCCGTCTTCGGCCCCGGCGACACCGTTCTGAGCAAACTGTTTTGGCCAGCCTGTAAAATCCCTGGAAATGGACTGTTCCAGCAGAGCCTCGTGAACTGGGAAAGCACCAAATGTTCTACCCGAGATGAAGTTAAGGAACAAACAAGCTAGACCCGAGGGAGAGATCAAAAAGGAGACGTTGCAGGAGGAAGTTCAGAAGGGGGCAATTCAAAAATGAGGCACAGGCCCCAACTAGTTTGAAAGGGTGAGTTAACTAAAAACACTGAGAAGCTTTTCAAAGCACCAACAAAAAAACCCACTTGCAACTGGCCTCGCCAGGTGACTTTAGTTCAACTCAAAAAACACAAGTAGTAAGACAGAAAGGACTTAGGAAATTTTCTAGTAAACAATGGCCAGGAAATTTTCTAGTAAACAATGGCCTAATGAATAAATAGAAACGATGTTTAGGGCTTCTAATAGCCACCATTAGACTGGAGTGAGAGGTCCCTTCGTTGCTTCCCAAACTTGGTGATAAGAAAAATCACCTGGAATAATTGTTTACTTTTAAATAATCACCTAGGCCTTTCCCCTGGAGATAGTTTTGGTAGTCTGGGGTGGAGCTCAGGAACTTGAATATTTAAGTAGTACCCCAGGTGATTCTTCTTTATAATTTTGTGTATTTGGGAGAATGCTGTCCTGGTGCCCTGTGCCAAAATTTCCAAATCAAACAGTTCTCTGCCACAGTAAGTGGAATCCCTAGAACATAACATTTTTCTTTACAATTTAGAGTTATTGCTGTAGGCAATTGAAGTGTTAGAAATATAAGTGTTGATAGTTTCAGACACTGATAGTTTCAGACACTGGTCCCAGGACCATTGAAATTTACTTTCTTGAGTGAGTAGACAAATTAGTAAAAACATAGAAGCTACCATTTACAGACCATTTTGGGGGCTAAGTATTTTTCATTTAGGGTTTCATTTAATCCTCACAGCAATTCACTGAGATAGGTACTACATATCCATTTTTTACAGTTAAGTGATAAAGAGGGTAAGTGACTCCCTTGCGGCACTAAAGGACAGGGAATCAATGGAGGTGGTTCTTACTGAGGACAAAAATAACTTAGCGATTTCCCCCTCCTCCCATTTTAGTTATTAAAAGGTGAAACGATAATTCCTGAAGGAGTGAAATTGAAAGAAAAAAAAAACCCAGCTAAGTAATAAGGCAAGCTGGTTATTTAATAATGTATTGCATAATATGTAGCCCCTTCTGATAACTTGTCTTCTCTACCAACCATTTATAATTTTCTCTATGAGACTATTTCAACCAGGAATATACCTGGTATTGAACCTAGTTTTAGCAGGTTACCCTTCCAGCACCTACACCAGTCGTTCTCAAAGTGTGGTCCCCAGACCAGCAGCATCAGCATCACCTGGGCACTTGTTACAAATACAGATTCTCAGGCCCCCACACCAGACCTATGGAATCACAAACTCTGAGGGTTTGTCCAGTGATCTGTGTTTCAACAGGTTCTCTGTGTGATTCTGATGCACGCTCAAGTTTGAGAACCATTGACTTACCCCACCATGCTGTAAGAGATCTCTCAATCAGATGTTCACACCATGTGAAGGGAAAAAAGTTAAAAAAAATTTTTTTTCTCATATTTCTGGTGTAACAGATTAGGGGATATGCTTCTAAGGAGTATTTTAGTTTTTGTTTTGGTGTTCTAAATTATCAGTTGGTCTGTAAAGACAAACTATAGAACACAAAATATATAGCAGAATGCTCTTAATATAGTATGCAAAAGGGCTGTCACCATGGTCATCAGAGAAGGTTAAAACCAGCCTCTGCAAAAAATACTGGAGAAAGTGGTGTGTGCTCAAAATGTGGTGTTATTGATTGTTCAAAAATTACCTTTTGTAGAATTTCATTACATGGAACATACCAAGTAACTGGTACTGATCCATTCCTAAATACTCCTTGAAAATAATACTAACTCAATTATTTTTTTATTCATTTTTTCCATTAATATGTTTTGCACACTTGCTACATTCTAGATACCCACTAAACTGGGTGCTGGAATATATATTGGTGGGAAAAAATTGATCTTACCCTTGTTCTCATGGATCTTACTGTCATATTAGGGAGAAGGACGTTAACAATATTATCATGCAAACATGTAATGAGCTGGTAAATATTTTGAAAGAAAGGTGCAGAATGCTATGGGAGCATATAACCAATGACAGTGGATGCTGAAAACTCACCCAAATCTGAGTTCCATTGCCAATCATCTCCATCACCAGTGGAACTAGGCTTATTTCCTTAAAGTAGTTAACTATAGCAAACTGGCATGTCATATGAGAAAGTTGGAACAGTTTGTATTCTGCTTAAGAATTCAGGTAAAGTCATTACAAGTTCACTTACATTTTTCTTTGTAATCTAGGGATGAGCCAAAAAGGGGATTGATAATTGGAGAAGAGCAAATTAATTCAATTTCTTAGAAAGTAGAAAACTGACATCTTTTAAAAATAGCAATAGAGGTTATTAGTCCACTGTAAAATATAAAAGACCTAGAGTTATTTTAGTTTGACATGGAGCTTTCCATTATGGAATAAGAATTGCTTCTATGTATGGCATGATTGTAACACCCTGTCATGGGTATTACATTTTTTCTCTGTGCTTGAGTAGAGCTTGGTGAAGCACAAAGTCTTTGCTGGGGTTTTAAAAACCGTTAGGTGTCATTTGATGTTCACATAGTACCCTTCTTCTCTCTCCTTCTTTATCCCCTTCCCAGATCTCAAAGGTCAAGGTAACAAGATTCAATTGTATTTTTATTATTTTCAAAATGATTGGCTGAAAGGATATAATATTGTATTTAGAGCAAATCAACTAATTAAAAAATTGAGAGTAGAACATACCATTACTTAATTTAAAATTTTTCCTCTAATAATTAGTAATTAAATAATAATTAAAATATCAGTGAGTCCAATAATGGATTGGTTTTAGACCTAGCTCAACAAGTGACTGGCTGAGTATTTTTCCCCGGGGAAATGATAAAACAGTAGCAATTTAATTACTGTGTAGACCTTTTGATAGTGTTAAAGCCATACTTAATTTCAGTGAAAACAACTTGATCAAAGAATCTTCAAATAAATGGCATGGATGGCTTACCTAATTAGAGAAGACTTTTAGACACAATCCAGATATTTTCATCATAACCATAAACAATTTTTACAACTATTTAAACGAACAAAAGCCTTTATTACTTATGCACATTAAGAACTTAAGGTGAAGGAAATCGATTAATATCTATGTGTGTTTGTGTGTATATATATATATATATATATATATATATGTATTGCTGTGGATATCACCTTTGTAAGACACAAGGTACTTTGGTCTCAAGAACTTTAGGAAATCTTTGTGACTGAACAAACAATCTAGGTATAGATATTAAGTATGTGATTTGAATCTCAGTAGTTGTATGTGGGGTTGGCTCTGAAACAACACTTTGGAGCATGTCATAACTTGGGTTCATAGGTGGTGGGTGGGCCAGAAAGACAGTCAGGAATGGGGTCAGTGATTTGGCAAGTGCCCCACAGCAACTAGAATGGTACAGAGCTGGGGCAGTGGCAATTGGCACTAAGGCCCTAGCTGTCAGGCAACAGAAAAAGATCACAGAAAGCAGGTAGATACCATCAGGGTGGTCAGGATTCAATCAGAAAACTGGTAAGAGAGAAATGGGTAGGGTGGGCCCTTGTCCTGGAAGAATGTAAGTTCTAGAAGGAGAGTTTGTATAACATTTTTTCATTTACAGTGTATATTCGAATACATTAATTCAATGAACTCTTACAACAGCCCATTGAGATAGGTATTATCATCTCTCCTTTTGCAGAGGAGTTGACTGAGGCTCAGGGCAAAGTCATGTGTCCTGTCCAATGTCATACATCTAGTAAGAGTCAGAGCTGGGAATTTAACTCTAGCCTTCTGTCCCGTGGTTCAATGTTCTGCTGCTCTCCAGGAGCATTTCCTCTTTTAATTTACGTCATAATTATATTTCCTGTTATAGTGTGAACCACACTTGTATATCTTGTATATCACTCATCTCACCCAAAACTGTGACCTTAATAGAAATTCTGATTAGATAGTTTCTTCCAACCTAAGAGGCAATTCCTAAGTCTCATTTGCCGGTTCTAACCTCTCTATCCAACTTCTAAATGTGGCATTCCTTAAGTCTAGCACCCAAGCACTCTTTGTTTCTCTACTGCACATACTCTCAGAGTGATTTCACTCACTTCCATAGATGTAAATGCTATCACCTGGTGCAATGGTTCTGCTAGAAAGAAGTAGGTGCTGATACTCCAGGTACACTTGTGGCTTCTCTTCTAGTCCAGCTCTTCCTTTCAAAAAGACTTCTCTCCCCCCATTTTTTTCTGGCTTAGAGGTTAAGAAGCATGCTTCTTTTTGAGAAGCCTTCAGGAGTAGAGTATGAAATAAAGGATTCATGCAATAGGAGTTAGATTCAACCAGATGACTTCTTCAGCTCCTGGCAATTATAAGACCCCATGATTTCTTTGAGTGCATATTTGAATGAGTAAATTTCTGTTCATTAACTGTTTTTAAAAGCTTTATTCTTTTGTAATCACTTGACCTTATAGTTAAGGTAGAATTTTAAAAAAGGATAAAAAGCCAGAAATTCATAATAAATTATTAAAAAAATGAAAACCAGTACAACAGTGTAACTGCATAAGGATTAAAGGAACTATATAAGTTTCAGGCAAATATATTTAGTATTTATTTTGTGCTTACTTTGTGCTTTTATATACCTTATTTCTAATTTTTACAATAATCCTTTGAAGTAGTGATGATTATGCTTTTTGACAGAGGTAGGGCAGAGGTACAAGGAGATAAGTAATATATCTCAAATCATATAGTTGTTATTGAAGAGTGAAGTCAAACCCAGGTCAGTCTTTGAGGCTCAAGTCCTTTCCAATGCAGTAATACCTTTCCTAAACTAGTCATAGTTACAAACTTTTAGAGGGTCCTCTTCAGCTGTCCACCCAGCACAGAAGTCTTCTAGACAGCATCTTCAGCATTCAGGTTATGCACTGATAACGCTAATGCTACGAAAGGATGTGCTCACACAGTAACCCATCCCAACCTCTCTAAAATCATGATACAAGATTTAATCCAGATAATTACCATTATCTAGTTTGCAAAGACCTCAGAAAAACATAACTTTAGTCTTCCATTTAAATGTATTCTATGACTATTAGGATGCCATTGGTTAAAAACAGCCATCATTTTTTTTAGAACTTATTGCTAAACATATTCAACAGGGTGGCTATTTCTTTCAATTTGTACTTGGGTATAATTTTGTGGTCTCTTTACTATTGTCAACTCTCATTATCGGTTAGTGGATTATATGGCATACACCTCATCTGCAGTAACTTGGATGCTTTGCCATTTACAGCAAATTTGTTTTCCTATGTTGGAGGTATATTGAGGATGAAGGAAAAAGAAGAAGGAGAAAATAACAAAAGAATTTTGGGGTGGAAATCTATTCTACATCTGTTTTATTATGCTATTTAAAAAAATTACAAAGTATTAATAGTATATGAATATATTCTCTTTGGAGGATAAATTTCAAGCAGCACACGATTTTAACATAAGAATGAGTCTCCTGTTCAAGCAACCCCCAACCCATTCTCCTCTTCCCAAAGATAATCCTTAGGTACTTATGTGTCTATACTTTCAAACCTTATTTTATGCATTCATGTACTTATATATAGAGAGAGACAGACGTCTTTGTGATTTGTTTACATACATGGAATTGTGCTGTATATATCGTTCTGCAACAGTATGCTTTGGGGATCTTTTCCATATCAGTGCATAAATATTGACCTTATTTATTTTAACAAATTCAATTAACAAAATTTGAGTATGGATGTAACATAATTTATGTTAATCATTATCCTACTGGTGGATGGTCAGATCTGCATTTCTAAACTATGATAAACAATGTTGATAAGAGCAGTAACTTATTCTGAAAATGCCATGTATTAATACCAATTGTTTGCATTTAAAAAAATATTTTTCATATGGACTTTGACCTTGCTCAAATGTCAGTCCTTGTGGGTAGAATTACTTTTTAAGAAAGCAGATAAATCTTAACTGACTTTACTAACTGTAACCTCTCCTTCTTTCCTTCCTTCCCTCCTTCCTCCCTCCCTCCCTCCCTCCCTCCTTTCTTCCCTACGGCCTTCCCTTCCTTCTTTCCTTTCTTTCTTCCTTCCTTCTTTCCTTTCTTTCTTCCTTCCTTCCTCTCTCTTTTTTCACTTTTTCACTTTTGAAAAGATAATACGCATAAGATGGTTAAGATTCACTAGGAGAGAATCAACTACAGTGTGAAGTCCTGCATCATTTCTCTCCCATCCAGAAACTAATGACCATGATGACAGTAGGTAACATTTGTTAGGCACTGATTAAGTGCCAAGCTTTGCTGTAAGCACTTTATACATATTAATATTAACTTAATTAATTCTCATAGAAGAATTAGGAAGTAGGCACAATTATTATCCCCATTTTGCTAACGTGGAAATTGTCAGAGGTTACCCTGGTACTGGACAAATGAGAGGACTTCTACATGGTGTTCCTCAAAGGCCTGGACAGTGAGGCCTTACCCTGGGTGTGGTAAAAGGGAGCAGTGCAACTCTACCAAGGCCCACTGTCCACAGCTCCTAGTCAAGAGCTGCTTCATACTTTGTGGGGATCCAACTTAGGGTGAGCATCTCCTCTGCTTCACCTGGGACTTTCCCAGTTTTAGCACTTTAGAAGTCCCGGGTCCCCAGGTCAATCCCTCAGTTGTGGGCAATCCTAGATGGTTGGTCACCCTAGTCCAAGTACTATTTATTTTGAGGAAAGGTGAGGGAGATCATACCTGGAGCAGGTGAGTGGATGACCTGCCTCATGGTCACCAAGGACTTTGGCAGGACCTTCACTGTGAACTACTGGCAGTGAATAAATATCTTTTCATAAACCCAGCTGTATAAATGGTAAGGTCAGAGCTGCTGACTTACCCTATCCACAGGGTCAGTACCTTTCCCTGTGAGACAGGAAAAGGTAAGAAGGATAAGAGGCCTACCACTTGGCTTGCATTCTAATATATCAGGGCACAAAGGATGCTGATGAGGAACCAAACCAAACAAACTCTCTGACAGCAAAAGTTCCTATCCTTTTTGACTTTTAATGCCATGCAGTTTAAATGTAATGTCCTGCTTCTACTCATAATAGGCCTACAAAATATTCTACTCTTCCTTGTTTCACCTGCAGTCAACAGTCTAAGTTACTTCATTGTCTATGTTGCACAGATTTATGGCTTTTTTTGGTGTGTGGTCTGGAATTAGCTTCCTTACAACAAAGATGAAATGTCCCTTTAAGAAAAGATCTAAAAGCAAAGACTGCATTTTTTTCTTGAACAGTCTGGCAATCTTGATATATTTAGAGTTGCAAATAGAATGACTTTTTTGCTGTTATTAACTCAGTCACAAATTGCAAAGGGGATTAGAAAACCAGGAAATCAGTCATGTTTCTTGGCGGATGGTGGGTCCCAAGAGAGGGAATGATGAGACTATGGCTATCCTTACAAAAAGAAACACAAGACAAAGCCTGCCATAAAACCTCATTTGAAAATTGCTCCTCTTAAGAAATTATGCTAAAAGTGGCCTGCTCCTAGAAATACAAGTAAAAGAGTCAACCAATTTTTACCTCATAATATCAGTTTAGCTCTGGAATTGTGCTTAATGCAGCTCTAAGTGGCTGAGGGAGTGACATCATTGACCAAAACTACACTTGACAGAATTCTGTGAAGCTCAGAGCTACAGTGCAAGGCCATTGATTTTGCAACAGTTTGTTTCTTTTCTGATCTAAAAGTGATTTCTATGTGCCAGGGGATCTTATCTATTAATGTTGTTCATTCTTCACTAGTCATCATTTTCCTTGGAACATGCCATCCTATGTAATCTGAGCAATAAGAACATCAGAAACTGACTGGTGGGAGATGTGGCCCTGAAAACACTGAAGGCACTTTGTCCCCAAGGCAGGGGTCACTAGGGAGGGAGAAGATGTTCTGGACTCTAATCAGACAAATACATTACAAAATTTCCACCTCAGATTTTCTCATGGAAGAACTAAGAAATTATATATACTCTTTGATTTGTTCTTATTATTAAAACAATGGACTTTCTGAGTCTCTCCAACACATGTTTATTGACCACCCACTCCATAACTTGCAGCTGGCGCCTGCAGAGCAACATTGAGGGTGATCTGGCCTCTTCCCCCGAGGAGCTGATATCCTCCTGACCTCATCTTCTACTGCTGTCACTCTTCATTGCTTTGCTTCTGTCACTCTGGCTTCCTCGCTCTTCCTCAAACATGCCAAGCACTCGGTTGCTTCAGCGCTTTTCTGCTTACTGTTTCTTCCACCTGAATAGCTCTTGTTCCAGATATTTCACTTTATTGACTCCCCGATTAAAGGTCACCCTCACAAGGGAGGCCTTTCCCAGCTCACCACATAAAAGAGCACACACACACGCACACGCACACGTGTATACCCTTTTACTATCCCTTATCCTATTTTACTTTTCTTCATATCCATTTTCTATCACATCAAACATATATTACTTTCATTTATGTCTTTATTAAGTGTCTTCCCCCCACTATCTTTTAAGCTCCATGAGAGCACAAAATTAGTCTCTTTTGTTTCCTGCTATATCCCTTGCGCTAAGAACAGTTCCTGGCACCTCGTAAATATTCAGTGAATAATTGTGGGAAGAATGAATGAGCGAAGCGATCAAGTAGACTGCTCTATTATTCACACTCAGTAGGTTGGTCTAACTCAGTGTTTTTATGCTCCTAAATCTTGAAGATCATGCCTCAAATTCTAAGTTACCTCAGAAATCTTTAAGGTCAACTGTTTTATTCTGTGTCCAGTCAAAGGCTTTGGGCCCAAGGGAGGATAAATAATCAGGTCTCACCTCTTTTCCTGTCTCCTTCAACTACAACTCTGCTTTTAGCAGTTGTATATCGTGGACTTCAACAAAAGATTTCTTGTAAAGATAGGATTTCTCGAGCTAAAATACAATAAGCAAACAAAAAGCAGAAAAAGAAAACTACTATTTGAGGGAATTGGGATGAGGGATGTTAATCCTTTGCTTTAACACTTCTATCAGCATTACTCAGGGACCCTGAAGAAAGGTCTGAACTAGGTGAGTGAGTCAGTGCTGGAGTCTTGTGAAAGCGCAGCTTACGACAAGACAGAACCTGGAGGGGGCCTTGAAACAAAGCTGGAGTTTAATGTTTTAACTATTTTAGAATAACCTTTAAAGGTAGTATGATGTTAGGAAATTTTCATCTTGATCACTTTATATTTCAGTGTTAGAGAAGTCGAATCAAACACGTCTTTGTTAACATATGCAAGATGTTTTCCTGAAAAATCCTTATTTTGAGAGATCAAATTTGCATCGTTAGCAGGGAAGCTATTAGAAAAACAAGAGCACCTAAGACTTAAACAATAAAAAAATTGTATGGATTCTTACCAGCTGTCCACTCTTGACTGTTGAAATGAACAGCTGTGAGCTTTGTGCTTCCAGTTTTCACATGGCCCACATGTCCTTGGCGGAATCCTACAGTTGTCATTTAAACAAACATATCTTTGTCATGTTGGAAGAGGCATCTGATTTCATTCTGCTGGAGTGATGTGATCTGGGTCTGCAGTAGGCAATTGGAAGCAGGTAGTACAGTTCAGAACACTGTAGGGACTAAGGTTCTCCCGGTCCTTGGCATGTAGTGTTAGTGCCCACGGAGAGGAATGAATGCCCCAGGCACCTATTTGGCAGCGCTCTGTGCCTAGGACAGTGCTCAGTACCATGGGGGAATTTTAAAGAAATTTGAGATCATCTCCGTAATCCTGTTCCCGCTGCCTTCGTGGCAGAGTCAAACTTTCTAGAAGAGAAGAAGCCTGCTCATTGATTTTCGATTACTTGGCTAAACGCTGGCTTCTAAAGCCAACTCTGTCTCAGCAGTTCCTTTGTTCTTCAGGAGCTGCCCTACTGCCTTCAGTATCCTCTCGCTTTAGTGTATTTTGCACACAACTTCAAAACATCAGTCTTCCTACAATGGAAGTAGATTTGAAGCAGATTGAATTTGAAATCATATAAGACCTGGGCCTATGTCTTGTTTAAAGATTATTCTACTGACAAGTAGTAGTAACACCTCCACTATAGAATTGTGGCGGGGATCAAATGAGATCATGTATGTAAAAGCAATTTGTAAAGAATAAAGATCAAGGGACTTCCCTGGTGGTCCAGTGGTTAAGACTCTGTGCTTCCCCTGCAGGGGGTTCGGGTTTGACCCTTGGTCTGGGAAATAAGATCCCGCATGCTGTGTGGCATGGTCTTAAAATAAAATAAAATAAAGATCAATACAAAAGTAAAATATTATTGGTATTAAGCTCTATTTTATTACGTATCCCCTTGATAATGAAAACCTTCCAAGGTTACTTATTGCCTATGGAATAAAGTCCACATGCATTAACCTGTTATAAGAGGCCCTCTCCTTTATGGCCTATTCTTCATATCTTCTATACAGAACCCATTCTTCAGGCAATCCAAGCTTTTCACAGTTCCCAGAACAAAGCATTACTTTCCTATATCTGTTACCTTTGTGAACTTAGTTCCCTTTTCTTGGAATGTTCCTCTACTTATTTTAGCCAATTGAAAGCCTACTCTTTTTTTTTTTCTTAAAAAAATTTTTTTTTCTCTCTTTTCATGAAGCTTTTATCCCATGTTTTCTTCTAAGAGATATGTAGTTTTAGGTCTTATATTTATGTCTTTGAACCATTTCAATTTTTGTATATGGTATAATAAGGGTCAACTCTCTTCTTTGGGATGTATGTATACAGTTTTCCCAGCAGCATTTATTGAAAAGACTATTCTTTCTCCTGCTCCATTTTAAAATAAGTAAATATATGTACTTATTTATACATTCCCCTTTCCCAAATGGTAGCATACTAATGCATATCTTCACCTAGCTTTTGTCATTTAACAACATATTCTGGAGATCATGTACTAGAGACCTTCACTCTCACCCCCTTTCTTTTAATTGGTGGTGTGATATTCCATTTTTTTGGGTGGACCATGTTTTATTCAACAAGTTTCCTATTGATGGACATTTGGGTTTTTTCCAGTTTTTGATATTATGTATAGGGCTGCAGTGAATAGACTTGTGCATATGTCTTTTCATTTTTTGATAGTGAATCTTTCCAGGAGGTGGGATTGCTGAGTCTAAGCAATACAAGATAAAGTTATGCCTAATTTTGTTAAATATTGCCAAGTTCTTTGCCATAAGGTTTGTACCATCTTACATTCTCAACACCAATGTTTGTGAGACCCTGTTTCTCGACACTGTTTCTAGTAGTGTATATTGTCACACTTTTGGAATTTTGTGACTCTCATAGGTGGGAAATGAAATATCACCCACTAATTTTTTAAGGCTGAAGTACCATTTCTTATTAGTTTGCAGCAGGCATATGTAACTTGTTATACCCAATACTGTACTATGGGTATAAGGGTACATACATGATCTCCCCTACAAACAGGAAGCTTTCTGAGTGAGTGAAAGTAGTGGGTCTAATTGATGTTTTAGAAAAAAATGTTTCAAGGGCTTGGAATATTGTTGGCATTCATTGTATATTTGCTGAAGGACAGGGTAAGTGAATAAGCTCAGAATTAGGAACTTGTTTTTATATACCATTTTTAGAGTCTATAATTATGTTTACAGTCATCTCCAGTGGGCGTGTTTATCTATGTGGTGGAACCCATGGAAAATTCAGGTGATTTTTGAGTGATTTTTTTTTTTTTTTCCTTGTCTGAGAAAAGATGGTCACAGAGATGTAGACCTTTTGTTTTCCCCTGAAAGATTCTGTTGAGTTCTGCACAAAACCTCCCTTGGAGAATATAGTCATTTGGAAAGTGTATTTTATTTTCTATTTACATTGCAATTTATAAAGTTCCTTCATGTCTATTGTTTGTTTTCAGCCTCACAACAGTGGTGAGACAGACACATGTCTGTTTATGGAAGAGAAATCTGTGACTCAGAAAAGTTCAGTAACTCGATCAAAGTTACTGAGACAACAGAAGCAGAGCCAGGCCTCAAACCCAGGTCTTCTGATGCCAAACCCAGCATTCTTTCTTGTACACCACAGCTGCCATCTGGAACTTGGTAAGAGTTTTATACTTTTCTTCTGTTGTTTTTCTTTAGATAGGAACAGCTTTGAAAATAAATTTTAAAAATAAAGTCACTGAGGACATTTTTTCCTTTTAATATTTATAATGTGATATCTTGTGTATGTAATATGATAAAGGAAGAAGTGTCATATAAGGCTCTATGTGTATACCTCTCCTAAGATGCTCTTGTCCTGGAATTGTGTAATCGAAGCTCAGAGAATGCATTCGTTGCTGGGTGTCATGCCACTGATATAGTCATAGGAAACATACTGTGAAGATAAAAGCCACCTGTCTTTAAAATATTTTTTTAATTCATAAGGGCAGTTTCTAGTTCACGACGTCAAGGCGAGCACATTTATTTATTCCTCTCTCACAGAAATAATTTAAAATAATATTAGAAGAATAAAAAAGATTTGTAGTCCACAGAGATGGGGAGAATTATAAGTGGTCATAAGTAGATGAGAAGAAGGTAAACATGCTTTATTAAGTTTATAGTGGAGCAGAGAGGAAGAAGAGGAGAAAACAACACCCTAGAATATGAGAGAAGTGGACTGCAAGGGTAGAAGTCACTAAGCTGCCCTGAAGAACCCTAGAGAAGCTTTGGACTCAGAACTGGAAATCAGTTCAAGATGTCTAATAGCCAACTAGTAGGTATTCTAGAAAGACAAAGCACTCATGGTAGACGGAAGGAATTGTTAAAGAAATAACATCTCCAGAGCTAAAGGGAGATTTTTTAAATTCAAACAGTCCATAAAAGCCAAGTCAGATAAATTTTTAAAAGGCCTGTATTTAGAGATATCATTGTGAAATCTCAGAACACTAAAGATTTAAAGTGGGAATTTACATCTATGAACCTTTACTTGAGGGTGTACTCCAGTAAAAAAAGGGTGAAAACCAAGAAAGGGGAAGATGTGGGATTGTTTAATAAATCATTTAACCTTACCCCACAAGAGGTCTGGCCTTTGCCACCAGCTTTCGGGAAGTAATCTCTAAACTTCTGGAATGTCATGCCTGATGGGGTGTTATTGTCTTCCTGGGGGCTTTGGGGCAGCCAAACTGTAATGGATGTGATTCAAGGTTGGGACTTTGAGTCATACCTTGAGGGCCTGGAGACTGGAGATTAAAATTGAGACTGGAGATTAAAATTGACCTTGAGGGCAGTCAATCATGCCTATGTAATGGCGCCTGAGTAAAAACTAAATACTGAGGCTCTAATGAACTTCCCTGGTTGGCAAGCATCTGTGCTTATTGTCAAAAATCAATACTGGAGAAGTAACGTGTCTTGACTCTGTGGGGAAAGGACAATGGAAGCTCTGCACTGGGTATTCCCCCAGACTCTATGTATTTCCTCCCTTGGCTGACTTTAATCTGTATTCTTTCTCTGCAATAACTCTCAACCATGAATATGATAGCTTTCAGTGAGTTCTGTGAGTCCTCCTAGTGAATTATCAAAACTGAGCATGATTTGGAGAACCCCTCAAACTTGCAACCGATGTCACATGTGAGGGTGGTCCTGTGTGGGTTGTGCTCCCTCTAACCTTGGAGTTGGTCTACCTCTTCTCAAGCATATATTATACAAAAAAACTTGTTTAGGAGAATAATGAAACAATATTCAAGGATGACAGTTATATAGTAGGCCAAGGAAGAAAACTGGTCTACTTTAGGACAGAGATTGGCAGGCCTACAGAAAAATGTTTTCAAGGAAAAGAAAAGAATCGCTTTCAAATAATAGCAGCTGCTAATGATAAGTTGCAAGATATTAGGATATGGTGGGAAAAGCCTATGAATCTTAAGAAGGTAAAAAAGAATAACCAGAAACTCTAACTAGATCAAAACACTTTACCAGAACATCATGTTCCAAATATAAAACAATTTAACACATGATTATTTTTTCAGCAATTGGTAAAATGTAAGAGAGGAGACTCTAATCTTGGCACTAGTGTATTTTCCTTTGAGTGGCACAAGGATTGTGACATCAGCAGCATAGACAAGAGAATGTAATTTTTAGCACTTTCTAGCTCTATGATGAATAATGTAATGAATAGTTATAATAATATAAAATTTGTTTATTGAGTCATGAAAATTATGTTTGTAAATACAGAAGTGAATTGTAGACATAAAATGGTCATGCCATTTGGTTAATGGCACTAGGCAGCATTTATGTAATAATTAATGACAAATTCGTGACTAGTAAATATAAAGTAAAATGTTCTTTGTAGTAAAAAAAAATTTGTTTATTGGTTATCAGCTTTTAAAATAAACTTATGCACAAAGCATGGAGGAGTTAATCTTGATTAAGAACAGAATATAAACACTCGGCTTTGATGATGTTAAAGTAAAGCTCTAGCTGACAGATGTTGGCAGATGAAAGGTAGGTACGGGAAGGGGAAGCAACTGTAAGGGTACGCACATCCTCATTTTACACAGTAAGGAGTCGAGAGAATCTGTTGGAAATTAACAAAAAAATTAAACATTGATGACATTGCTGAGCATTGGAAAAGAGGATGCTCTATCTGGGAAAAAAAACCAACTTAAGCCACTCACACTGTACACAAAAATATCAATTCTAGGTAAATTGTAGATCCTTTAGCTATGAAAGGCAAAACAATAAAGCTTTAGAAGATAATATAGAAGAATAGATTCATGATCTCAACGTGAGAGAATGATTTTTAACCATATTGGATATTAAGAAGCACCAACCTTAAAGGTAAGGATTGATTAATTTGATTACAGTAAAATTAAGAATATTAAAAATAATTAAAATAGTAAAAAGGCAAGCTGCAGGTTAGGAGATATCTGGAACACATATAATTAACAAAGTGCCTATATCCAGAATACATGAAGAACTCATACAACGCAGTAAGAAAATACAGTTCAGTAGAAAAATGGGCAAATAGACTCAACAGCCACTTTAAAACAGGAAATATCTAATAGGTCAAGAAACATATGATAAGGTGCCCAATCTCATTAGTCATCAGAGAAATGCAAATTAAAAATGAAAAGAGATGCTCCTACATATGCATCAGAATGGCTGAAATTAAAAAGACAAAATAGTGAGGATTGCCAAGGAAGTAGAGCACCTGGAATTCTCATACAACTGCTGGTGGGAATGGAAACTAGTTTAACCAATTTAGAAAGTAGTTTGACTTTATTTAAACATACTGTACTTGTGACCTAGCAATTCCTCTCTTAGGTGTACATCCAACTGAAATCTATGCCCATGTGTACCAGAAGACATGTATAAGAAAGTTTATAACAGCTTTATTCATATGCTTCAACATAGGAACAAGCTAAATGTCCATTAACAGGAGAATGTATTAATAAATTGTGATATAATTATACAATGGAATACTATAAGGCAATGAAAATGAACTACAACTGAATGTTACAATATAAATGAATCTTATAAACATTATATTGAGCTAGAAAAGGCTAATGTAAAAGAATATATAATGCATAATTCCATTTATTTAAAACTCAAAAACAGGCCAGACTGTAATGTTGAGTGATGTATTCTTAGCAAAAATGTAAAGCACCAAAACAAGGAAGTGAACACCAAAAAAATCAGGAGAGAGTTACATTTAAGGAAAAGGGAGCAAGCTGTGACATAGAAAGTATGGAGGGAGCTTCTTGGGGCTGGTATTGCTCTTCTTGATCTGAGTAGCCAATGGATGTTTGCTTCAGAATACATCTATGCTTTATGACTTTCTGAACGTGTGACATATTTTACACACCAAACCAAAAAAAAAACCAAAATGATTTAAATAAAAACAAATTCATGGTATAAGGAAATTATTTAAATTTTAAGATAATGAATAGTGAAACTAAAAATAGTGATATAATCCTGAAAATTGAGAGGTGTGGAGTCTTGTAATGAGCTCAGTTCTCCTCTGCAGTTATAGGAAGTTAATAAGAAAATCTCCAAATTGATAAACATACTATTTAGAAATAAGAACCAAAACAAACTGTAAAAGTATTGTTTTCCATTCTGTATTTTCCATTTAAAAATAATGGATTATTTTATGCTTATGTTTATTAATTTTTTAACCAAAATCCATCACATTATATTTACATTCTTATATTTTAAAAACATCTATATGACTGGACACCCAGATTATAAACAAATACATTTATTGACTGAGTTAACTTAATTTGAGGAATTTTAATTTTTGAGTGAGTTATTTTATATTACCCTATATATTGATTAAAATTATTTTATGTATTCAATAAAATATTGTCAAAAATCCTTTCTTTTCTCTGTGTTACTTTTCATATAACTTGTGAGAATGTTGAGAAGGATAGAAATAATGAGACAAGGATTTTTTGTTTTCATAGCCAAATCTCACTTTTTGTACAGTTATTTAGGACTGTGATAGAAGAGTTAAGTTTGTATTTGTAAGATGACTTTTTATCTTTCCTGACTTCATTGCATTTTAAAGGCGTCTGTATTAATAAATAACCATATCTGATGGCTTTCATAAACAGCTATCACCACCATCACCAACCAAAAACACAAACAAAGAAAATGTCTACACCTCTACAAAAACCCAGCATTATGGATGCTTCTAAGAAGCAACCTAAGGAAACAATGTCCCCATTACCTATCATTTCAGGGGTGTTGCAGTGTATTTGGGTGGAAGCACAGCTTTTAATATCAAACATTCTCATTTTATCCTAGAACTTTTTAACAATGAAGACAAGACAAATATAGATCATTTTAATCATCAGCTTAAGTGTATTTTGAGTTTACTGATAAACCATGCAAGAAAAAAGTTGCTTTTAATATAGGGACTGTATTTATTTTTTAATTCTTTGTTTGTATTTACTTTTTTTGGATTAGTTTTTATTAAAAAGAAGTAGAGTTAGTCTGAAAAAAGTATGTAAAATATTCTTTCCAAAAATGCCTTATTAATAAAAGCTTTTCAAAAAGTAGTATAAAATAGACAAGTATTCTTCCAATATTAAAAGAAATTTGCAAGTTGTGGTTTTACTCTATTAAATAGACGTCTAAAAATATGCATTAAATTCCAAGACCCTTGGACAGTAATACCATAACATTTATGATGAAATCAGAAATTTTAGTAAAGGGGAAAAAAACCTTTGGTCCAACGCAGTAGCTCTTTTTGCTAGCTAATGTAGAACTGATTGTTGTGAGGAATCTGTTGTCTCATGGCAGTTAAAGAGCATATTTATTATTCTTGTAAGTTTTCTTTTTATATTTTATTGTGTGCTTTACACTTGCTTTTTAGGCATGCATGTTCAGATATCTGGCTTCCTTTGCCTTTGGATTTTGGAACTATTTTGGCCTCGTTTCAATTGTAAGCTATCCATCTGATCGTAATGTGTCAGTACTTTTGAATATTTACAATAAAAAGAGTAAGGACACTCACTGCACTCATTTATGACATGGATGGGAGCCATCCAAATGCCCACTCTCGTTTCTGGTCACCTTGCCTCTGGTTTTCTGTTGTGTTTCAGCTTGGGGAGCTCACCTCTGTCCTTGTTCAAAATTTTAATCCACATTTCCAAAGAATGGTCATCTTAGTGCACCTATGCTAAAAGCATTGATTAGGTCTTCTTTCTCTTAGAAGGTTGCACTTCATGTAAGGGATTTAGAAGATAACTAGTTCTAGGCATAAAGGTCAACCAATCTGTTTTTAAAACAGGGTTGACAAATAACCAGCTGCAGGCACTAAGTTCAGCCTACAAGTGTGTACTCTAAAATCAGTTCTGAGTCATCTGCTCTGTGTGTTTGGCACCCCTGTTTACAGCACATCTTGAGCCTTCTTATGTAGCAATGCTATTGGTAAATAGCCTACCCTTTATGACAGCATGGATGAGAAAAGGACAACCTGATCTTGGTTGATAAAATGTGTACCTTATATGTGGTGAAAGGATATTTTGTAAAGTCTCACGCAATTATTTAAAATGCCTCTGTGTGTGTATGTGTTTGTGTGTGTGTTCACACACTTGCTTTATGTGCTATGTAATGATTCATGTTCTAAGAGGGTGTGTTTTTCTCTCTTGGAGAGCTGGCAGCCAGCCCGCCCTCTAAGAAATGGGAAATTTCTTGAGCTAATTTGGAAATGCAGTCTATGTGTTTATACCGCAAAGCTATAACTCTTTGTCCAGACAGCACTGCCAATTATCTATGATATTTCTATTCAGTATAAACTTTAAAAAAAGCCAGATCTTTTTATTAGCCTGTTTTGCATATAAATTTTTAGGATAATTGTCTATTAATATCACTTCTAAAGCAGAAAGGAGTTATTTAAAGGGATGACCTGATTGTCTTGATAAAGAAAATAATAGAGCTACAATCCATTTTCTGAAAATTTGGTCTTGAGTTTGAGTGTGGGCTGGAAGGTAAAAACTTTTGGATTAAATTCCAAACTCTAGGACAATAGGATTTAGGCCAAATAATTTACTCTTTCTATATCTTTGCTTTCCAATCTGTTAATCCGGAATCAAAACATTTACTTATCTCGTTACAGGAAAATAAAACATTGGTAAACAAAAATGCATTTGCTCTGTTTGAAGGGCTAAGCCATGTACCATTTTTCAGTGTGCTCCTTGCTTCTGGCACTAGTAGACTCCCTTGTGGTCATCACATTTCTCACTGGCAAGAAAAAGGCCTATCGCTGTGATGAGAATTCAGAGAGAAGTTCTGTGCCATGTATAGCTTAGTTAACCAGGAAACAGGCAAAATTAAGACAGATTTTGTGGAAATTCTATTTTGTGTTTTCTGAACTAGGAGAAGGCACAATTTTCTCAGAGGGCAGAAATATGCAGGAACAGGCTAGAATGACCTGTTAGGAGAATGACAAATAGAGAGGGTGGAGAGGTGGTGACATTTACTTTTCTGAGGGTCTTTTAAACAGACAAATAAAAACATGCAAAAAAATATGGTTCACAGATAAAGGCAGGAGGATTGTTTTTGTCACTTTTTTAGAGGTTCTTTTAATTTACAGCAGGCTTGTGTGAGTTATTAGGTCTGCCACCTAATAACTTAGGGTGTCAGTCTATGTGCCAAGCTGTTTACTATGTGTTGGGAACTCAAAAATGAATAATGAACAAGTTTTTGAACTCAAGGTCTTCTTAACCTCCCTGGGAGAGAAATACTTACAAATAATTACAATAATATGTGATAAGTGCTAGACTAGTAGCAAAAACACGTGCTATGATTACAAATTTTGCCTGGGGTGGTTGGGACTGAAAGGGAATATCTGCATTGGACCTTGAAGAATGAGAGGGAGTTAGGCAGAGGAGACCATTTCAGGCAGAGGACAGAGCATGAAAGGAGGTTGCAGAAGTGGATGCCGGTGAAGTGTGGGGATATTTTAGAGAGGAGAGAGTAAGTGTTTGAGGGTCAGAGAGCCCCAGGTTGGTAACTCTGCTAGGTGGTCATTCACTGGCTGTGTGATTTAGGGCACATTGCTTAGCCTCTCTGAGCCTCGGTTGCTACATCTATACATTATTATGTATCGCGTAGGGTTGTTGTGAGAATGCAATGAAACAATAAATGTAAAGGACCTAGAACAGTACAAGGACAGAGTAAATGTTCAGTAAATGGTCACTATTGTTTCATCTTTTAAAATGAGCTGCAGCTGCTGCTCTGGAACTGCAAATTGTTCAGAATATCATGGGCTTATTCTGGGAGGGGCTTCTCAACATAAATCATCCATAAAATGGAAATAATACCTACTTTCAGGGTTGTTTAAAAGAGTTAATATTAAATACAGGCCCAATAATGGTACTCAATAAACGGTAGTTATTATCATTCAAATTTTAATAACACTTTTCTTTCAATGGCCCAAATATATGTACATTTCCACACTCATACTGAAGAAATTGTGAATTTTTGTATGCACAGAATTGTGAATTTTTGTGGTTTAGCACCTTCTGCTAAACCAGAGGCAGAAAATCACTTTCGAAAGTATGTTATTTCCCCCCATAGGTAGTGTGTCATATTAATGAACATGTTTTATATATGAGCTGGCATAACCATCACACCATGTTTGTTTTTCCATTTCTGTGTCCCAGTGCTCATCATGGTACCAGGCACTTGTATTTAAGTAAATACTTAAAGAAATACCTGCTACATGAATTAGGTGGTAACTCTCTAGCTGGTTCTCTCAAACATTTTTTTTTTAAATGGAGGAAAACAATTTTAGGTCTTGAAATTGCCTTTTGAAAATGAAGTTCCCAAACCATTTGAACACTGAACACATACAAATGCATATGATATCAGCTTGTGGAGAGGATCATGCTGCTCCAAAATCTTTGTTTGCCTGGAGGTTGCATTGGTCCAACCTGTAATTATAATTGTAAAGTTATTATATCCATGATTATTATTATGACATTCCTAATAAGTATTTTTGTAGAGGTCAACCTAATGTTATATCAATAAACCAGGCCTAGAGTATCTTATGTGTACATACTTCTTCTTCCTAGTACTATATTTATATATCAGAAATGGTAGAAAATCCAGCACTTTTTAGTTTCCTGAGGAACCCTCCTTACCTTTTACTCTACCCAATTGAATAATGCTTCTGAGATGTTACATTTCCACTGTTCTTTCCAGTTTTTTTTAATTCTGAGCCCAATTTATTTTAAAAAATTTTTACTGAAATGTTCTTTCCAGTTTCAATTATGAGCATTCATAATAATGGAAATGTAGGCTGTCTCAAGCTTGTGAAAATGACACTCTCTGACTTAAAATGCTGGTTTGTAGAGGGAAAAATCAGCATGGATGCATTAGATGCACTAGAACTTTCTTATCACATTAAGCCTCTGTAGCCTCAGAGTACCAGTTACCTCTCCCACCAGCTTCTAAGCAGAACTGGACACAAGTCATGTAGCCACACACAGTCACTTCTGTCTTACTTCTGAAGGGATGCAAGAATGAGAATTCACAACTTGCCTTGAAAATCTATCTGTTCTTTAAGAACTTAGTATTTGGCTCAAATTTTGAAAAAATTGTAATGTTACAAATTTAGCATAGGTCCTCTTATTTGTTCCTCAGTAGAAAAGGAAAGAAAATATATTTAACCAACACTCTCTTTGTTGTAATCAGTTATTTGGCCTAGATTTAGAATCCTTCAGCTTGTAGAGACTTTGAAAATATATTCATCTATAAATTTGAAAACTAGGGAGATAAGTTGGGAATTTACACTCTGGAATTTTAAGAGGCTCTCTAGCTTGTTCCCAAATTTGTCCTTACTTTTAGTTGAGACATTTGATATTTTAGGCACTGCCTTTAGGATTCAGCCATCACAAATCTGGGGCCTACATTTTCAGTTGTTCTTTTCAACATTGTCGTTTATTCACTGAGCAGCTACAATTAGGTTGAATATCTAAAATTGCTATTTTTATAGGCAAAAACAACAACAACAAACCAGTGTTCAATCTCAAAAGTATTTATTGAGGACCCACCATGTGAGAAGCAAAGGTTTGATTATGAAGGGAAAGTAATCCAAGAGTAGAATACCAAACAACAGCTTTTTAAACATTCACTCTACTGAGTTGATATAATTTTTTATTTGTAAACAACATTTTATGTGGCACTTTATATGACACACAAAAATGGTTAAGTAGTATGGAAGTCTATAAAATAAAAACTGAAAGTTCTTCCCTTACCACCTGGAGTAAGTTGTTTTAAAAACTTTTATTCTGTTCCAGTGCTCTCTTTGTTTTTAAAAAAACTTCACATGTGAAATGAAATCTGCAGCGTTATTTTTCTACTCGGAATTATATCATAGACAATTCTCATACGTACAGAATACTTTTGAAATCAAGAAGAGTCAATATGTCCACTCAAATATCCTTTTAACAGTCACTTCCCACATTCAATTGTCTTTTTTTTTTTTTAAATATATTTATTTATTTATTTAAAAATTAATTATTTATTTATGGCTGTGTTGGGTCTCTGTTGCGGTGTGCAGGCTTCTCATTGAGGTGGCCTCTCCTGTTGTGGAGCACAGGCTCTAGGCGCGCAGGCTTCAGTAGTTGTGGCTTGCTGGCTCTAGTGTGCAGGCTCCGTAGTTGTGGCACACGGGCATAGTTGCTCCGTGGCGTGTGGGATCTACCTGGACCAGGGCTCTAACCCATGTCCCCTGCATTAGCAGGTGGATTCTTAACCACTGCACCACCAGGGAAGTCCCTCAATTGTCTTTTAATGGAGTACTTTTCAAAATTAGTTTTATTGTGGTAATTGCCCAAAAGCATTAAGACTTCTTATAGTCTCGAAACATTTTCATTTAAAACCATCTTTTAAAGAACATAAGGTACACGCAGTAACCACATGATTTTAGCACAGTGGATTGAAAACAAAACAAAAATAGTCATTCAAATGTTTTATCTCTACTTTACCAAATGAGAACCAACTTAGAATTTCAAAAAACTGAACTAGGCTTCAAGGGGGTGCAGATTCACCAAGGCTGGCATGAAGTAACATTGGTCTCATCTTTTTTTTTTTTTTTTTTTGCTGTTCGCGGGCCTCTCACCGCTGTGGCCTCTCCCGTGCGTTGCGGAGCACAGGCTCTGGACGCGCAGGCTCAGCAGCCATGGCTCACGGGCCCAGCTGCTCTGCGGCATGAGGGATCCTCCCGCACCGGGGCACGAACCCGTGTCCCCTGCATCGGCAGGCGGACTCTCAACCACTGCGCCACCAGGGAAGCCCCTCATCTTTTTTTTTTTTAAACTTCAGTTATAATTGACACGTTATATTAGTTTCAGGTATACAATGTAGTGACTAGATATTTGTATGGTCTCATCTTAGTTTTAGAAAAGAAGATAGTAAACTTCGAATTTCTACATTTAAGTTCACACCCTAAATTTTTCTTAAATCTTTGCCATCTTATACTGCTTATTTGCTGATGAGCTCAGGAAACCAAATGAGTAGGTAGCATACAAATGTTAATACAAAACCTCTGAAATAACTCATTGTGTTTAGTTTAACAACATTTCCCCCCCGGATATGTTGAGGTTAAATATAACATATGAATATAATAGAATCATATTTTTTACAAGTAAAAGTTTTGGTTCCCAAGGCAGACATAAATATTTCAACATTTTAATAGGTTTCCAAAAAAACATTGACTTCTAGGGGGTTCCACCTCTTAGCAAACTAGAGAATACTGTATGGTATAGCAAAAACTCTGCTCTGAAACTGAAAGGTTTACTGTCACCTCTTGAATGAAGAAAGACTTCATTGGACTAGGTAATCCTCCAGGTTTCTTTTCAGAAACACTTAGTTCTTACGTTTATTTGCAAATCCTTCAGTTCCACAGCTCCCCTGCCACACAGCCCACTCCCCAACAGAAAGAGCAAAATCTGTATCTGTAAACACCAGTTTACTGAGAAATGGGATTGATTCCATTGCTAGTAAGGATTTTTTTCAGTATCTTTTTGGCATCTTCTAAACTACAGGTCTGTCCCTATTTTAGGAGAAATAAAATGCACATCTAGGGCTTCCCTGGTGGCACAGTGGTTAAGAATCTGCCTGCCAGTGCAGGAGACATGGGTTCAAGCCCTGGTCCGGGAAGACCCCACATGCCACAGAGCAACTAAGCCCGTGTGCCACATCTACTGAGCCTGCGCTCTTGAGCCCGTGAGCCACAACTACTGACCCGCGTGCCACAACTACTGAGCCAGTGTGCTGCAACTACTGAAGCCTGTGGGCCTAGAGCCTGTGCTCCGCAACAAGAGAAGCCACCACAATGAGATGCCCGCACACTGCAATGAAGAGTAGCCCCTACTCACCGGAACTAGAGAAAGCCTGCGTGCAGCAATGAAGATCCAATGCAGCCAAAAATAAATAATGAAATAAATTTTTAAAAATGTACATCTAAATACACAAAACTATAAAAACCTGTTTTTTTAAACTTGAATTGCAAAAACATTTACTCCTTTAATCCTTTATATTGTAAAGTCTACTAGTGAACCTAAAATATTATGGATTTAATTTAACTAAAACAGTAACATAGCTATTTTTTTCCCATTTTTAAAAACATTTTTATTGGAGTATAATTGCTTTATAAATGTATGTTAGTTTCTGCTTTATAACAAAGTGAAACAGCTATACATATACATATATCCCCATATCACCTCCCTCTTGCGTCGCCCTCCCACCCTCCCTATCCCACCCCTCTAGGTGGTCACAGAGCACCGAGCTGATCTCCCTGTGCTATGTGGCTGCTTCCCACTAGCTATCTATTTTACGTTTGGTAGTGTATATATGTCCATGCCACTCTCTGACTTCGTCCCAGCTTACCCTTTCCCCTCCCTGTGTCCTCAAGTCCATTCTCTATGTCTGCGTCTTTATTCCTGTCCTGCCCTTAGGTTCTTCAGAACCTTTTTTTTTTTTTTTTTTTAGGTTCCATATATATGTTAGCATACGGTATTTGATTTTTTCTTTCTGACTTACTTCACTCTGTATGACAGTCTCTAGGTCCATCCACCTCACTACAAATAACTCAATTTCGTTTCTTTCTATGGCTGAGTAACATTCCATTGTATATGTGTGCCACATCTTCTTTATGTATTCATCTCTGGATGGACACTTAGGTTGCTACCAT
Organism: Monodon monoceros; assembly: GCF_005190385.1. Classification (NCBI taxonomy): domain Eukaryota; kingdom Metazoa; phylum Chordata; class Mammalia; order Artiodactyla; family Monodontidae; genus Monodon; species Monodon monoceros. Next base: position 66,575,793 of record NW_021703782.1, read on the forward strand.
GTCCTGGCTATTGTAAATAGTGCTGCAATGAACATTGTGGTACATGACTCTTTTTGAATTATGGTTTTCTCAGGATACATGCCCAGTAGTGGGATTGCTGGGTCATATGGTAGTTCTATTTTTAGTTTCTTAAGGAACCTCCATACTGTTCTCCATAGTGGCTGTATCAGTTTACATTCACACCAACAGTGCAAGAGGGTTCCCTTTTCTCCACACCCTCTCCAGCATTTATTGTTTGTAGATTTTTTTGATGATGGCCATTCTGACTGGTGCGAAGTGATACCTCGTTGTAGTTTTGACTTGCATTTCTCTAATGATTAGTGATGTTGAGCATCCTTTCATGTGTTTGTTGGCTATCTGTATATCTTTGTTGGAGAAATGTCTATTTAGTCTTCTGCCCACTTTTGGATTGGGTTGTTTGTTTCTTTGATATTGAGCTGCATGAGCTGCTTGTAAATTTTGGAGATTAATCCTTTGTCAGTTGCTTCATTTGAAAATATTTTCTCCCATTCTAAGGGCTGTCTTTTGGTCTTTTTTATGGTTTCCTTTGCTGTGCAAAAGCTTTGAAGTTTCATTAGGTCCCATTTGTTTATTTTTGTTTTTATTTCCATTTCTCTAGGAGGTGGGTCAAAAAGAAACTTGCTGTGATTTATGTCATAGAGTGTTCTGCCTATGTTTTCCTCTAAGAGTTTTATAGTGTCTGGCCTTACATTTAGGTCTTTAATCCATTTTGAGTTTATTTTTGTATATGGTGTTAAGGAGTGTTCTAATTTCATTCTTTTATTTTTATTTTTTAAAATTTTTAAAAAAATATTTTCTTTTTATTTCATTCATGTAGCTTAGCTGTCGACTTTTCCCAGCACCACTTACTGAAGAGGCTGTCTTATCTCCATTGTATATTCTTGTCTCCTTCTTCAAAAATAAGGTGACCATATGTGTGTGGGTTTATCTCTGGGGTTTTTATCCTGTTCCATTGATATATATTTCTGTTTTTGTGCCAGTACCATACTCTCTTAATTTCTATAGCTTTGTAGTATAGTCTGAAGTCTGGGAGCCTGATTCCTCCGGCTCCATTTTTCTTTCTCAAGATTGTTTTGGCTATTCAGGGTCTTTTCGTGTTTCCATACAAATCGTGAATTTTTTTGTCCTAGTTTTGTGAAAAATGCCATTGATAGTTTGATAGGGATTGCACTGAATCTGTAGATTGTTTTGCGTAGTATAGTCATTTTCACTGTGTTGATTTTTTCAATCCAAGAACATGATATATCTCTCCATCTGTTTGTATCATCTTTAATTTCTTTCATCAATGTCTTATAGTTTTCTGCACACAGGTCTTTTGTCTCCTTAGGTAGGTTTATTCCGAGGTATTTTATTCTTTTGGTTGCAATGGTAAATGGGAGTGTTTCCTTAATTTCTCTTTCAGATTTTTCATCATTAGTGTATAGGAATGCAAGTGATTTCTGTGCATTAATTTTGTATCCTGCTACTTTACCAAATTCTTGATTAGCTCTAGTAGTATTCTGGTAGCCTCTTTAGGATTCCCTATGTATAGTATCTTGTCATCTGCAAACAGTGACAATTTTACTTCTTCTTTTCCGATTTGGATTCCTTTTATTCTTTTTCTTCTCTGACTGCTGTGTCTAAAACTTCCAAAACTATGTTGAATAATAGTGGTGAGAGTGGACAACCTTGTGTTGTTCCTGATCTTAGAGGAAATGGTTTCAGTTTTTCACCATTGAGAACGATGTTGGCTGTGGGTTTGTCATATATGGCCTTTATTATGTTGAGGTAAGTTCCCTCTATGCCCACTTTCTAGAGAGTTTTTATCATATATGGATGTTGAATTTTGTTGAAAGCTTTTTCTGCATCCATTGTGGTAATCATATGGTTTTTCTCCTTCAATTTGTTAATATGGTGTATCACCTTGATTGATTTGCGTATATTGAAGAATCCTTGCTTTCCTGGGATAAACCCCACTTAATCATGGTGTATGATCCTTTTAACATGCCATTGGATTCTGTTTGCTAGTATTTTGTTGAGGATTTTTGCATCAATGTTCATCAGTGATATTGGCCTGTAGTTTTCTTTCTTTGTGACATCTTTATCTGGTTTTGGTATCAGGGTGATGGTGGCCTTGTAGAATGAGTTTGGGAGTGTTCCTCCCTCTGCTATATTTTGGAAGAGTTTGAGAAGGATTGGTGTTAGCTCTTCTCTAAATGTTTGATAAAATTTGCCCGTGAAACCATCTGGTCCTGGGCTTTTGTTTGCTGGAAGATTTTTAATCACATTTCCAATTTCAGTGCTTGTGATTGGTCTGTTTATATTTTCTATTTCTTCCTGGTTCAGTCTTGGAAGGTTTTACTTTTCTAAGAATGTGTCCATTTCTTCCAGGTTGTCCATTTTATTGGCATATAGTTGTTTGTAGTAATCTCTCATGATCTTTTGTATTTCTGCAGTGTCAGTTGTTACTTCTGCTTTTTCATTTCTGATCCTGTTGATTTGAGTCTTCTCCCTTTTTTTCTTGATGAGTCTGGCTAATGGTTTATCAGTTTTGTATATCTTCTCAAAGAACCAGTGTTAGTTTTATTGATCTTTGCTATTGTTTCCTTCATTTTGTTTTCATTTATTTCCGTTCTGATCTTTATGATTTCTTCTGCTAACTTTGGGGTTTTGTTTTTCTTCTTTCTCTAATTGCTTTAGGTATAAGATTAGGTTGTTTATTTGAGATGTTTGTTGTTTCTTGAGGTAGGACTTCCCTCTTAGAACTGCTTTTGCTGCATCCCATAGGTTTTGGGTTGTTGTGTTTTCATTGTCGTTTGTTTCTAGGTATTTTTTGATTTCCTCAGTGATCTCTTGGACATTTAGTATTGTATTGTTTAGCCTCCATGTGTTTGTATCTTTTACAGATTTTTTTCCTGTAATTGATATCTAGTCTTATAGCGTTGTGGTCGGAAAAGATACCTGATACCGTTTCAATTTTCTTAAATTTACGAAGGCTTGATTTGCCACCTAAGATATGATCTGTCCTGTAGAATGTTCCATGAGCACTTGAGAAGAATGTGTATTCTGTTGTTTTTGGATGGAATGTCCTATAAATATCAATTAAGTCCATCTTGTTTATTGTATCATTTAAAGCTTGTGTTTCCCTATTTATTTTCATTTTGGATGATCTGTTCATTGTTGAAAGTGGTGTGTTGAAGTCCCCTAATATGGTTATGTTACTGTCAATATCCCCCATTATGGCTGTTAGCACTTGCCTTATGTATTGATGTGCTTCCTATGTTGGGTGCATAAATATTTACAATTGTTATATTGTCTTCTTGGATTGATCCCTTGACCATTATGTAGTGTGCTTATTTGTCTCTTGTAATAGTCTTTATTTTAAAGTCTCTTTTTTGTGATATCAGAATTGCTACTCCAGCTTTCTTTTGATTTCCATTTGCATGGAATATGTTTTTCCATCCCGTCACTTTCAGTCTGTATGTGTCCCTAAGTCTGAAGTGGGTCTCTTATTGACAGCATATGTACGGTTCATGTTTTTGTATCCAATCAGCCAATCTATGTCTTTTAGTTGGAGCATTTAATCCATTTACATTTAAGGTAATTATCGATTTGTATGTTCCTATTACCACTTTCTTAATCGTTTTGGGTTTGTTTTTGCAGGTCTTTTCCTTCTCTTGTGTTTCCTGCCTAGAGAAGTTTCTTTAGCATTTGTTGTAAAGCTGGTTTGGTGGTGCTGAATTCTCTTACCTTTTGCTTGTCTGTAAATGTTTTAATTTCTCTGTTGAATCTGAATGAGATCCTTGCTGGGTAGAGTAATCTTGGTTGTTGGTTTTTCCCTTTCATCACTTTAAATATGTGCTGTCACTCCCTTCTGGCTTGCAGAGCTTCTGCTGAAAGATCAGCTGTTAACCTTATGGGGATTCCCATGTATGTAAGTTGTTGTTTTTCCCTTGCTGCTTTTAATATTTTTTCTTTGTATTTAATTTTGATAGTTTGATTAATATGTGTCTTGGTGTGTTTTGCCTTGGATTTATCCAGTATGGGACTCTCTGCACTTCTTGGACTTGATTGATTATTTCCTTTCCCATATTAGAGAAGTTTTCAACTATAATCTTTTCAAATATTTTCTCAGTCCCTTTCTTTGTCTCTTCTTCTTCTGGGACCCCTATAATTCAAATGTTGCTGCATTTAATGTTGTCCCAGAGGTCTCTGAGACTGTCCTCAATTCTTTTCATTTTTTTTTTCTTTATTCTGCTCTGTGGTAGTTATTTCCACTATTTTATCTTCCAGGTCACTTATCTGTTCTTCTGCCTCAGTTATTCTGCCATTGATTCCTTCTATAGAAGTTTAATTTCATTTATTGTGCTGTTGATCATTGTTTGTTTGCTCTTTAGTTCCTCTAGGTCCTTGTTAATCGTTTCTTTTATTTTCTGCATTCTATTTCTATGATTTTGGATCATCTTTACTATCATTACTCTGAATTCTTTTTCTGGTAGATTGCCTATTTCCTCTTCATTTGTTTGGTCTGGTGGGTGTTTGCCTTGTTCCTTCATCTGCTGTGTGTCTCTCTGTCTTCTCATTTTGCTTAACTTACTGTGTTTTGGGCCTCCTATACACAGGCTGCAGGTTCATAGTTCCCGTTGTTTTTGGTGTCTGCCCCCAGTGGCTAAGGTTGGTTCAGTGGGTTGTGTAGGCTTCCTGGTGCAGCAGGCTGGTGCCTGTGTTCTGGTGGATGAGACTGGATCTTGTCTTTCTGTTGGGCAGGCGTGCATCTGGTGGTGTGTTTTGGGGTGTCTGTGACCTTATTATGATTTTAGGCAGCCTCTCTGCTAATGGGTTGTGTTGTGTTCCTGTCTTGCTAGTTGTTTGGCGTAGGGTGTCCAACACTGTAGTTTGCTTGTCGTTGAGTGGAGCTGGGTCTTAGCATTGAGATGGAGATCTCTGAGAGAGCTTTCGCTGTTTGATATTATGTGGAGCTGGGAGGTCTCTGGTGGACCAATGTCCTGAACTTGGCTATCCCACCTCAGAGGCACAGGCCTGACACCCAGTCGGAGCACCAAGACCATGTCAGCCACATGACTCAGAAGAAAAGGGAGAGAAAATGAAGGAAAGAAGGAGAAAAATAAAATAAAATAAAGTTATTAAAATAAAAAATTAAGTTATTAAAAATAAAAAAATTGAAAAGTAATTTAAAAAAAAGAAAGAAAGAAGAGATCAACCAAACCAAAAAACAAATCCACCAATGATAACAAATGCTAAATAACTATACTAAAAAAATAAAATAAATGGACAGACAGAACCCTGGGACAAATGGTAAAAAGCAAAGCTATGCAGACAAAATCACACAAAGTCCACTGTCTCAATTTTGGGATGATTCGTTGTCTATTCAGGTATTCCAGAGTTGCAGGGTACATCAGGTTGATTGTGGAGATATAATCTGCTTCTCCTGAGGCTGCTGGGAGAGATTTCCCTTTCTCTTCTTTGTTCGCACAGCTCCTGGCATTTAGCTTTGGATTTGGACCCCCCTCTGCGTGTAGGTCACCTGAGGGTGTCTGTTCTTGGCTCAGACACGACAGGGTTAAAGGAGCAGCTGATTCGGGGGCTCTGGCTCACTGAGGCAGCGGGAGGGAAGGGTACGGAATGCGAGGTGAACCTGCGGCTGCAGAGGCTGCTGTGACATTGCACCAGCCTGAGGCACGCCGTGTGTTCTCTGGGGTAAGTCGTCCCTGGATCATGGGACCCTGGCAGTGGTGGGCTGCACAGGCTTCTGAGAGGGGAGGTGTGGAGAGTGACCTGTGCTCGCACACAGGCTTCTTGGTGGCTGCAGCAGCAGCCTTAGCATCCCATGCCCGTCTCTGGTGTCTACGCTGATATCTGCGGCTCGCGCCTGTCTGGAACTCGTTTAGGTGGTGCTCTGAATCCCCTCTCCTCGCGCACCCCAAAACAGTGGTCTCTTGCCTCATCGGTAGGTCCAGAATTTTTCCCGGACTCCCTCCCGGCTAGCAGTGGCGCACTAGCCCCCTTCAGGCTGTGTTCACGCAGCCAACCCCAGTCCTCTCCCTGGGATCTGACCCCCGAAGTCCAAGCCTCAACTCCCAGCCCCCGCCCGCCCCGGCGGGTGAGCAGACAAGACTCTCGGGCTGGTGAGTGCTGGTCGGCACGGATCCTCTGTGCAGGAATATCTCCGCTTTGCCCTCTGCACCCCTGTTGCTGTGCTCTTCTCCATGGCTCCGAAGCTTCCCTCCCACCATCTGCAGTCTCCGCCTGGGAAGGAGCTTCCTAGTGTGTGGAAACCTTTCCTCCTTCACAGCTCCCTCTCAGAGGTGCAAGTCCCATCCCTCTTGTTTTGTCTCTGTTTTTTCTTTTTTCTTTTGCCCTACCCAGGTACGTGGGGAGTTTCTTGCCTTTTGGGAGGTCTGCAGTCTTCTGCCAGTGTTCAGTAGGTGTTCTGTAGGAGTTGTTCCACATGTAGATGTATTTTTGATGTATTTGTGGGGAGGAAGGTGATCTCCACGGCTTACTCCTCCGCCATCTTGAAGGTCTCCAACATTGCTGTTTTAATGTAGCTGTGCATTTTGTACCAGATTTGGACCAAATAATGCATCTTTACCAAAAAAATTACAAATTATAAGTACTATCTGCCTGTAGACATGCAGGGTTCATTTTCTTACAGCATGGAATGTGAACATGAAAATCTTAGGAAAATACAAGGTTTTCTCCTTTCCCTATCTTCACATTGTATGTTGAAAGCTAAAGTACGAACCATTCAAGATAGATTGATATGTGTGGGAATCTTACTTTTTTGTCTGTTGAAAATGATCAATAAAAGGCTTTATTTAAATTTACCTAAGACAAAAGAATATATATTTTTAAATGCATAAAATGTACTCTTTCTCAGTTTTTTTGGCTGTATAATATTAGGAGCTGACTGTAGCCTATCTTGTTTTGTTTCTTTTTTTTTTGGTTGTTGAGAAAATGAGAGGTCAGCAAAGTTTACCCAGAGCACTGCTGAAGGGATCAAGTGTTGTCATGTTCTGCACTGATAGACATCTAAGTGGAATACTCTGGGTGCTCAACCTGAATTACTGTTAAGTCATTTTATGCTGATGAGTGATTTTTATACAGTGGAGCCTCAGAATGCATTCTGTCTCCATTTCTATGTCTGGAAAATATTTAGATGATTATCTGAAAAAAAAAGCTTCTATTTGTAGATCTGGGGAAATTAAATCAGGACTGGATGATCAGACCTTTTCTTTATAAAAGGCAGTAGGGACACTTATTTGTTATTATCGTATATTATTTGTTTGCACAAAAATAATACATGTATTCATTGCAGAAAAATCCCAAACCACAAATAAACAACAATAACAAATTGCTAGTGGCATCCGGAGAGATTACCATAATAACATTTTGGAATCTAATCTTCCAGTCTTCTGAGTATAAATGAATGCATGTAGCAGAATGCTTAGAACATCAGCTAGGGAATAACCACTCCTCCCTTCCTAGGTGGAGGGTTTATTAGCTTTATGTTTAAAGAACGAAAAAAAGAAGTTTCCAGGTCTCAGCTACCAGTGGACAATCTCTGAATCCGTCTGTTGTGCTTGGAGGATCAGTTTAGTTTTGGCCTCTAAATTTAATGTCTGAGAAGAGGGGTACGTAAGATCAATTATTTCTTGGTGAGTCTAAAAAGAAGAGTGACTGAGCTCTAAAGTGGAAATAAGGGGAAGGGAAAAGGTTGGATGCTTAAGGAAGTCAGAAGAGCTCTGGTCTGGTCATCAATAAGACTGAATTTAGATCCTACCCACTATTTGACCTCCGGTCAATTGCCAGCCTCCCTGGGCACCATTTCCCATGAAGGGTTTGTCGATAAGGGAGAGTGGAAGGTGGGAGAGAGATGGCAGAAATGTCTAAGACGTAGCTCCTAATTAGTAGGGAAGATTGGCCTGAGAAAGAACTATATTTCTAAATTGGGTGGTGGTGGTGGTGAGGAGATAAGGAGGGGAGAGGACCTTAACAGAGGACTCAGCTAAAAGTCTGATCTCATTTAATATCTTCATTCAGGATCTAGACCCGTGCTGACCAATGTGGCGGCTTCTAGCCACGTGTGGCTACTGAACACACAAAATGTGACTAGTCTGAATTGAAATGTGCTGTAAGTGTAAAATACACACTGGATTTTGAAAACTTAGTACAAAGAAATGTAAAACATCCCCTTAACAATTTTAAACTATTGATTCAATGTTGAAGTGATAGTATTTTAGATATATTGGGTTAAATAGAAATATATTATGAAAGTTTATTTTACCTTTTCCTTTTTAATTTTTTTAATGTGGTAACTAGAAAAATTTAAATTACATATATGGTCTGCATTCTGTTTCTATTGGACGGTGCTGATCTAGGACACAATGTCAGTGAATCACACTTTTAGAAAAAGTGCAGTCATTAACTTATATACAGATGTGGAAGATGTTACAATTTTTTTTTTTTCAGTACGTGGGCCTCTCACTGTTGTGGCCTCTCCCGCCGCGGAGCACAGGCTCCGGATGCGCAGGCTCAGCGGCCATGGCTCACGGGCCCAGCCGCTCCGCCGCATGTGGGATCTTCCAGGACTGGGGCACGAACCTGTGTCCCCTGCATCGGCAGGCGGACTCTCAACCACTGCGCCACCAGGGAAGCCCAGATGTTACAATTTTCAGAATCATCTAATAGAATGAGTATCATCAGAAACTCAGATATTTTGTAGACAAGAGAAAAGCAGGAAAATGAGAATGACTAAAACACTTGAAGGTAAATAATGATAACAGGTTTACAAGTACATGAATACAAACTTCCTCATGACAAAAAGCAGTTCAGAGCTAGTCTCACTTCAGGGAAACATGCTGGAATCACATCCCATTTGCAGTGGTTGATTATTTTAACTGCAGCTTTCTGCAGACTACCTGTAATAGCTTTAGGCAAGAAGGTAGGGATGGGAGAAGAGGAAGGAACGAGGAATGGCTTATGAAGCATATTTATAGACTTTATAGATTGGGCTCACTGCAGGAATGAGTTAATACGTGTCAATAAATGACTACCACTGCTCTGATAAGCTGAAGGCATTTGCTAAATAGCAGTTCATCTTCCTGGAAAATTTCCTTTACCTCATACAGATGAATCAGTTTACTTCCAGAAAGTAGTACACTTACTGTAGACTCAGTTTAGTCCTAGTAATTAAATTCAGTCAGCCAAGTAGGGTCAGATTTCAAAGTAATAGGAGGGAGATAAAACTCTGAAAGGATTTTGGAAATGTCTTAAACACCATACGCAATGGCTTTTCACAGTCTTCATCCTTCTAAACTCCAGAGGACCACTCGACAGGAATAACCTTCCCTTTATTATTGTCTTCTCCATCACCTTCTGTGATGTGATGTCCAAAGCCCTCATCTTACTGCTCTAACCCGTCTTGTCACGGAGGCAGTGTAGCATCAATTGAAGAGCCAAGGTTTGTGGGTTGTAATGAAAATTTGGGGTGATAGTTTATGTAAAGTACACAGGTTCTCAATAGATTATAGGTATTAGTGTTTCTTAAATTACTTTTTACTGAATATTTTCTTTCAACTAATCCATAAGTTTATGTTCTCTCCTCTTCATACATTGTGGAATTCTATTTACTCCTTTACTTTCAAACTTCACCTCTGTGGTGATAGGAGGCTGCAAATGCCATATCTGAATCCTTCTTTGACTGCACAGTGTAAGCACCATCAAGGTTTTCTAGGCCTGGGTATCTGGATAACAGGTAAATGCTTCTTTCCCCTAAAACTCCCTGCTTCTAAGAGCCCTCATGTCTACACACCTCTCCACTTTTGCCAGATTAGCATCATAGACGCATGCTTGGGTCTTCCGACTGCCTGTCCTTCCAGCCTTGCACACCCCAGAGCTCTGTGAATAGGTGCAAGACACAAAACCCAGCTCCAGCTGAGTTTGGGTTCATGTGGGAGTTCCAGGAGACCACGGAAGTTTGATGATGGTGTCAAGATGACTATTTCTTTTTTAACCACTTTATTGAGGTATAATTACACATTTTAAAAAGCTGTACATATTTAATGTATACAACTTTCCGTGATTGACAAGATAGAGAGATTGTGTTGACAAGCTTTAGCTGTGGGGCATTGCGCAGGTCATGTCACCTCGCTGTCTCAGTTCCTTCATTTATTTGTAGGATGAGTGAGCTGGACTGCATCTCTAAACTTCCCAGTGCTGGGATACTGAGCTTCTAGAAAGCAATAGGCATGGAGAGGAAGGCGAGGCTCACAGTATTCTTCTAAGTTTTCAAATGAAAGAGTATTGCTGAAAGGATAGTGGGAATGGATTGGCATTCTCAGAAAGTGCATGTTATGGGTAAATTTCAATAGCTGTGATAAATCCACACTGTGTGAGTAAAAGCTTGCTATCCCTGACAAGTTCTGTGTACTTGTTACTAATTTTGCTACTGAGATGATCACTTATATATCATAAATCATATGATTTGTTAATCATAAAAATTTTGCTCATTTTTAACTTTATAGATTACCAAAATCTATATTTATTTATTAAGAATTAAACAAATACCCAATACATTTCCACTGTAAAAAAAATTCAAACAATAGAGAAAATGAAAAGAAGACAGTAAAAATCAAATGACCCAAACTGTGGTCGTCCAGAAATAGTCATTTAAAAACTTTTGGTTAGTATCCTAATGTATATGACGTTATGTAAATGAGATCAAACTATAAATGCTGTTTTATAAACTGCTTTTTAAAAATCTCTATTTTTTCAACAAGGACTATTGATTTAGAATAATCTTTTGTAATGGCCACATTCCACTCTATGGCTGTACCGTAATATATATTCCTTTCCCAATGGACATTTAAGCTATTTCTAATTTATGACTATTATAGATGATAAATGTCAAGTCACATCTAAGCTTACAAACATATTCAAAACCACTCAGAGTGTTTTCTTAGATAATTAAGAGGCAGTCAGTGAATACACTTTGATAATCAGATTGTCACGGCAATGCCCAGTTCCTGATTTACAAAAGATTCGTGTGTTGTGACCATTATTTTCCTGAAGAGTGGAAACTTGTACTTCATCACTATATCTAAAAATTAATTTCATACTATTAGAGATGAGAAGGTAAAGTATCCTTTCCTCAGCTGAAACTATTATATTTATTTCTAATTTAACCATCCCTGATGCACATGTACTGGCTTCTCATCTCATTTGAATATGAAGTTTCATTGTCATTCATGTTAGAAGCTCTTTGTAAATTTATTTATTATTTATTTATTTATTTTTGGCTGCGTTGGGTCTTTGTTGCTGCACACGAGCTGCTCGTGGGCTTTCTCTAGTTGCAGCGGGGGCTTCTCTTCATTGTGGTGCACGGGTTTCTCATTGCGTTGGCTTCTCTTTGTTGTGGAGCATGGGCTCTAGGCGCGTGCGCTTCAGTAGTTGTGGCACACGAGCTTAGTTGCTCTGCGGCATGTGGGATCTTCCTGGACCAGGGCTCGAACCCATGTCTCCTGCATTGGCAGGTGGATTCTTAACCACTGCGCCACCAGGGAAGTCCATTTACTGTTACTCTTGAACAAGATTAAATTCTGATTATGAGAGAGAGAGATGTTCTTATAGGCACATATCCTCTATCCCTGATTTTATCTCACTCATTGTTAATAATGATAATTTCAGGCTTCCTTCAACTTTAACATGGATACTTCTCCAGAGAAACAGGAACAGCAAACTACTCTTATCTGTCTAGCTGGCTTATGCGATTTTGGGGGCTAGCAAGAGTGAAATTTGTAGGGCTTGTCAGTAGACTAGAAACTCTAGCAGGAGTCAGTGTTGTAGTCTTGAATCTGAAGGCAGTGTGGTGGTAGAATTCACTCTTCCATGGGGCACCTCAGTCTTTGCTCTTAAGGCCTTCAACTAATTGGATGACGCTCCCCCACATTATGGAGAGAAATCCACTTTACTCAAAGTCTACCGATTTAGATATTAATCACATCTAAAAAATACCTTTACAAGCAACATCTAGACTGGTATTAGATCAAACAACCATAGCTTAGCCAAGTTGACAGATAAAATTGGCCATCACACCTCTATAGATGTATAAATGCAAATATTTATAGACAGGTATTGATATAGATATGTACATAAATAAAAGAATGTATGATATGTAATGTCTTTGTCTTTGCTTAATTCTGCCAATTTCATTTTTAAATTTAAAGGCAGTATGACTTGGAAATCACAGGAATTTAAGGAACTATTGGCATACTGAATTTGACTCCTTATGCTTGCTTCCAATTTGAGTTTATCTGGCTTGTCCAGATTCTTTGAATTTATGATTGATATGATAGTGTGGTAGGTACAATAGTGGCCCCCAAAGATGTCCACATCCTAATCCTGAAACCTATGAATATGTTACCTTACATGAAAAGGGGGAATTAAGGTTGCAGACGGAATTAAGTTTGCCTATCAACTGACCTTAAAATAAGGAGATTATCTGGGATTATCCAAGTGTGTCTCCTATAATCATAGGGTCCTTAAATGTGGAAGAGAGAGACAGAAGAGGAGGTCAGAGTGATAAGATGTACTATGGATGGACTCGCATACTTCACAAATTCATATGTTGAAGTCCTAACCCCCAACGTGATGGCATTTGGTGATAGGGCCTTTGGGAAGTAATTAGGTTTAGATGAGGTCATGAGGGTAGGCCCCTCCTGATGGAATTGGTGCCCTTATCTCTTATTACAGACACCAGAGAGCTTGCTCTCTCTACCATGTGAGAACACAGTGAGAAGGTGGCCATCTGCAAGTCAAGAAAAGAGCTTTCATCCATCCATGCTGGCACCCTGATTTTGGAATTTCTATTCTCCAGAACTGTGGGAAAATAAACGTGTGTTGTTTAAGCCACCCGGCCTATCGTATTTTGTTGTGGCAACCCGAGCTAGCTAGATGGGATGTGAGAAGGACTTGGCCCAACGTTGCTGGCTTTGAAGACAAAGGAAGGGGACTATGAGCCAAGGAAATCAGGTGGCCTCTAGAAAATGGAAAAGGCAAGGAAACAAATTCTCTCCATATCCTTCAGAAAGGAACTTAGCCCTGATGACACCTTGACTTTAGCCCTGTGAGGCCCATTTCAGACTTCTAATCTAGAGATTTGTAAACTACTACATTTGTGTTGTTTTAAGCCATGAAGTCTGTAGTTATTCAGGAGATTGGGCACATTCAGAGTGGTATGGCCATAAACTTTGTAGTAATTTGATATAGCATCAATAGAAAACTAATATAGATACTAAGAATCAGATGGGCAGGGCTGAGCACTTAATATTTCAACAAATTTAAATATGTCAAAGTTTAGGCTACAGTTATTAAAACTAGAGATAAAGATGCTTTAAAAATTTTGCTAGCACATGTACAAAGCATCAAAGACTCTAGTGATTTTGTTCTGTTGTTTTTATCGATTCAGGGCATGTATTTCAAATATTATTAAGAGAATCTCATTGGTGCTTGTATTTTAGTATTATTGAATAATTTGTAAGGATGAAATCAAGATTTTATTTGCAGCTAATTTCTACACTCAATCACAACAGTAAATTGACTGCTGTGATCTTGATATAATTAACTTTTTAAAAGTCCTATCTTAGCCATAGCTCCTAAAAACAGAAAGAAAATAATTGTATAAATTCAGTATTTGATAAATTGTAATAGCCATGCTTACCTTATGCTAAGGACATATTTTTTTAAGACATATTATTTTATTTAATTTTTCTAATTACTTTGTGAAATAGGGGTTCTGTCCATTTTACAGGTAAAGGAAGTGAGGCACAGTATCCAAATGGTGAAGATGGCTATCTGAACCTAGGCAGTCTGAATCCTGACACTGTGTTTTAAGCCATTTTACACACTGCTACATATACTATAATGAAATTATGTTCTTAATTGTAGACTTAACATCCAGTAAAGTAAAAAGATAAACAGAATTTTAAAAGAGGTAGTAGGCGGTCCTCAGCAAGATTCTAAAATTATCTACCTACATGTCTATCTGTTGATCAATCTTTTTTGGTCTGAGTTGGAGAAGAAGATTCCTCAGTCAAACAGGCTGGGATTAGAAAGCATAAAGGAAGTGAACAACCCTTCTATAATCTCTCTTGCCTTTTCCCAGAGGAACCTTAAGAAAAAGGGATTTATTCACTGGTTTAGCGTATGCTTTTATCACCTATCTCCCCTCTTCCTGTCATCCAGGATGAAGAAAGCAGTTTTTGGAGTTTGGTTACTGACCAATGGACCTTTGTATTACCCTGAAAGGAGCAGTGCCAGTGTAATGGCAAGTTCACTAAAACAGGAGCCAGAAGATTTGGGGCATAAGATTTAATCTCTTCACTCTCAGTTTTCTCCCCTAGAAAATGGGCATATTTACACCTACTTTTACGGATTTTTTTTTTTTTGAGGATTAAATAACATACTATATTTAAAGCATTTGGCACAGAGTACATACTCAGTATTGTTAGGAAAATTGTTCCTTTTCCTTTTTCTCTCCCTCCTTCACAATCTTTTAACTATTCCCTTTCATTCTAGACCCAATGCTACCACTTCCTAATTTTGTGTCCTAGGGCAAATTTCTTAAACTCTGTGACCTCTTAATTTCTTTTATCTTTAAAATGAGGAACAAAAATACTGGTTTTGGCTGTCTAGAGCAGTTTTTTTCCCCTTTCCTTTTTTGTTCTCCTTTCTCTCTCTCTTTCTTTCCCTTTCCTCCTTCCTTCCTTCCTTCCTTCCTCCCTCCCTCCCTCCCTCCCTCCCTCCCTCTCTCTCTCCCTCTCCCTCCCTCTCCCTCCTTCCCTCCCTCCTTTCTTTCTTCCTTTCTTTCTCTCCCTCCCTCTCTCTCTTTTTCTTTCTTTCTCTTTCTTTCTTTCTTCCCTCCCTCCCTCCCTCCCTCCCTCTCTCTCTCTTTCTTTCTTTCTTTCTTTCTCTCTCTCTTTCTTTCTCTCTTTCCTTTCTTTCTCCCTTTTCCTTCCTTCCAGATCAGAAGAAACTCCATCTATAGAGTTGGTGACTAAATCACTCTTCAGTTATAAATGACAATGCTAATAAAGAACTTGGAATTTGTTATGTAATTAATAGCAAAACACTTTATATAAATACTCACAGAGGCATATGAGGTTCCTAAATTTAAATTTCTTCTTGACTTGACCCTGATCAAAACCCACCAATGGCTTCTCATTGCCCTTAGATGAAGTCTGAAGTTCTTAACAAAGCCTTCACATAAGTCTTGCCTATGTCTTCAGTCTCCTCTGAAACCTTTCTTTCTCTATCATGTTGGTCTTCTTTCAATATTTCATATATACTACTAAGGTCCTTTCCATGCCAGATCTTTACTTATGCTAACAACCTCTCTTTCTTTTCCTTCCTCTCCTGTTTGACAACTTCTCAGCCTTTAAATCTCACCTTAAAAATCACTTCTTCTAGGAAGAATTCTGTCTTCCTTACCATCCTCCATTCAACTAGATCAGTTGCCATGTCATCTATACTCAACTTCTGTTCATTACTTTGTCTTTCATGGCATTTGTTTCAATTTCAATTAAATTCTCATGTGTGTAATTATTTATTTGATGTTTATCCCTTGAAAGGTTATAAGTCTTGTTCACCACTGCATCCCTAGTCCCAGGTAAAAGCTTGAACATATGATTTGCTCAGTACATATGTATTGAATAAATAAATATTTTTTACAGAAGACCTGGAGAGGTTAGGTATTACATCTGAGCTCAAAACAGATGACCAGTGGCAAAGCCAGTCACTGAACCTGTCTACCTGATGCCAAGGCTCCTGCTTAAATATCTTCCTTTTTGTTTGTGAGAATAATTGATATATTTGAAAAGTTTAATAAAGTCATAATTGAGACAAGTACCATTTTTAAGTATTATCAAAAAGTGAATCTTTTCTACCTCATCTGAAACTACTCCAACAAAGAGAATATTAAAAAAAAAAAATTGGAAGGGTAGCAATATGATGATGGTTCTTGAACCATTATCAGAAGAATATGGACAAAGGAATACAGGAGAAAAAGACGTCTCATAAAATTAGAATTGAGGGGCTCCATAATTGTTCTTCCTATTATGAGAGGTATATGAATAGGAACTTCAAAGAATTCCTAGGTTATTAGATCAATTGTAGTCATCCATGGCTTCAAAGACTTGCTCTTTCTAAATACACTGTACAATCACTAACTTGTATTGGAGTATGCATAGTAATCATCCTGGGAAGTCAGTAGTGCCTCTCTCAACTTCTGATCCACCTTCTAAGTTTCAGTTCTTACGTCATCAATTGTGATTGTGATCAAGGGTGAGTATTTTAGTTTGCTAGGACTGCCATAACAAAGTACCACAGACTGGGATGGGGGGTGGGGTGGTGGTGGTGGGATGAATTGGGAGATTGGGATTGACATATATGCACTAATATGTATAAAATAGATAACTAATAAGGACCTGCTGTATAAAAAAGAAATAAAATTCAAAAACAATAACAACAACAGCAAAGTACCACAGATTGGGTGGCTTACACAAAAGAAATTATTTTTTTCACAGTCCTAGAGGCTAGAAGTTTGAGATCCAGCTGTCAGCAGGATTGCTTTCTTCTGAGACCTCTTTCCTTAGCTCGTAGTTGACCATCTTCTCCCTGTATCTTCACATGGTCTTCCCTCTTTGTATGTGTGTATATGTGTATGTATGCGTGTGTGCGTCCTAATCTCGTCTTCTTACAAAGATACCAGTCATTTTGGATTAGAGCCCACTTATATGATCTCGTTTTACCTTAATTACTTTTTGCACTATAATTAAGTAATGTAATATCTCCCCAAATAGTAACAGTCTGAGGTACTGGGGATTAGGACTTCAACATATAAATTTGGGGGCTACACAATTTAGCTCATAATAGTGATGTTCAAAATACTTAAGAACCTGTTGGGCAAGGTACTGCAGCAGCCCTCTGCTGTGCTTTAGTTTAGAGATAGGGGGACCAGGTCCACTGGAGCAGTGGGAGGACACCTGGAGGACTAGTAGTAGTGGCAATTTGCCAGGTGGTAGAAAAGTATTTCAACGTTTTGATAACAAATATGGCCATTCTGGGACACAGCAGCTGAATTTCTATCTTGGACATGTATGAGGAATTAAACCAGCCATTCTGAGTGCGGAATTAAACCACCCATTCTGAGTGCATTAAGCCTGGTCTTCTTTCTTGGAATTATTGCCAAGGTTGAACTCAGTCAGTTAGGATGGGTAAGGGATTCCCAGCTGTGTGTTACACTCAGCGTAGGAGCAGGAAGAGTGTGGTGACTCTCTTTCCTTGATTTACTAAGGTCTTAATTGTTTTCGTAAGGACAGTGGGGTGGTAGGTGGGGTGAGGGCTGGGAGAAATGGTGATTGAGAAGTTGTAAGCAGGAGAGTGATCTCAAAATAGCTCTCAGAAGATTGGGGTATGTGGACAGGGTCAGAAAGGCAGGAAACTGGGACACCAGTTAGGATTCTCTTACAAGGACCCAGGCATGAGTGGATAAAGGTCTTAATTAAGTAGGGTGCAGTAAAAATGGAAAGAAAGAAATGGGTTGGAGAAAAGGAGGTTGGAGGTTGTGGACTCTCTTTAAGAGGCTTATTCCAATGCCCACTGCCAGCTATCCTGGCAGAGGAAAGAGCTTCCCACTGCTGGCTCCCAGGTAGTCCCAGCAGCCAGAACCTCAGATGCTGTAGTTTTCCTTATCTCAGTGAATGAGGAGAGCCTGAAGTCAGTGCTTGTTTAGCCTTTCCAACGCCCCCCGCCGAAGGGGGAGGATGTAGAATAGAAGGTCTGGAAAGTGATAGAAGCATGAAAGAGAATTGTTTCTTATATTAGTTACTTTTAAATCTAAAGGTTTTGAATGTGTTCAAGGATGTGGTGTTTGTGGGGTAGGGGGAGGTGGTGGAAGTTCTGAGCTAGGCAGGGGCTTGTGTCAACATTTGTATGCTGATATAAGGTATGCATGGATGAACATCAAAAAATATAGTTGTCTAGTGGAATACACATCAAAATGAAATAATTTAAAGACAAATATAAAGCAAACAATAGTGTAAATGGTATGTAGATTTGCCAAAATCTTGAAGGTGATATGCAAATTACTATAGTTTGAGAAATGCTAGTGTAGAGAAATGATCATCAAATAAATCTGGCTAGAACTTAGAGTCAGGAAACCTGGATTCAAATTCTGACTGTGATACTTACCAGTTTTAAAACTTCTAATTCCTTGGTAGTAAGATGGGAAAACCATCACCAACCCAGCTTATCTCCTAGTCTTGTCATGAAGTTCATTGAGTCTCATTCATTTATTCATTCAACAAACATTTATCAAATGTTGGTAAAGATAACACTGTATAATTAAAATACATTATTACTGTTGGGAGAAATAGGCTTTTGAAATTTTTGCATGATGACCTTGTGTTTAAATTTAAACTCAAGGGCAGCCCTCACTCATTTCAAAAGATCACTAGAGTAGATTTAAATTAAAATAAGATATTTCTTTTCTTCACCAAATAAGAAAATAAAATGAGTGTTAGTAGGTGAGGGCATTAAAATCAGGAACAGAAGGTGCCATTATTCATTTAGCAACTTGAACACATAGAAAATTCATCTTTAACCTGATCTTATTATTTAGACGGTGCCAGGAATACCCATGGTACCTTGCAAAGTGAAAGTAGAAATGACAAGGTCCTTTCCCCAAGGAGCTCAGACCTAAACATTGTTGAACAAGTTGACACAGTATAGCAGTGGAGTGCATAACTGACTGATATGATGGGAGAGGTCAGGCTAGGGCTGTGGGCTGATGATGTAGGAAATGAACCATTCAAAGCTGGGGTGAGTTGGGGCTGGGAAGACAGAAGGAAGAGTGTGCTCCAGATATCTCAGTGGGATGAAATAGAAAATGTGGGGCAAAAGGGCTCACAGAGAGATGAGTCAAGTATGCCCACATTCCAAGAAGCAGCTCAAAAAGAATCTACTGGATATAATTTCCTTTATTCCTTGTTATTTGCAAATAGTCCTTAAACGTTTCTCTTTCCAACCTGCTCCAGTGAACACACTTTACTCCATGTCTGTTTTAAAGACTAAGGGTGAGACTGGGCAGCTGGATATATATTTCCAGGGAGATTTGGTCAATCTGATAGAAGAGACCATAGTGAAGGGGGGAGAGTCACAGTATATGCTGGGGTTGGCAATGAGTCAGTGAGTGCTATGAAGAAGGCAGAGGTATCCAAATCCCATGATTGTTCATGACGTTGACCATGCAACCTTGCATGCTAGTGGAGCTACCAGAGTGGGCCCTTTGCCATTTGTCTGTCTATACCAATCCCACCACTGTGTGTTTACCCTGCATAGCCAGAGTTGGTAGTCATATCATCATGGCGTCCTTTCCAATATGACTCTGTCTCCTCTAATTTTCTCCTACTTTGAGTCATAATAATCACTGTAACAACTAATATTTGTTGAGCACTTAGTCTTTGCCAGGCACTGTTTGAAGCACTTCCCCTGTAATACCTCATTTATTCCTCATAACAAGTAGTAGTAGAAAACTCTATTTTACAGCTGAGGAAGTGGAGACTCAAAAATATTAAGTGATTCACTCAAGGTCACTCAGCTAATAAGTGGTAGGGGTGGTATTTGAACCCAAGTTTTCTTGCCCTGGCTCTCCTTCTTAACCACCTCACTATTATTGCCTTCCAGGAGGCCTTATTGAAGCTAGGAGGGGATGAAAGGGTGGGAATCAGAATCACAGAGTCAAGATCATCTCATAGCATCATCGTCTCTTATCCCCGCCTCTCCAGAAAGAATCCCCTGAATGTCATCCCTGATAAGTTGTCACTTTGCTTCTCCTCAGATGCTCCTGGTGACCTGAAACTTGGTGCCACATGAGGCAGCCTAGTCCATTTTTAGATAGCTCTAATTGTTACCCAGTTATTCCATATTTTGAGCATAAATAATTTCTCTCCCTAACTTCACCTACTTGTCCTAGTTCTGTTTTCTGGAGCTCTACCAAACACAACTTTTCTTTCTTCTGATGGACATACCTTTAAATATCTGAAGAACTGAAGGATTTTGGAACAGTCTCTTACTATACCCCAGCCTCCTTTTTCTACTTGCAGCAGAAATGCAAGATTTTATTTTCTAAATGTAACAGGCTTTGTGTTCATTTATGTGAGAGCTCATTTGTCCCTGTTAACCCAGAAAGATATGATTATGCTTCGTTTTAGGGTTTATTTGTTTGGGACAGTCAGCACACCTCTGCGCAGTCTTAATATTTTATGATTCAGTTTCATTCATTCAGTACACTGGCTTTGTGCTTGACCCGGGCTAGGCCCTGGTGTTCAGTTGTATGCACAAATCATTTATCTCTCCAAAGCTTAAAAATAACAAGAGGAACACATGATAGTGAAAAAATACTTTTGTGAAGATTGAGGGTAGGATGTAGAGAAAAAAAAGAACATGAGGTAGTTTTGGGTGTCATGAGAGAGAGGACCTTGGAAGAGGTGATGAGCCTCTTGGTGTGGATCCACTGAGTGAAGAGTGAAACATTAGAGACTTGTAAGGACGAATTGGGTAGAACCATCAAGGAGGATAACAAACCAGAATAATTTTAGTAATGATTTATGGTATTTATGGTCCCATCTGAGGAAGGATAAAGATTATAGACTATAGGATAAAGATTATAGTTGTGAGCTTGACAGTTGTTTATATAATACTGCATTCTTGATAGAAATTTCCAGGAGGCCTGAGACTTCTGTGTTTTAGTGAAGCACTTCTATTTTATTAAAAATTTCATCTTTAGGAAAGCTTTGTTACTGGAACTGATTCCCTTTTACATGGGAAGAAGGCTCCTCCCCTTCCTCTGGTGTGTCCTGCTTTTGTGTATTGGAAGGTGAATTGGCCCAAACTGAGCAGGCCACTAAACAGTCACATGACTATGGGGAAGACTCTTCCTCTTGAGATCTCAATTTCCTCAACTGTGAAGTGAGACTGTGAGACTAAGATTCTTTACAGCTCTGAGGATTATTAAGTTCTTTTTTTGGTGTACAGTTTTCCTGGTCTATTAAGGCCTAGTGTGGACATAAATAGTTCATTTCTCCTTGTGACATCCATGGTGTTGTAGATTGAATTATTGGTTGCAGTTATTTATTCTCCTGATATGGTGGTATTATACATTCATACCCTTACCAGGGCCTTAGGGTGGACAAAGTGTGTTTCTCTGCCCCTTGCCTTTAGGTTTGGTCATGTGACTTGCTTTGAGCAACAGGGTATTAGCAGATGTGTTATAAGCAAAGGCTTGAAACATACTTGTGCCTGTTTTGAGTACCGGTCCAAGAACGATGAGAGAAACTGAACCTGGACACAGACAAGACCTACATCAGTTGGCCTTAGAGCCCAGTCTACATCAGTTGAATCCCAGCAGGTGCATGAGTGAAAAATAGATGCTTTATATTTTTTGCTGCTGATATTTTGTAGTTGTTTATTTTTCAGGGTTAGTTAATCATGAAAGTAAGGCATACTCAATGTGCGACCTGACCTAAATATTTGTTTGTGGTGGAATTCATGCACTCATTAATTTAAAATCTTATTAAACATTTATATTCTTTTACTTATATTTGATGTTTTATTTGTTTTTTTTTTTTGCGGTACGCAGGCCTCTCACTGCCGTGGCCTCTCCCTTTGCGGAGCACAGGCTCCAGACACGCAGGCTCAGCGGCCATGGCTCACGGGCCGAGCCGCTCCGCGGCATGTAGGATCCTCCCAGACCGGGGCGTGAACCCGTGTCCCCTGCATCGGCAGGCGGACTCTCAACCACTAGGCCACCAGGGAAGCCCTATTTGTGTATGTTTTAATCAAGGCCTTTATGCCCTTTAATGGACAATTTTTTAGTTTAGTTTGGATTTTTGTTTCACAGAGATGCCAGTAATTAAAGACAGTTTGTCATTCAGCCTACTTATGATAGTTATGAGTGGAACCCCAAACCTCAAAGCTGAAATGACTCTTATTATTCTGGTTAGCTACCTGCATCAGAATTTGGATTTAAATGCACACTAGGAGTTAGAGCCATTGAAGAACTGTGGATCCCTTTGCTCCCAATACTGACTTCCTAGTTCTCAGCCGCAAACTTCATCTGCAACATTTAAATGGCTGGCATTTGTATACTGCTGCCCAACAGTGGGGGAAGAATTGCAGCACCGGAAAAGTGGTGTCAGCAGTCTTTGGGGGCTTAAAAGTCTTGAGAATTAATGGATTTTTTCTACCATGGTTTGTTCCAAAATTAATCTGTTTTCTGCCTGCCATGAGCTGACACAGATTGTTGTTTTATGGTTATTTAAGGCACAGCACTTACCCTCCACAATTAGGCTTTCCCCTGCTCTTCCATTTTAAAATCAAAGTGATCCCCTGTTTATAGCCTTGAAAGCTGTGAGCTGAGATGCCCATTAGATCCATCATACTCACTTTTCTGCCCAACTGCAACTAGGTCCTTTGGAATTTGATAGATTCACACTGTGTATCCAGTACATCCTTATGCTTGTTTAGGGAAGGTGAATAAAATTTAAAACACTCCCATATAACTGGAAGAAAGAAAACCCATGCTGTGGTCATGCATAGTTCTTTTAGAAGAACTCAGTTTCACTGCATGTATTATGTTATCTGATAACTTTCCCTTGTTAATATTCCACAAGATTTCCAAGCTCAGAGCATTTATTCTACAAGTTCTTTATGGTAGAGGTGACAATAATTGGGGATGAAAGGGACTTTATGATGAAATTAATCAAGGAAAAGGTATTTCAGTCAAGCATAGATTTTGAGTTTGTGGTTTTTTAAAAAACTTTTATTGGAGTATAGTTAATTTACAGTGTTGTGTTAGTTCAGCAAAGTGAATCAGTTATACATATATATATATATATAATATTATATATATTCACTCCTTTTTTTTTAAGGTTCTTTTCCCATATAGGCCATTACAGAGTATTGAGTAGAATTCCCTGTGCTATACAGCAGGTTCTTATTACTTATCTATTTTATATATAGTAGTGTGTATATGTCAATCCCAATCTCCCAATTTGAGTTTGTGTTTTCTTTGGTAATAAGGAAGAGATTTCTACTCTGAAGGTATTGGTGGTAAAAGTCTCCCAAGTATGATGCTACATTCTTGGATATTACAAGTAGAAGGCAGGAGTGGAGAGAGTCACTTAATTTTCCTCAGGGGGCACAGGAATACTTACCTGAATCATTTTGGGATTCATACATTTTGAGTGTGACTATTCCAACACTACCTGTTATTGGAATGACATAGCAAATGTTTTAGTCAAATGATGCAACAACAATAAAAATAAAACCTGGCCTAGTGGAAATGAGTTTATAGCATGGAATCTTCAAAACTTGTTTTACTATCTACTAAGTACTCTCACATACATTATTGCCTTTATTTCTCAAAATAATCCTGTGAGTATGGTTACTATTATACCCGTATATCAAACATCATGCTCTTGTTTAGATGTATCTTGCAGTTAATCTTCCCTTCACATCTATAAGTCTCTTCTGTGCTTAGATTAGAAGCTACTTAGAGGACAAAGTTTTCAGTTTCAAATTTTTATATATCCCCATTGTGTATCCCATAACATGATGATGAAGACATTCTAGCTCAAATGTTAATGGATTTGCTAAGCATCCTACAACTGGTGAACTGCAGATTGAGATTCAAGCACTTGCCTAGGCTAATAGTCTTTCCACTCTATGATAACTGCTTCTCTGTAATACTTATAAACTCTTATAAACTTAATGCATCTGTGTAGTATTTTATATAATTTTTATATGTTATGTTATGCTACATGATTTATATTATTCATGTATGTAGCTATTTTAGTAATTTGACCTGAAGATATTAGTAGTGCTCCATTTACTCCCTGAGTAGACACTTGAGGATGTAAAAGAAACAAAGCAAGGTTTTGAACCCTTAGGATCTTCCTATCAAGATTGGGAAATTGGGCATACAGACAAGAAGTAGAGAAGATTTCCTGTTAATTCCTATGTGGGTGATCTTTTGACCTTATGCTTTTTAAAAAAAAATTATGTATTTATTTTATTTATTTAGTTTGGGCTGCGTTGGGTGTTCCCCGCTGCGTGTGTTCTTTCTCTAGTTGCGGCGAGCGGGTCTGCTCCTCGTCGCGGTGCGTGGGCTTCTCGTTGCAGTGGCCTCTCCCATTGCGGAGCATGGGCTCTAGGCACGCGGGCTTCAGTAGTTGTGGCTCGCAGGATCTAGAGCACAGGCTCAGTAGTTGTGGCGCATGGGCTTCGCTGCTCCGCGGCATGTGGGAACCTCCCGGACCAGGGCTTGAACCCTTGTCCCCTGCATTGGCAGGTGGATTCCTAACCACTGTGCCACCAGGGAAGCCCTGACCTTATTCTTATGAGGAGTCTCAATATTATTATGCAACTATGACCAAAACAAGATTCCCTTGTCTTCTCTTTGCAGCTTCTCCAAAACCAGGGTTTTGCAAGCTCCCAGCCATTGTGTTGTGAGAGGTTGAGTGAAGAAATCCGTCACGTGTGAACAGTTTTGCCAATGAAGTTCTTTCCCTAAATTTTGCAAAGAAAAACAATGGGAAAGATTTTCTAATCTTTTGACTCTCATTCCTCTCCTAAGTGGGGAACTGAATCATTCTAAGTAATGTATAAAATTAATTACAGTTGGAAGAGAGTTGCCAGGTTTGTGGATTCCCAGGGATTGGAGGGAGGTGGGGTGGGAATTGCCCTCCAGACAGTCAATTTTTCCATAAAAGTGTTTAGAAAATACCTATGTTTTTGTTTTCACTCTCAAGCATGACCTTGGTGTGGAACCCAAGGAAGTTAACTTTACTGGATCTGAATTTCCTTTTTTTTTTTTTTTGGCGGTACGCAGGCCTCTCACTGCTGTGGCCTCTCCCGTTGCGGAGCACAGGCTCCAGATGCACAGGCTCAGCGGCAATGGCTCACGAGCCCAGCTGCTCCGCGGCATGTGGGATCTTCCCGGACGGGGGCACGAACCCGTGTCCCCTGCATCAGCAGGCAGACTCTCAACCACTGAGCCACCAGGGAAGCCCTGAATTTCTTTTTAAATTATGTCACTATAAATGCTGATAGCTCTCACTCTATGCCAGTGTTGCATTTGAGAACCTGATACCAGATAATATCTAATTTAAAGTCCATTCACCCTTATTTCAAAAACATTCTCTTTGTGGTTCTTTTAAATAGCAGTCTCTCTTAATTGCCTTTGCTCAGGGAGAGAGAGAGAGAGAGAGAGAGGCGCTATGGAGGAATTATTCATAATTATTTATCCCTTATTTATTTGTCAATTATCTGTCAGCAAGTAAATTTAAGAATTAGGAGCCATCGTCAACAAAAGATTATGTGAAAACGAAGTGAAATAATCTCTGAAAATATACATGTCTAGCATGATATATGATTCAATTTATTGACATTTGATTTACACCTAACATCTCAAGAATATCATATATACATACTTGCTGATAAAGGTTTAGACTTTTGAAGTTGAAAGATACTATGGAAAATGACAACATTTAAAGAATATTTAATGTTACAAGAATAAGAATGGAGAACTTTAAGTATGTGCTTCCCACTTTGTCAATGTCTTTATCCATAAAGGATGTAGTATGGTACAGTAGTTATGAGCCTGTGCTCTGAGTCAGCCTGCTTGGTTTGTTTCCTAGTTTTGCTCCTCTTACTAGCTGTGTGACTTTGGTCAACTTACTTAACTCCCCTTGCCTTGGTGAAATAGAGACCTCATTAATATCTATTTTATATATTATTCTGATGATTTAAAAAAGTAATACATACAGAACATTTAGAATGGTGCCTGACATAGAATAATTGCCCAATAAATGCTAGCTATTTTATATATTTATAGATAATTGGACCATAATGGAAATATTTGGTCACCAAAAGGTCAATGGTCTTTGCCTGTTTGTTTATGGATATAAATTAGGTACTTAGAACCATGACTGGCACAGGGTGGGCATTAATAAATATTCAATATATTCAGTGAAAGTTTGTTATATGTTATATATCTCCGGTGTTATGTGAGTTGAATTGTGTCTCCCAAAAGGATATGTTGAAGTTCTAAGTTGCAGTACCTCAGAATGTGACTTTATTTGTAAATAGAGTTATTGCTAGTGTAATTAGTTAAGATGTTGCCATACTGAATTAGGATGGGTCCCAATGCAATATGGATTGTGTCCTTATTAGATGAGGGAAATTTGGACACAGACACACAGAAGAGAACACCATGTGAAGACATAGGCAGAGATTGGAATGGTGGAGTTGTAAGCTAAGGAACATCAAGGATTGATAGCCGACACCAGAAGCTAAGAAGAGGCAAGAAAGGATTCTACCCAGAGTCTCAGAGGGAATATGGCCCTGCTGATGTGTTGATTTTGGACTTCTGGCCTCTAGAACTGTGAGAGAATAAATTTGTGTTGTTTTAAGCCACCCAATTTATCGTACAGTTATGGCAGCCTAGGAAACTAACACACTAGTTACTTGGTTATATAGAGGTGTCATAGCAGTTGCATTTAGTGGAATTGTTTGCCTTGACACATAAATGATAATAACTAACCATTATATTGAGCCCCTACTATGTGCCAGGCATTCTGCTAAGCAGTTAATATATATTATCACATTCAGTCCTTACAACAGCCCCATGATGTACACATTATTATATATGAGGAAGCAGAAAGATTTCAAGCTATTTGTCCAATTTATAGCTGGTTGGCAACTGAGTTGGGATTTCACCAATTTTTTCAACTATTAACCTCTAAACTATCTAGCCTCCCATGACTCCAAAATGACAACACCACCATTGGGTTATTCCCAGAGCATGGTCCTCAAACTCTAGTCCTTGGAGAATTCCCAGTGCAGTTAGAGGCTCTGAGAAGTTTTGCTGTAAAGTAGCCTGTTGAACTTTGTTTAACCCAGGGACAGGGTTCTTGTTCTCTTTGTGAGTGTTTTGTGTGATTTTTGTGTATGTGCATGACAGTGTTCTTTTGATCCTATTAGTAGATGGGATAACCATTTAGATTTACATCTTTACTCCACACCTTACCAGCTACATCATCAGTTCGACCAGTCATTCATCCTTTCAGGTTCATTTCCTACTCTAGAAAATGGGGATGCTAGCATCGATTTCTCATGGTTGTTATGGAGATTTATTGAAATTGTTCATGAGAAATCACCTTGGCACAGTTCTTGACCAATAGAAGGAGGGTGATCAACATTTGTTTTCTTCTTCTTTTCTCTTATTACCACTGACTGAATAACTGAGTCATTTTAAAGCAGTGGTTTTCAACGGGAGGTGGTTTTTCTCCCCAGGGGACACTTGTCAATGTCTGAAGAAAATTTTGGTTGCCACAACTCGGGGGTGTGTGGAATGGTGATACTAACTTCAACTGAACAGAGGCCAGTGATGATGCTAAGCATCCTAGGACACACAGGACAGCCCCCCACAACAAAGAATTATCCAGCCTAAAATATCAATAGTGCCAAAGTCAAGAAACCATACTTTTAAGTAATCACACTATTAGTTTATTATGGAAACACTATTTGTTTATTATGGAAACACTATTTGCATAGGTTATATTTCTCACTGACTCAACAATGGGATAGATTAAGTTTGGTTTGCTGTTTCTTACATGTTATGGGCTGAATAGTGTCCTATCCCCCTGCCCCTCAAATTCATATGTTGAAGCTCTAACCTCCAGTTCCTCAGAATGACTATTTGGAGATAGGGCCTTTAAAGAAGTAATTAAAATAGGTCTTTAGGGTTGGCCCTAATCCAATCTGACTGGTGTCCTTAGAAAAAGAGGAGATTAAAACACACAGAGAGACATTAGTGATGTGCACATAGAGAATAAAGACCATGAGAGGACACACAGGAAGACAGCCACCTACAAGCTAAGGAGGGAGGCCTAGGAAGAAACCAAACCTGCCAACACCTTAATCTTAGAATTCTAGCCTCTAGAACTGTGAGAAAGTAAATTTCTGTTGTTCAAGCTACCCAGTCTGTGCTATTTTGTTATGGCAGTCCCAGCAAACTAACGTATTAGATACTCATTTTTGATGGTGCGTATGTGTGTGTGTGTGTGTTTTTGGGGGTGGGTGAGTACCTATTTCTTACTGATAAGAAAGATTTCATCAGTTTAAGATTTGGCCTACTTTCCAGTCCCATAATTTCCAGTGTATTATTATTCACCTTAAGTGGGATTCACTTCCCAGAGAAATGTAGGACATAACAAATAAGAAAACTTGGAAAGTTAAATTTTTAATTTACATATTTTTCTCAAAAAGCAGAATATTTATTCAAGCAGATTTTAAAATTTAAGTTGGTATTTGGAAACATCTAAAGCAAATAGTGTGCCACGGATTTTCATCTGAAATGGAATATAGGTACAAAGTTTGAAGAGGTGAATTTTTTAAAATATCAGATAATTAAGTGAAGAAAACTATTTGGAATGAAGCATAATGTAGAGCACCATAACTAGTCATACATTCTATCTCTAAGGATAGGATTAAGCCAAAATCACTTGATGATATTTACTTAAGTGCCATCTAGGAGAGGCTCTTTGGGAAAAGTCCATATAAGGTGGCCTAATATAGAGACTCACCTTACTGTTTTCATTTGAAAGATAGTGAAATATCCATCCTCTCTGTTTTCTGATCTTACTTTCCAGTAGCATCTTCATCTCATTTTTTCTTGGCAAAACTTCCACTGTGGCCCTAAGCATGGCCTACTTAGAAACTTATAACCAATTGGGCATTTATTTACTTTAAGAGCAATTTAAGCACCTATGAGCAACTCTCTTTAGGGCACCATGTTGATAAGTAAAAGAATTCCATTACATAACTGTGCTTTTTTTTTTATCTTAAAATTACAACCAGATAATTTTTTAAAGTTTACAAATTTATTTTTTATTTTAAAAATAATTATGCTTATTATTAAAAAACCCAGAAAATTCAGAAAAATATTAGAAAGTAGAGGGAGAAAATCACCTATAATTTAACTATTCATGGTGAATTTTCTTCTCATTTTTTTTTTTTTTAACCTCTTCTAGTTCTCCTTTATCTCAAGCAAGCTTTTTGGAGGTTACTACTAACTCTCTTGGCCTTTCTACAAAAACCCAGATGTAATATATGTTTATAATACCTGGTTTTGTTTCAGGTGTGTTGTTGTTTCTATGCCCCATCTCCCCACTGTGGCATCTGCCCACTCCCACAGAGATTTCTGATGAAGGCTGAGAATATTAGATTCTGGAGTAAATACTAGTCTTTAGGGTTGTCAGACATTGGTTCTAAGTGAGAAGCATTTCCTTTGATTACACATTTACTTTATCAGATCTCTGAGGAAGCCCAATGCTAAAGCTTTTTCTTAGAAGATCACAGGCTGTAATCACTAGTCTTTTCTAATTACCAGCAATGAATTTCAGATTTTTTTTCTCCCTTATTCTGCCTTTAACCACTATGCACAGATCACTTAATGTGGCAATAGATTATAAGATTTTAATTTCTCAATGTAGTGATAGAATTGTCAAGTGGTTAATGTACTGACGCTTGGTGCCAGTTGGGACTGAGATTAAGCCCCAGTTTATCTCATTTACCAGTTGAGTGATCTTAAAGAGCACTTTACCTCTCTAAGACATAGTCTGTTTTTTTTTTAAATGGTAATAATAATGGGATTATAAAAATCATGGGGCATGTTGTGAGGATTATGTGAGACAGTGGTAGAGAGGTTATGAGCACAGGTTCTGTAGTCACCTGCCTGGATTCAAGTCCTACCCCAGCTACCTATTGGCAGTGTAGTCGTGGGGAAGTTTCTTAACCTCTCTGTGCTTCTGGTTCCTGAATAACTAAATGAGGATAATCACAGTTCCTACTTTGTAAAATTGTTGTGAGAGTTGAATAAGTTAATACATGTAAAGCATACATAATAATGACTAGCGCACAATAAGTACTTAGTAGATGCTAGTGGTTTTTATTATTATTATTGGCATTTATATAGCCTGGCCCATAGTAAATCCTTGGTAGGTGTTTGTTCTTATGATTCTTCTCTGGACTTGTCAGTGTTCTTTCTCCCCATTTGTTCTTTGCTTAAATTATTGGGATCAATAAATAGGACCTCTCCCTAAGTGAGCATTAGTAACCTTTGGAATTAGTGAACAGAGAAGAGTAACTGTCATTGGCAATACTCTTCACAAGATCAGATGGATTTTCTCTTTTGCCACCTACTCTCCCTTAACTAGAAAAAGAAGGGTATGCTCATCCCACTGTCCATGTAGGCCATTATCCTATCCAGATAATTATTCAGAGATCCATTATCCTGGAGAAGTCTTTCAGAAATGGCTATTTTCATTTATGCCCAATTGACAAAAGAGGGGTACTGCCCTGGTAATCTTGCAGAAGTATGGTGTACCTTTCAAAATAATAGAAGTTACAATTTGGGGGCAAAGAATTCTTTTTTTTTCCTGTATAGATTTGATAAGATATTGGCATTAACAAAAGGAATGAAGAATATAGTAGATCACCATTATTAATGTCATTGATTTGCACCTATACTGTATATCATATACTGACACAAAAGAGATATAGTTATGGGTAGTTACAGTGTATCTGAATATTCTTAGTCCATTTAATACACGGTAGTTTTTTCCTCTGAAGTAATGTCAGGAAGGATTTCATTGTATTTAGTTTCAGAAATAGAATTTGTGATGGGTTGGACAAGTGCTGGGTTGAAGTTTTTGTTTTCCATTTTAAATAAAGTTTACTCAACTTCTCCCATGTGTCACCTGCTTTCACAAATGACATTTTTTTCTGCAAAATATATGAAGAAAGAATTAGCTATGCATATTAATAATATAAAAAGAAATGGAGGGACAATATTTACATCTCTACCAGGGGGCAGATTAGTCTCATATTACTTTTAAAAAATCCATGTTTCTTTAAATATAATTAAAATTCAGAATTCAGCATTTCGGACTGGTCTTCTCCCAGTTGATTGTAATTATTGGGATTAGACTTTAACAGATAATCATTGGGGAATGCTGTTTTATAGTAATATATACTGTTTTATAGTAATATACATGATAGATGTTGATGTGTTCCAAGCATAGGTTCAAGCCCAAGTTCTATCACTTACTAGCCAGGGGTCATTTTCCTATCTATACGACTGGAATAATATACCTGCTTCCAGGGTTATTGTTAGGATTATGGTACATAATATGTACCAAAACCAATATGTAAGGTGATATACAAGTGTTAATTATTATTAGCAATCAAAGATTTAAAAACCACTACCTTGAACTTGCTGTTTAAATCAAATATTTCTTATATACCTTTGATCTTACTTATAGATTGAATGTACCAAATATACTTCACCGAGCATGGGGGTTCCTATCAACCTAAGTGTCTCCCCCTGGGCAGGACCTTTTAGTAAGAAGGAAAGAACAGTGCACATAGATATTTAGAATAATACTAACATAGGAAAACACATTTGGTAATAATAAAAGGTAAGAGAAAAACAAAGAATAAAATATTACAAAGACTTGCTCTAAATCTGTTTTGTCTCAGTACCCAAAGGACTTTACAATGTTATTTTTTCCCATTTTCTTCTTTGCAATTGGGAGATGAAGTCCAGGCCATTCCTACACCCAGGATGGCAGTGTTGAGTTGGACAGGAAGGGCTGTGGAATTATGTTTGAATTCAACTGTTTTTGGTCAGACACCTGCTAGGAGAGACAGTAAAACAAAGTGGTTAAGCCTGTGGACTCTGGACATAGACTGTCTGGAAGCAGATTGTGTCTTACTAGCCTTGAGCAAGTTACCCTGAGACTCAATTTCTTTACCTGTAAAATGGGAATGATTTAGCATCTTCTTCCTAGGATAAATATAAAGATTAAATAACAGATGGAGCTGTACTTTTCGAACTTTAGTATGCTCATGAATCAACAGGGGATCCTGTTGAAATGCAGATTCTGGATTTCCCTGGTGGCGCAGTGGTTAAGAATCCGCCTGCCAATGCAGGGGTCATGGGTTTGAGCCCTGGTCTGAGAAGATCTCCTATGCCGCGGAGCAACTAAGCCCGTGTGCCACAACTACCAAGCCTGCGCTCTAGAGCCCACAAGCCACAACTACTGAGCCCCATGCTCTGCAACTACTGAAGCCTGCGCACTTAGAGCCTGTGCTCCACAACAGGAGAAGCCACCACAATCAGAAGCCCGCGCACCGCAACGAAGAGTAGCCCCCGTTTGCCGCGACTAGAGGAAGCCCTCGTAGCAACGAAGACCCAACACAGCCAAAAAAAAGAAAAAAGTGATAAAATACTCTTAAAAAAATGCAGATTCTGATTCAGTAGGTGTGGGCTGGGCCTGAGAATCCACATGTCTAACAAGCTCCCTAGTGATCCCTGTGCTATACCACATTATCAGTAGCAAGGATGTAAAGCACATAGCAATTGTGCTTTACAATTCCTGGCAAATTGTAAATACTCAAGGAATGTTGGCCATTATTATCCATTTGGCACTGCACTATATGTTTTCACAAATGTTATTGTGGTTACTCTTTGCAACAACTTTACATTAGGTACTATTATGTCTCCATTTCCCAAATAAGGAGACAAGTCTAGAAAAACTGGTGATTGCCAACATTGTATTTGAACGCAGTTTTCTTGATTCTAAGTAGTCTCTTTTCTACGCTTGAAATTTTTTGTAATTTTGGGTTAGGAAAAAAAAAAAAAGCAATGGACCTAAAACCTCACTTTCCTGGTCTTTGATATTGGAATGGGAAGGCTTCTCTTCTGTGTAAGCTTCAAAAGAGATCCACAGAGATTTACATGACTTCCAGGTATATTACATGGTTTCCATTTTGTCTCTATATTACAATATTTCTTTCTGATTATATTTGTGAAGAAAAAGTAAGCAATACTTTTATAAAAAGTATTGCTTTAGTATAAAAAATAAACTAAGCATTACCCTCAAAAATCTCATTGCCCAGAGGCAACAATAACGTATATATTATGTTACGAGAGCCTAGTGTTCAAGTTCTCATCCTACTGTGATACATGGGTGTGATAGTTATCTAGTTAACTAGTTAAACATATATATGTGTCTTATATAAATGTGTCTATATATACATATATATAGTTTATTAGTTTTAGTATTTATTAGTGCCAGTTTTCTATTACTATATAATCAATTATCAAAAGTCTGGTGGTCTCAACTAGGTTCTTTGCTTAGGGCCTCACAAGACTGAAGTCAAGGTGTAAGCCAGGCTGGCCTCTTACCTGGAGGTTCCAGGGAAAAATCCACTTAAAAGCTCTTTTATGTTATTGTTGTAATTTATTTCCTTGCAGTTATAAGACTAAGGTCTTTGTTTTCTTGTTGGCTGTTGCCTGTGGGGTCATTCGCAGCTCTTGGAGGCTACATCAGATCCTTTCCATGTGGCCCCCTCTATCTTCAAGCTAGTAAGCGTATACCGAGTCCTCCTTGGGCTTTGAATTTCTGAGTTCCCCTCCTGCCACCAGCGCTGCTATTAAAGGGTTCATGTGATTAGGTCAGGCCCAACTGGATAAACTCCCTTTTGATTAACTCAAAGTCAGCTGGTTAGTAATCTTAATTATGTCAGCAAAATCCCTTTTTCTATGTAATGTAACATAATCGTGGGTATAACAGTAGGAACAGAAACCCTAGGGGACATCTTAGAATTCTGCCTACCATCTTAGGTAGAAAAACACTGTTTTTATATGAAATTACACAATATTTATTTCTCTGCAAACTTTTCTTCTTTTCCATGAAAGCTGTAAAGATATTTCTCAGTAAATTTAGATATAACCTGGCCTTTTAAATAGCTAAATAATATTCTTTTTAAAGGATTTATCATAATTTAACAATTTCTCTATTGGTGGATGTTTAGATTATTTCCCTATTATAAACGCTGCTGTCATACAAATATTAATGCTAGGTCTTGACTAACTGATTATCTCTTTAAGATAAATTGTTAGTTGTGAAATTACTGATCAAAGAGTATTTAAAATATTGATATACATTTCCAGTCTGCCTGCTGGAAAAGTTGCATCAATTTATATTCCCACTAACATTAATGGTTTATTAAATTGCTTGTTTCTCTACACATTTGCCAAAACTGGATCCTAACAATTCTTTTATAGTTGCTAATCTAATGAAAAGACATATTTCATTCTCTTTATTTACTCTTCCCTGAATCTTACTGAAGTTGAACATCTTTCTCTATGTTTATTTTCCACATATGTTGCTTCATTTGTAAACTGTCTATTCATTTCTTTTATCAATCAGGGCTCTTAGTTACAAGCAACAGTAGCCAGCTCTGGTTAATCTGGATAGAAATGGATCTTGCTAGAAGGGTATGGGTTAGCGTACAGAAGCAGTGAGGTGATTGAAGAAATAGGCTTGGTAAAGGAGGGCTAGGCAGTGGGGAGTGCAATAAATCTAAAAATTTAACTGTCATAAAACAGGACAGTTAATATTCTGTTACTGGCATCTTCTACACAGCCCACTGTCATTATCTTGAGACTCTCAACATTACTGTGAGTAAATTCTCAATTTCCCCTTTGTCTTTGCATCATTCCCAAGATTCAGAGACCCAGGTGGGAGCACCTGATTGACTGAGCCTAGGTCACATGCCTGAACTATAGTAATCAGTGGTGTAAGAATGGTATTCTTTGGCCCCTTTAGCTTCCGTAGTAAAAAGTAGGGGCTTATTCTCCACCAATACGTATCTGCGTTAGATGGACATTTAGGCGCTGGGTAGCTCCTCCCAAAAGACAAATGCCGTTTATTCATTTATTCAATTGCAATTTTTTCTTCTTTATTAGAGCAGTTTTTACATTAGGGGTTTTAATATTTCGCCACATGTGTTGCATGTATCTTTTATATTATTTTTTCTTTTTCAATCATTGTGGAAAAGTAACCTTTTAAGAAAAATGACCCCAACTAGTTCTTTCCAGCAGAATCTGATACAATAATTGATGTATTATTGTTTCTTAATCAAACAAACCTTACTGTCCTAGCCATAGTCAATTTAACTAGGAAGTCTGTATATGGAGGAAGGTGGTTTGCTATACTAAGACATCTTTGCCTATTCTCTATTTCATATCAAGTGACAGAAAATTCACCCAAATTTCTTTTTGGGAAGTGAAAATGTTAATTGAACAGAAGAAGATGGGTCTTTCAAGCTTGGGGTGCAGTCTCGCATGTTGAGGTACTTTTCCTGCCATATCCCTACAATCAGAAGAGCTGGTACCTAGGGTAGTCACGTGGCTAATGAGTGATTTCTTGTTGGAGCCTGCGTGCTTACGTATTTGCAGTAAAGCTCTGTAATAGAGATGGTTTGTGAGTGTGGCTTTCCTTCCAGTGTAGTTTAGGACTTTCATCATTTGTAAGCCTCTTACTACTTAAATAATTCAAAAGAAATCCGTGGATAATTCTTTTAAACATCTATAATAAGTATTCCTTGATAGTCAGTTTCAGAATTTGTTAGGCGTTGTATCTGCCAAAAAAATTCCTCTTCAATGCATACCTGAACATGCTTTTGCTTAGCTAGTTCCTTCTTGCTTCAAGGGAAACCCCTTATTTCTTGCTAAAGGGACCAACAATCCTTTTAATTAACCAGCCTTTTCCACATGGGATTAAAGTTCATCCTTTTCCAGAAAGTCTCAGTATGAGTATTTGCAAAACTCTAGAGAGATGTAGTTGAACCTTACATATGCATTAGATGAAGAAATGGGTGTAATGCTCAAAGAAATTAACGTCCATATGAAGCTAGGAAGACAGGCTGAGATCATAAAGAGAACCAGAATATGTTTTTGAAAAGACTCAGTGGACAAATAAAGCCATATTTCCAAATCAATACTTTCCAAAGCTAATGAAGAAAAATAAATAATGGTTTCAGGGTAACATGCTTTTCCAAATTTACTACTTATAATGAAAGTCTGTAAGTAGTCCCCAGTGGTGCTTCAAAAGATTCCGGACTGTGTTGTCATCAGCTTTATTCTAAACTCCTAGGCACAGTAATATTTTCTTCTCTGTTTTTGTTAGGAGATACACATGAGTAGAAAATTCCCCCTCTGATTTTTTTTTCTGAATTGGAAAGATAAACTTCTCAATGCTGGGTGAACAATTTGAATAGACCTTTTCCTCACCAGTGGGTTGATCTCTAAAATACTAAGCTACAATTCCGTGTTGGGCTCTATATTGATGAAATACACAGAGAAAGACCCTAAATGTGTACCCAACAGACAGTTGAAAAGTGTCCTCATCTAGGCTAATATTGAATTTCTCTTTTAAGTGGATTGTTAGTGAAATACTGCTTTCAAGATCAAGGATCCCAGAGGTAGTATGTATGAGTGTGTGTATGTGTAGAATTTTTCATGCCATGAATTAATTCTGAAAATGATTTCTCAGAGTTACTGTGGTCCCTTTCTCCTACACATGGAGAATAATTGGACTCGTTGTACAATTGATTGTTTCCCCTAAGAATATGAGGCGGGGAAGGTGGAGGAGTAACTTCAGAAGGAATTCACAAAAGCAGGCTAGAAGAAACTTAATTTTAGTTGTGAAAACAAGCAGAGCTCAACTGCCCTCCATGTAACAAGTTAGGAAAGGTGATTCCTGGCATAGTTACAAGTGTGCTCTCTGCTGGAGCAGCTGTGCTGATGCTGTGCGTTAGCTGGAAGAAATTGTACAACGAAGACAGCGGGGAGGAATGGCACATTTGCCTGGTCTTTGGCTGGTCTTATCAACGAAAGCCGAAATGATTCTCTATGGACCAAGTATGGCGTCATCTATCCTTTACTATCTTGTCTTCTTTGCCCCTTTTCAGTACATATTTTAACATACATTTCCCATAAAATTGTCCATTTAAATGATCCTAGTTTTGGCATTTCATTTCTGTGCTCACTTGTCCAGATCCCTTCTCTTCTCTTTAGCTCAATCACTCCTTCCTTCTCCTGTTGCCTTTATTATCTCCTCTTTCCCCTGCCTCTTTTCCCCTCTGATGTTTTTCTCTGCTCAATTGTTTCCGCCTTTCTATCCTTCAGTGTTATGTTTTTTACATCAAAATAAAAAAATTGGAACTTCTTTACCCCAAATATTATTTTTCTGAGATGAATATCAGCTTAATAGTTATCCAAGTGCTTAGATAAAGGGATGAAGTACCAAAGTGGAATTTCAGGGGGAGACGGGCTGGAGTTCAGGAGGATTTCCATGTGTCTTCCAGTGCTGCTTCTTTTGTCCTTCATATGATTTCTCGAAACAGTAGGAATGTAGCTTTGAGAAGCACTTTGCATCCCCTTTCAGGGCCTTGGAGTGCTCTGGAAGGAAGCATTTGAATGACAAATATTGGAACTGGGCCTCTGGAAGCAGCAAAACTGAACCAAGCAGACTCAGAGAACCAGGAGAGGGCTGGCTGCTGGAGCAGGGTTCTTATTCAGTCTATGGATATCTAGGTATAGAGATGGTGGCCTTTTCATTTTATGAATTCCTTTGTCTACTAAAGGACATCATTCCTATATTCATTCATTCAACGAATATTTGCTGTGTATCCACTTTGTGCCAGGCATGCTCTCAGTACAGTGGACACACAGTTTAATGTGCAGTCTGTGCCCTCATCTTGAGAATGGCCTAGAGAGAAAGTCAGATGAAAAGGCCACTATAAGGCAGCACCGGACCCCAGAACAAACTTCTGCTACCGAGATGGAAAAATGTGCCTTTGAATTCAAATTGTGTTTGAAGGTCTTCTCAGCCTTAAAGGGAGTCAGCAAGGTTGTAGAGCTACAATAGAAGTGGATGGAAAGCAAAGGAGGAGGGATATGCTGACTCATTCATTCCCTTGAGCTGGCAAAGTATACAATACACAGCAGACTCTGGGGGGCAAACCATCCATCTGTCCGTGGAAATCAGTGAAACAAAGGGGGGCTGTAGATATCCTCCCCTCCCTCCTGTGCCTACTCTGGATCTCAGGCTATTTGTATTCACCAAGGCTCTATATGTTGGGACCTTTTTGGTCAGCTCCTCCCACTCTTTCTGGGATAATAAAACCAGGGGAGAAATAATGGGATAGGTTCCAGCTTGTTTTGTTCTGTGAGAGCTGTGGGAGTACATGGGGCATTTGGAAATTCACAGAAGTTGCATGCAAAGCGTGGATAATTGGATTTGGAAAGGAGGTGGGGCGGTGCAGGTGATTGCTGCTTTTTCTTATAAGCCCTTCTGTGTTATATGAATTTCTAAAATTATCTGCATGAGTTACTTTGATAAACTAATAAAAATACTTATTTTTCAAAACAAATAAGAGTAGGATGGAGATAGTCTTGGGGCATGCAGGGCAGTGGGAGGGAATGCATGAGTAATAATCACACTTTGGAGAAAGGCTGGTTTCATGCCTGGTTTGGCTGTTTTATGATGTTACTGCTACTCTGGCAGGATGAGCTGGGCAGTGCATAAAAGGAATGATTGCTCACTATTCCTGGGTTTGGTTCTACACAGGCCAACCTCTGTCACTGCTTCAGTCTCTCAGCTCCATTAGCTGCCAACTCTATTGCTCATTTACCTTCTTCGTTATTTGTGTGTTTAGCTTCTGATCTCAGTTTCCTTTCCAGTAACATTTTAGTTTTTTCCGAGGTCCTGAAATATATATGGTCATCCTCTCAAGTAATAGCTTTCCCGACATGGCTTGGCTTTCAGGTTGTCCATTCTAGACACTTTCCTATGAGGTTGTTCCCTCCTGGTTTGTCCCAATCATTCTGCAGTGCCTAACAGCCAAAAGGACCCAAGGAGGGCCTGAGGATTGTTGACGACAGGCAGTGGAACAAAAGGGCTCAATCCCTGCAGACATACCAAGCTGCCTCCTTCTACTTCCTAGCTGTGTGACCTTGTGCAAGTTACATAAACTTTCTGAGTCTTCATTTCTTCATCTGCATATAGAAGATACTGAGAGTATTTACCTCTTGATAAAAGCTCAATATCACCATCGCAGCAGGGGTATAAACTTATATACACTGCTCTTAAATGTGCAACAACAAAGGATGGCTCCTTTCCTCTATAATTGGTCTGTCTTCATGAAAGAGCTCCCTCACTCAACTTCCTTTGACCCAGGTGGCTAAGCTTGAGGGATAGGGTCAGTTTCAGTCCCACCAGACAAATTTTGTTCAATTCTATGAAGAAAATCATTTCCTTAGGTAAATTCTTATCTCTGTTGGATAAAGAGCTCAGTTTTTCAGATTTCTGCTACCTCCCTCTGTTTCTTTCCAAGATGGGATCTGAATGTGAGATTTAAGTGATCTAATGGTGGTAGAGGAAGGTAGGGGGTTCTTGGTGTTCTTTGGATCCTTGCTGGTCTCTGCTGTGTCATGGCTGGTCTGGGCTTCTCCCTGGACTGGTGACCACTGATGGGAACTGGTGTCATCCTGGGGTGCTTTGCTGGTGTCTGAAGCTGGTATAATTCACAGACCGTTCCCAACTTTGCTGACTCAGCTCTGCCTTGTGGGCACTGCAGAGGTCCAGGGTTAAGTCCTCTAGGTTTCAGCCTGCTGCATGGAAGATAGGCAGTGGTGTGCTGCAAAATACTTAGCAATTAGTTCTGGGCAGGAGAAGCCCTGATTTGCAGTATTTGCAGACTTCTGTGGTGTAAATAGTCCCACCTAGGCATTTCAGACTACCAATATGTTGTCACCAAATGCAGAGTTCGGAAGAGATGCACTGTATAGATCCAAAAGAAATAAATAATCCCAAGAACATAAATAATAGTAAAATGTAATAAAATAACTATGGAGTGGTAATTTTGCATATTTAATTCTCTTTATTTTTAATAGAATTTATTGAATTTCAAATTTAAGTAATTTAACTTTAAGAATTGCCATGTTAGGGCTTCCCTGGTGGCGCAGTGGTTGAGAGTCCGCCTGCCGATGCAGGGGACGTGGGTTCGTGTCCCGGTCCTGGAAGATCCCACATGCCGTGGAGTGGCTAGGCCCATGAGCCATGGCCGCTGAGCCTGCACATCCAGAGCCTGTGCTCCACGACGGGAGAGGCCACAACAGTGAGAGGCCCGCATACCGCAAAAAAAAGTAATTAAAAAAGAAAAGAAAAGAAGAATTGCCATGTTAAACAACTGGCTTGCAAAATTTCTGACAATTTAGCAGTGAGTTATCTGAGCTGGTTAGCCAGCTCTGGTCCAGCTTCTGATAAGCTCCTATTCAGACCCTCAGGTAAGTTCAATGTTCCCTTTCAGGGGCAGCTTGAGACAGCTAAATTTAGGCCAACACTCTGCTGTCCACAAGTTGATGCAAAAGCAACCAATGACACAATACCCTCCCATATACTAAACAGGAAGCAGGGCAGAAGCTTCTCTACCCATGGCACTAACCTTGACCCACATAACTCACTTCCCCCTGGTAAAATTGGTCAAATAAGCAGAATATCAAATTCCCCTAGACTTCTGAAGCAAATTCACTCAATGACCAGTTCATAGAAATTCATTTCACCAAGTGAGAAATTCACCAAATTTATTTCTATTTTGTTTTGATTGACTAGTTTTCCCAATAGCATTTTACGGATAAATGCTAAATTTGGTCTCTTGCAACAGCTGGAGGAA
This sequence comes from Monodon monoceros, assembly GCF_005190385.1. Taxonomy (NCBI): domain Eukaryota; kingdom Metazoa; phylum Chordata; class Mammalia; order Artiodactyla; family Monodontidae; genus Monodon; species Monodon monoceros. Next base: position 66,616,524 of record NW_021703782.1, read on the forward strand.
AGGGGCCAGAAGAGAGGAAGTTGTATTAAATGTTTGTCTAGGAGCCCACATCAACATCTCCTTCCTGCTTCTCATCTTATAGAGTGGCTTTCTCTGATCTCGATGGTCCTTTCTTTCTTCAGAGTCTCAGTCACTTCCTTCTCCACTTTGCAGCCTCCAAAGCCCAACCTTCCTCTTAAGAATTCTTAGTGGTCATAGAGGAGAATGCTGCTGCACTAGCTTTTCCATTGGATGGCTGCTTAAACAAAACAAATTATAACAGACATTGACTGGCAAAAATAACAAGCCCAAGAGAGTTATGGAGATTCGAGTCAGCACGAAGCATTCCTCACAGCACTGGTCGCTGTTTATATGGTGATCTTGAAGTCACTTCTTAATCACCTAGCCATTTAAAAACGCTGGGCTCAAGGATCAGAACTTGAGAAATGACTGGAGGCTTAAGCAGGGGAATGAGAAAGTTTGATCTGCTTTAGAAACTCAACTATGGTAACAATATGTGAGAAGGACCAAAAGGTGGAATTGGTAAGCAGGGAACTTGTTTAAGAGTTCATTGGAACCCAGGTGAAAAATGATAGCCTAAACTCCAGTAATGGAAATGATAGAAAAATAAGGGCCCTTTCCTGCCTGCCCTAACTTAGTGGATCACCACCCCCACCCCCCCGGCCCCACTTTTATTTTTTATCACTGTGCCATTTGTTTCCTTCCTTGGTTTGTGGAAAATGTAAAATTTATATTTATTATTTACTTATTATCTGTTCCTCCATTAGACTGTAAGCTCCATGGGGGCAGGCCTGCTTCATTTCCCAAAGCACTCTCATCATTCAATGCAGTGTTGGGCACTTAACAGGTGCTCACAAACATCTGTGGAAGAAAGAGTGTAATTGAGAAGAAAGAAAGGATGTTGCTCAGTGGGAGAAGCTTAGCTATGTTTTAGGGTAAGGGAAAGGTGCCACGGAGAAGGAGGAGTAGAAAGCACAGAGAAGAAGTGATAAGTGATGGTGCCAATTCCAGGAGAAGTGCAAACTGGAGAAAAAAATGAAAGTAGAGGAGCTAGCTTTGCCTGGGAGAAGGGCTTTACTTCTTCTGACACAGGAGAAAAGAAGAATGGGTGAGGATAGGGGTTGATTGGATTTGTAAGTTATAAGACTGATGGTCTCTGTTTCCTAGAGAAATAGTAGGCATAGTTATGATCTGAGAGAGACACAGAGAGAGACAGACAGAGACAGAGAGAGAGACAGGGAGAGAGATGAAGTAGAGGAGGAGGGAGGAGAGGAGGAGGGAGAGGAGGGAAAAAAAGGAAGGGGACTTTAGAGTTTAAGGAGGTGGTGGAAATTTAACAAAATTATTCCAAGGAAAGGAATAAGTTGGTGGCCAAAAATACCTAAAACGATTTCTGAGGGAGGGCCAGCTGAGGAACAGTATGACCAAATTAGTCTAGCCCCAAATCTCATAGGTCAGTGACAGGGAAGTAGAACAACGAGATGGGAGGGTTAGTTGTGGCGGGGATTTTCAGGAAGCCATCTCTCTTCCTGGTTATTCTTACGTCTCATTGCAATAAAGAGAAAGGCTTCAGGACTCCTGGGATGAGTTCAGATGAATCATTCATCTCTCCAGCTGTCAGAAGTTTTGAATGCATTAGATAGGACATGAACATCAAAAACGGGCCCTCAGCAGTCTGCTCTCTGGAGAATACCTCACCAAGGGGCTACAGCCTGCCTTGTCCTGCTGTGTCCTAGATCTGTATGATAACTGGTCTGCCCTTGAGTGTAACTTCCTCTAGCAGGAAGGCAGCTTCTATCTTAGAAATCTTACTGATATCCAAATAATTTTTGTGCTTAGGTGATTGCCTTCTATAAGAGAAAGTACATGAATTTAAACTTTGTTAGACCTGGGTTTGACTCCTAGCTCTGGTACATAGGAGCTGTGTGATCTTGAATAAATAGTCTGCCTTTTCAAGCCTCCATTGTTCAGAGTAAAATGGGGGGGAATCACTGGAAAGGCAGAAAGTTGAAATGAGATGGTGTCTGTAAATCATCCAGCAAAATGCACAGCACAAGGTAGACACTCAATAAATATTGTGTTACCTCCCTCCCTTCTTTCCTTTCTCCCATCCTCCCTCTTCGCCTCCTTTCCTCCTCTGTTCCTCACATTTTAGTTACCAGTTTTCTGTACTAGATTGTAAGACTCCTCAGGGCAGGAATGACATCTTTGTCATTAAAAAGTAACTCTTATTTTTATCTTTATTAAAGTAATACATGTACTTGCTAGCTAAAATTTTCAAATAATACAAAGGAGAAACTGCCTCATCCTTCCCCACCCCAAATCTTACTCGCCAGAGGAAATCATATCTAGTTCTTAACAGGTTGGGATTTTAACTATTCTGGTGTCATCTCAGTTTGTCTAAAAGTCTATTTTTACCATTATTTCCTGAATTAGTTTTGTTGAATAAGTTTTAAGGATTATTTGTGTTCTTATTTAACAGAAAAATATTTAGCTTATTTACACTACCATCCCACCTCTGCTTCCCAAATAATTGTCTCTTTTTAATTTCTCTATTGGTGTACTTTATAATTTTAAATAATAAGCAAATATTTTACTTTTTTCCTTTCCATTATATGTAGCATCTCTTGATACTCTACAGTGTAAGGCTGGGACATTATCACACCTACTGTTCTCTTCAGTTTTCCTCACCCCTTTTACTTTCTAATTTCTTTATACTTTTATATGGTTAAAGTTGATAACATTTACTTTCTCTTATGGAACTGTAATTAAGTCTTCTGTGTGTTGATAGGTTCTAAGGATAGTAAATAGTGCTTCCATTATTATGGTTAATATTGTTCACAGCCTAGTCAAACATATTTACTTTCTTGTTTAGATTTTTGCTTTTCCTAGGGTTTGTAATTGCCCTTTTTTTCTTTCATTGTCTGCTTTTATCATATCTTTAACGCTTCCAATGTTTCAGGGATCACAAAAATGGATTTCTCTCTTTCCTTGAATACCTCCTTCCTGGACTCCTCCTGTTTCAACATGGGCTAGTTGCTCTCTAGAATGGCTACAAACCTGTTGTCCTGGGATTTTCATTCATTACTCTTTTGAGTTGAATCTACACTGTCCAAAACCCACTGTTGTCCTCCTTTTTGGTTAATTCATTTTACAGAAAAAAGTCCAAAAGTTAATATCTGAGAAAGAGTACATGTGAGGTAAACTTTCTAAGTCCTTGCATGTCTAAAAGTATTTGCCCTTATCTCGATTAGTAGTTTGGTTTGGTTAAAAATTCTAGAATTGGGACTTCCCTGGTGGTGCGGTGGTAAGAATCCACCTGCCAATGCAGGGGACACAGGTTCAAGCCCTGGTCCGGGAAGATCCCACATGCTGTGGAACAGCTAACCCATGAGCCACAACTACTGAGCCTGCGCTCCAGAGCCCGTGAGCCACAACTACTGAGCCTGCATGCCACAACTACTGAAGCCCGTGTACCTAGAGCCCATGCTCCACAACAAGAGAAGCCACCGCAATGAGAAGCCCACGCACAGCAACGAAGAGTAGCCCCCACTCGCCTCAACTAGAGAAAGCCCGCGCACAGCAATGAAGACCCAACGCAGCCAAAAATAAATAAATAAAATAAAATAAAAATCCTAGAACTAAAAATTTTTACTTGAGGATTTGTCTTCTAGTATTCAGTGAAGCTGAAGCAATCCAACTGTCTTTCCATTAGAACCTGACCTATTTTATTTATCTATCTCTTTGTGGAAACTTTTAGAATCTTACCTTTTAAGTTCTGATATCTTAAAATTATGTGAGTGAATGTAAGTTTTATTTCCCTCCATACATTGTGTTACATACCCAATAGGCCTTTTTAGTTTGAAGTCTCATTGGTACTAGAAAATTCTATTTTTAGTTTGATAACTTTTTCCTCTCTATTTTCTCTTCTCTCCTTCTGAGTACCTTTTGTTGAACACTGTACATTTTGTCTAGACCTTCTATGGTTTTTGCTACTATTTTTCTCTCATATTTTCTATCTTTGTAATTTTTTCTAATTTTTCAAATATTTTATTACCTTGATCTTCCAATTTAAAATATATTTTAATAGACTTTTAATTCAAAAATAATTTTAGATTTATAGAAAAATTGCAAAGATAGTATAAAGACTACCCATGTGTTCCACGCCTAGTTTCTCTTATTAACATCTAACATTAGTGTGGTATATTTGTCACAATTAATAAACCAATACTGATACATTCTTGTTAATGAAAGTCCATATTTTTTCAGATTTTTTTAGTTTTTACCTAAATGTTTTTTTTTTCTGTTTTAGGATCACATCTAGATATCACATTGCATTTAGTAATCGTCTCTTTAGGATCCTCTTAGCTGTGAGAGTTTTTCAGACTTTTCTTGTTTTTCATGACCTTGACCATTTTGAATAGTACAGGTCAGTTATTTTGTATAATGTCCCTCAATTGGGATTTTTCTGATGTCTTTCTCATCACCTAGCTGAGGTAGTGTTTCTCAGGTTTTTGCAGTGTAACATTACTATTTTATTCCCTTTCCATACTGTACTCTTTGGGTAAATGTCACTGTGTGTAGCTCATACTTAGATGGGGAGTTATGCTCCACTTCCTAGAGGACAGAGTATCTACATAAATTATTTGGAATTCTCTTGCATGGGAGAGTTTTCTCTTCTCCCTCATTTATTTATTTATTCAGTTACTTATTTATGGCAGTATGGACTAATGAATATTTATTTTATACTCTGGGTTACAATCAAATACTACTTTATTTATTTTGTTGCTCAAACTCTTCCAGCTTTGGCCATTGGGAGGTTTTGGTTGGCTCCTTTGTCCCTTTGACATACCTCCAAAGTTGTGAGTTTACTTATTTATTTTTTAACATTTCCTTATTTTCTGTCACTGTAAGATGCTCCAGGCTTATCTTGAATATTTCCTACCTAAATCCTAGACTGACATTTCTCCAAGGAGATCTGATTCCTTCTACTGGAGAATGGTATTAAAAGCCAAAATCTGTGTGCTAGTTGCTACTGGAGTATTGTTGCATCTAGGCCCTCCCAGCTGACAGAGCAAAAGCATATGTGTGTATACCAACTTGGGTATATACATATATCTATAAATATTTCTATATTTAACATCTATATCTATATTAAGCTAAATATAAGTTCATACTGATGTCTCCAGCTCTAAGCCATTACCATACGGATCATTCTAGCTGTCTCTCCTTACTTGTCTATAAATTCCCAGTCTAACAGAGAGAAACCTGGCTCCTGCAATCCCCCATCCACTTACTTGATTGTTCAATTCCAGTATATGTATCACAGTATCAAGATTATTAACTGGTACTCTCATAGGAAACAACTTTATCACCTAGAGTTCAGTGTTTGTATATATGGGTTTTTTTTGCCTTTAGTTTTAAAAACTTTATTCATTTCCAGTGTTGCTAAGGTGAGCATCTTTTCCCTTCAGTCCCCTTCAGTGAGGTTTTTTATACACTTATAATACAGTTAGATTGTTTTGTCATATTCTGCATTCATTCTGGGATCTCTCAACCTTTTAATTTTCTTGAAGATTTCCTTAATGGTTCTTTGCAAAACTTCTGTTGACATTCCCCCACCTCCCCGCTGTCAAATTTTATTTTCCAAGAGTTCTTTTTACTCTCTGAAGTTTTAAAATACCATCTTATTCTTTTTTTTATAGTTGCTAGTTAGCTGTTAGCAATCTGCATCTATGAAAATCCTCTCTCTGGGGATATTAATGAGAATTTTTTTAAAGTTTTCTTTTCTCTGTTTAGCCTGTTTTCTCCAAGTGTTTCACTCAGCTTATTCTCATCACTGTGTTCCATATGAGACATTTTCCTCTGATTTCTGGTAACCTTTGCTTGACTGCTCATGATTCAGACTGGGAGAATGTGATTTCCTGAGTAGAATGTCTGTAATCTCTTGACAGCGTGGGTGGGTTTGTTAATGCTGAGTTTCCCTGTAGGGTAATTTGGCTGGGCTAGTGTTGGAGGTACCCCTGATATTCATATCTTTCCACTTGGGCTGATTCCTTAAAGAGGTAACTTCTAATCTGTGGCCTGAAGTGTAAGGCCTATCTGCTAGCAGTCTGGTAGTCAAGAAATTATTTATTTGATCCACACATTTTCAGACTAGTACTCATACCCTCAACTGTGCATGGCTTCTTCCAGAGAATAGACTCTGTTTTAACCTTTCTGATCTACTATTGAGGGGTAAGGGAAGTAACTCAGTAGAATAGCCAGAAGAATGCGGGGAAATGGATCCAATTGCTTTTTATTAAAGCTTCCAACCAATCTTCCTTATTTTTGCCCCCCATCTCCCTTAGTTCCCATTTCTGGACATGTCTGATGCTGTCAATTTCCAAGACTTGAGGAATTTGAAGTGAACTTTAGGTCAGTTTTCAGGTTTCCTCAGTGCTGGTTAGATTTGGCCTTCTTACGTCTACAAGGCCCCTTGGTTAACATTCATCTGTCTGCTTTCCTGCCTTCCTAAAGTTTGTGCTGTTGTATTATCTCCATTTACTCTTGGATATATACCTTTAAAAACTTTATCTATTCACCCATCCATCCCTTTATTGTGATTTTTATAGGGGTTTCTAGAGGGAGGAAAGTTAGATTCGTGTTCATTGTCCATCTTTTTCCAAATCCAGTTTATAACTTTTTATTCACTTGATATAATGCATTATGGATACTAACTGCTAAGTGAATATTAGTTACATTAAAACATATAGAACCTAGAAAATCTTCATGGCATTGTGCTTTAAAGTTGATTGGTACACTGAGAGTATACCAAAGATTCACTTCATGCCCCAAATGTAACTGTCTTTTTAATGTCTTTCACTGCCGTGGCCTCTCCGATTGCGGAGCACAGGCTCCGGACATGCAGGCTCAGCAGCCATGGCTCATGGGCCCAGCCGCTCCGCGGCATGTGAGATCTTCCCGGACCGGGGCATGAACCCGTGTCCTCTGCATAGGCAGGCGTACTCTCAACCACTGCGCCACCAGGGAAGCCCAGAACAAAGTAAATCTTAATGGCTAGTTCCTTTGTTTTCACATCTAAATAAACCTCCAGGGTAGAGCAGCCAAACAAATTTATTAGAGGGGTGGGATAGAGAGGGGATAGGGAGGGTGGGAAGGAGATGCAAGAGGGAGGAGTTACGGAGATATATGTATATTTGTGATTCACAAAGTGATATGTGATTCACTTTGTTATAAAGCAGAAACGAACACACCATTGTAAAGCAATTATACTCCAATAAAGATGTTAAAAAAAACCCCACAACAACCATATTAGCTGTTGTCACTTGAAGTGTTGGGAGAGTGGGGTTCGGTGGGGGTCCCTGCTTTCCCAGTATGATCCTCAGTTAAAAATACATGAAGATGTTAACAATTAACTTTATCAATGGGTAGTCATTCATGTAGCATTGGTCCTCCATTCCAAACATATTTAGCTGAATATTGGTTATGTGGCTGAAATTCTTAGACAAATGCTTTTGCTTTGATATATGATGAGTTAAATTGAATTAAAACTTCCTACTTGCCTCTTATAAAATGTAGCTTCCTTTGTTATTTAAATATAATTTGTTTATGTGGTAACATAATGCTGAATCATCAAAGAACTGAGTCTTAGTCCTGGCTCTACTACTTCTAAAGTATAAGACTCTTACCTAGGCTTCCCTGGTGGCGCAGTGGTTGAGAGTCTGCCTGCCGATGCAGGGGACACCGGTTCGTGCCCTGGTCCGGGAAGATCCCACATGCCGCGGAGCGGCTGGGCCCGTGAGCCATGGCCGCTGAGCCTGCGCGTCCACAACGGGAGAGGCCACAACAGTGAGAGGCCCGCCTAATCTCAGTTCCCACAATGCTCTGACTCCCCATTTACAAAGCTGAGTTGATATCTCTCATCCTGGCTGATTAATAATTGGGATAATACGTACCCATGTTGAAGTGGGTTAATGATGAATAAATTCTGCTAGACCCCTTTCGTTTATAAAGTATTACACAAATATAAAGGAATGTTATTTAAAAACTTTAAACACTATGTTAAAGAAAGATCTATTGGACTAAAAGATTTAGTGAGAACAATGTACTTTTAAAAAAATAGCAGAAACAAGGACTCCTGAGTCCCTAGCTTCTTGAGTAATTTGTAGATTAGAAGCAACACACTGATTAGATCTTTTGCACACACCAGTTCTCTTTCTTAATAGTCTGGCTTTGCTTTTACTCTCAACTGAAGAACAGAGAATCGCTGTGATCTTGACCTAATGTAGGCTCTAATCTTTCAAAGCTCCCTGTATTTTACTTGGCTTCTCTCCTGACCCTGAAGTTAAATGTAAATTCCAAGATCTCACTGCTTATCTTTTGAAATTGTTTTGTCAACAGTAAGTAAGATCAAGTTTAGGAGGTTTGTCTACATTTGTCTGTCTAAGCACTCAGAATGCTCAGTGGTGCCAACGTTTTTTCTTATAGACTTCTCTGTAACATCAAGGGCTCTTGGTTGTCTTAGCCAAATGTCATTCATTGCTTTTCAGGAGTTTGTGCTTTAGGTGCCTTCTCTGGACTTGGATTCCTGACATTGAAAAGGTTTAGCACGTACTATCAGTGATAGTCAATTGGAAGACAGACAGACGCAAAGCCATGCTCAAGGATTTCTTCCTTTATTTCTTTTTTTTTTACATTGTTTTGTTTTAAATCTATTTTATTTTTGGCTGCGTTGGGTCTTCATTGCTGCACACGGGCTTTCTCTAGTTGTAGCGAGTGGGGGCTGCTCTTTGCTGCGGTGCCCGGGCTTCTCATTGTGGTGGCTTCTCTTTGTTGTGGTGCACGGGCTTTAGGTGTGCAGGCTTCAGTAGTTGTGGCACGCGGGCTCAGTAGTTGAGGCTCGCAGTCTCTAGAGCGCAGGCTCAGTAGTTGTGGCGCACAGGCTTAGTTGCTCCGCAGCATGTGGGATCTTCCCGGACCAGGGCTCGAACCCATGTCCCCTGTATTGGCAGGCAGATTCTTAACCACTGTGCCACCAGGGAAACCCTCTTCCTTTATTTCTAAAATACTTTTTGACCACTGGAAAAAGGGTTGATCTTTTCCTTTTGTTTCTTTTGGTATGTTCACAGTGATACAGAGAAGCAGAGAGAGCATTGCACTCAGAGGGTTTTCTTTTTTTTCTTCTACATGAAAGACTTCATTGTTCCACCTCCACAGTTGACTGCAGGCCCTGGAGAAAGTAGCAAAAGATCAAGAAAGAGAGAAGAACGATTACTGACGTATTTTCAGAGTGGCAGGCTTTGGCTAAATAGAAATACATTGATTTGTGAAAGAGGACCCCTGTTATTTTATTTTATTTTTTTGTGGTACGCGGGCCTGTCATTGTTGTGTCCTCTCCCGCTGCGGAGCACAGGCTCTGGACACCCAGGCTCAGTGCTGCCCCGCGGCCTGTGGGATCTTCCCGGACTGGGATACGAACCCGTGTCCTTTGCATCAGCAGGCGGAGTCTCAACCACTGCGCCACCAGGGAAGCCCACCCCTGTTATATTTTAACAGTCTAATGGGGCTTGCTTTATCATTAGTGCCTTCAGTACTGCTTGTCTTGATTTAATCAGGATCAAAGCCTTTAGGCTGACATTATAAACCCACAACACAATAGTTAGTTGTGAGCTTTGATTAGATTTAATTAGCATTAGTGGAAAATGTATCAGTATTTTTCATCTCTTTCCCCTCCCTACCTTTTTTCTTTTTGAACTTTTTCTCAGGGAAATGTTTTTGCTTTTTTCCCCTCTTTCCTTATTTCTTAGTCTGGAGAATAAAAATGTAAATATACACACATGAAAGGAAGTGAAAGTATGTAACTAGATACTCAAAAGATCTATTGGATCTATGTTGTTTTTTGTATTCTTAAATAAAACACATGCAGTCTGTGGTGCTGGCTGATTTATATAGCTGTATATTGATGAGATTACCCAAATTAGGAATTTCCAGTGCATCGTTTAACCATAAGTCTTCAAAGAGCCTTAATCGGGAGGAAAAACAGGCATGATAGAGTCAGGGGTGATGGTAGTGATGGTGGTTGTGTAGTGCCTAGGAAAAGCTATTAGTGGACTAATTCATTAGCGTACTTTGGGTTGTACCATTGTGAAGTACAAAAATTTATTAATTTAAATAAGACTAGCATTATCTTAAGACCCTGTAATTACACACATAGTAAAAATCCAAATTTAATGGCAAAAATCCAATTGAAGAATTATTGTTGAGGATTTTGTCAGAAGTTTCTAGATTGGGTAATTGGTTCTTTGGAACACATGAGACACATGAGCCATTTGGGGAGGAAAGGCGATCAGATGTTCAGTTTTTGATAAGATGAATTTGAAGTATTCAAGGGTCATCAGATAGAGCTATTCAGTGGGAGTTTGACATGGCTCTTATTTGCTAGTGAGGGGACTGTGCTGGATCCATAGATTTGAAGGTCCCTGACATGTGATAGTTAAGACTCTGAGAGGGAATGAAATAAATTAGGAGAGAAGATGACTAGGAAGAACAATGGATTATGTCTAGAACCCTGGGGAATTCCATATTTAATGATAAAATGAAGGAAAAATATCTATGAGGAAACAGAAAATCAGAGATCAGTATCATGGGAGTGGAGTGCAGTATTATGGAAGCTTTGGAGTAAATATTTAAGAGTTCACCTAGAGCAATTACTCAGGTGACTGCCAAGACAGTGCCAATCTGATCCTTGGGAGGGAGAGGTGGGGGTGAGGATTTCCAGCAAGAGGGGAGCAGCAATGCTCCCGAGCAGGTGACTTTAAGCATCCCCCCATTTATCTTTGGGGAAAGTAATCATGAGACTTAGAGCTTAAAAGTAGTTCATTATTGCCAGAAGGCTGGGACTTGAGTTGCAGGTGGAGTTAGTAAGTGTACACATTTATTTGTGCCAAATCAATTTTTTGTAGGTATTTTCCTAGCAGGAAAAAAAATAAGAAAAAATAAATAGAATATGGAATCTGGTTCTAATTTCCCAGTTCCTTTTTTAGACTTTTATTACATTATATTTTAACCCATTTTTATAAATATACATGAGCACACATCACATAAGCCTTATACTTTTTGCAAAGTAAATATTATTTCTTATCTTTTTCTATGGTAGCTATTTTTGATAGTATTACAGGAGAACTGAGTATTTACCAGTGACCTTAGTCATCTTGGCAAAGTATCTGGAAAAGTCAGCTGCAAGGTTGGTTTCTTGTTTATTTATTCAGTCTTTCTAGTATTTCAGTTGCTTTTTTTCCCCCCTAAGCTATTTTCTAGTCCCTGACCAATGCCCAAATGTGAGTCCTTGTGAATTCAATGGGTTATAGGAAAAATCTGGTTCTGAGTTTCCATGTTTTGGAAGAGACAAACTAATTTTATGTAATTGACATTGAAATCTCATATTTAAAAAAAACTAGTGTGTTTTTGTGTGTGTGTTACGCGGGCCTCTCACCGTTGTGGCCTCTCCTGTTGCGGAGCACCGGCTCCGGACGCACAGGCTCAGCGGCCATGGCTCACGGGCCCAGCCGCTCCGCGTCATGTGGGATCCTCCCAGACCGGGGCACGAACCCACGTTCCCTGCATCGGCAGGCGGACTCCCAACCACTGCGCCACCAGGGAAGCCCAGACTAGTGTATTTTTAATTGAAAAACCTCAAGATTAAACATCTCTAATTTTTTAGGTAATATGTTAGTCTCAGGTGAGAGAATTACTTCTTTGCACTTTATTTGAAAAACAGAAGGACTAGAGAAAAGAGGAAATTCAGTCATTTTCAGTAACTTTACCTAGTAGTGACAAAATGGAGCACTCTAGTGTGTGGAAAGGGACTCTGAACAGAAACGTCAAATCTGTTCCTCTTCCTAATGATGAAGTGATTTTGGGAAGATACCTAATTCTCAAGTTCTGGATTTTCTCATCTGTTAAACGATTGGATTATGCTAGTTATTTTTTTGTTATTTTTCCTTCGAGTTCCTATGTTCTGCAATTCCCAATAAGATTTCATTATTGATATCAGTAGTCTATACCATAGATGCTCAGTTAATCAATGTCCATTTAACTGACTCCCTAGAGTAATCACACTCTATTCCCTCAATAAAACATGCTGGACGATGCCCATTGCAGAGGAGTACTGGCAGCCAGAAGACTATTCTAGAACATTTATGCATTTCTGCCCCCATCAGTTGAGTTTTATGTTTACCAAGAGTCAGCTAACGTTTGTTCCCAAATCTGTTTATGCCAGTTGTGTTCGTTATTGATATTACACAATTTATTAAGTAGTATGAAAGCCAAAGAAATATGAATGTGAAAAGGAAGAGAGCTGTTTCCATGAGAACTAAACTAAAGGCTTTGGAGAGCATCTGTGGGGGAGGGGGTGTGGGGAGCTGTGTAATATAAGAAAACATTGTAAAATATTAAAACATACTCATAAATATCTAGAAAAGTTGATTTTTATGTTTCTTCACAGCTGAACTTATTTTTTAATTCCACTGTAAAGAAACTGAAATTGGATATCAAAGATGATGCTTTATGCAAAAAAGAAACAGAATACCAATGACTGTAAGAAAATGTTCTACAACAAATGATTGATGAATGAATACAGAAAGAAATGGTTGAAAGAAAGGTAAATTATTTAAGTATGCATGTATAATTTCCTATCTTTCCTTGCTTTAACTCCTTTTTTAATTAACCCAACAATTACCAATCCTGACCATGTCCTTTAGAGGGTATTTATGCTAATTTGTCATACTGAGGTCAGAGCCAGGCTAAAGTTTTTAACTTTCTTTTGTTCTCTTAACATTAACAGGATATACTATATGGATAAATAGTGTGAATAAGATCCTGAAGAGTACTTTTTTTTTAGGCTTTTGAAGTATAAATATTTATTTCAAAGCTAATTACATGTTATAGGGTAGGAGTAGTATTTTCTGGGTTCCGGTCCTGCCTCGTGTTCTTACTAATTACTTAATGTCTTCAAGGCATGGTTTCTACCACTGAGACATTACAATAATATACTAACTCACTGGGTTAAGAAGATTAACTCTGTTCATATACATAAAACACTGCGCCTGGCATACAGTAGAAACTAAAAATATGATATTTATTATCCCTTAGAGTAGGTTCAAGTGCTTCTAATTACCAATTGATTTTTAATGTAATAAGGGACTCTGAAAGTTATTGAATAAAAAAGATTGAACTTTAGGCACCTTTTTGTGGGAGCTAAGGCAAAGTTCAGAGAACAATAGGGTGGCTGGGACCACGTAATTTGATTGCCTGGTGGCCAGAGGTCAAAACTGATTAGCAAGTCAGAACCTTCAGTTAGGGGTCAGTGACCAGGCATAAGCAGACATCAGTATATGTGGCAGATGCTTCCAAGTGAAGTGTTCCCTCTGTGTAAAGCACTTTTGCTGGAGGTGATGAGCTATGTGCCAGGATTACTGCAGGTATGAGCTATGCTTGCTCTCCTCTTAGTCTCAACACAGCAGCGAGACTGAACCTTTTAAAGCCTAGATGAGATCATGTCACTCCTGTGCTCAAAACCACACAAAGGCTGCTCATCTCACTAGGAGTAAAAGCCAAAGTTCTTACAGCAAATGGCCTACAAGGCTCTACAATGATCTGAGCCCTCAATTATTTCACTGCTCTCATTTCTGATTATTCCTCTCATTCACTCTTCTCCAGCTACACTAGCCTTCCTGTTATTCTTTTAAAAAAAGTCTGGCACTCTCCTGTCCTATGACTTTTGTTGTCCTCTCCACTGGGAATGCTTTATCACCCCTAGCTGCTGGCCCCAGTCCCTCACTTCCTTTAGGTCTCTGCTCAAGTCTTACTTTCCCAGTGAGACCGACCCTGACCACCTCTCACCTCCCCATGCTCTCCTTTTCCCTGCTTATTTTGCTTTTTATATTATCAATATATAACTTGCTTAGTCATTATGTTTACTTTTGATTCCGTTTCTCTGCTAGAATGTAAGTTCTATGAGGGGAAGGATTTTTATCTATAGTTTTGTTTACTTATGTATCCCAAGTGCCTAGAATGGTCCTTGGCTCATGGTCTGAGCTCTTAAATATTGGTTCAGTGAATGAATGAACAATTGAGTGGAAGAACCAGGGCTGCCCTGAGTACAGTCTAAGGTATTCTTTGCCAAGGGCAGAGCAAATGGCAAAACTATCAGTCTCTGGGCATTTATCAAGGAAAGCAAAGATCTTTTAAGACTGGAATGGCTCTCTGACATCAGCTACAGTTCGCAAATCGCCCTTTTTCCTAACTCCCACTGCTTTCTCAAATTTATGGCCTTAAATTCAGGTTTACTCAGGTAAAGAGAATCAGAGAACTGTAGCTAAGACCCAGATGATCCAGATAATAAACATGTCTTTGCTTCAATTTTGTGACAGATGGGCAAATAGACATTAAGGCCTTTTCCCCCTTTTTCCTTCATCACTTGTCTCTAGTTTGGCTTAATGATTACCTAATGATTCAGCATTTATGACCTTTCTCGTTAACTATTGCAGTCTCTGACCCTCTCATACTGCATCCATTTTTGGTATTGAGGATTTATAAATTCCCTTTCTTCCCTTTTTACCTAATCACAGTTTAAATGCTTCCAGTTCCATAGCTCTCTTTGTGTATAAAATAATACGTCTATCATAATAATAATTATCCTGTAATAATAATTATAAAATTATTTAGCTCTATGGAGCATGTACTATCTGCCAAGTTCTGATTTAGGAGCTTCAGATATATTTTCACTAATCTTCACACCAGCCTTGCAGGGGGGATTTTTGAACTCAGCAAGTTTACTCTGTGCTTCTTAGCCTGTATGTTTTCTTCCCCATTAGAGTCACCAGAAACCCAAGGTCACAGATACCTGGATCCCACTCCAGAAGACCTACAATTAGGATTTTCACCAACTTCCAAGGTGAAACTTTTGAACACTCAAGTTTGAGCACCATTGGGTGTGTATTGAGGTAGAACAGACCTTGGAGTGCACTGAGAAGTGGACTCTAAGTTGGCAGTAGTACACTATAGTCATCACTATGCAGTTTTTTAATTACTGTAATGGAGGTTAACCCTCTTCCTGGCAAGTCATACTTTGCTTTTCCTTCTTCTGTGGCATTTGACATATATATTGTCACACAAACGAAAACCAGCAAGAGCCATCTTGAAGTTTCTAGCCAACAGATATTGTTCAACTGTTGTTCTTTCATAGGCCAGATTGTGCCTTTCGACTCTATGTTAAATTATTTCTATTTTATAAGGAATAAGGGACCAACTCATTTGGTCAGTGCACCTGGCAACAAAGACTAAAGAGGATATCTGAAAAAGTAAAGACAAGTATCTGAATATGCATCAACAAAACGACTAGCTTTCTCTAATTTTCTTACTTATTCAGGTAAAAGAAAATAGCATGACTCAAGAGTCAGATATGTAAAATTGTGTAGACTCATATCACTGTAGTCAAGTCAGATAAGGGAAAGTGAAGCAGTTGTCTAGATGGAAGGCAAACTATGGTCCACAAGCCAGATTGTTTCTGCTATCTATTTTCATAAATGAAATTTTGTTGGATCACAGCCATGCACCTTCTTTTACATATTGTCTATGGCTGCTTTCATTCTACATTGGCAGAACTGAATAAATTGGAGCAACAACTACTGGTATGGACAACAAAGCCAAAAATATTTACTATCTAGTCCTTTACAGAAAAAGTTTCTGCTCTCTGGTATAGATTATTTAGAGATTATTCACTTTGGTTCTAAATTATTCAAAATTTTCATATGGCATTTGACAGTGGTAAGATAATAGAATCTCAATAAATATCTATGAAATGAATGTTGATATTTTTCAGTTGGACTCTCCACAGAAAAAGAAATTAACCCAGGAACCTGAAGTCACTAGAAATGTTGGTAATTGTTAACCTGTAACCCCACCCCTAGAATTATGCCATTTGCCATAAAGCACTCATTTACCTACTCTAAAGGGAGAGAGGAGACAATTTTTTTGGAGAGACATTCATTTCAAAGTGGAGGACATGCTTATCAGGGTGTGAACAAGACCATTCATTGGTGCATGGAAAAAGATATTATAATTTATGGCTTCACATTAATATATAGAGAAAAGAAATTAAGCTTTACTGATATTTAATACAGATTGGCACTAGTCCTTGCACATATGTACTGTCAGAAAGGCATTTGGGTCTCTTAGGGGAAGAGTAGCACTTACCTAATCCCAAAGGACTGGTAGGGTTCTCTGTTGCTTGATTTCAGTGTATTGACACACAGTGAAGTTTATATGTACCTGGTTAAGTGGATTTAGGGATTTCATTATCTACTGCACAAAATGGACAAATGGATAAAAATATTTCTGAGATATCTAAGATTGAAAATAATAACTCATGTACTGCTTAAAGTGGGGGAAGAATGGAAAAGTTGACATTTCTCTTAATCCTGTACAACCAGTTGTTTGGCAGTCAAATAAGTAAAAGGTAAATTCGTAAATTCTGATGAATTTTGAAAATGATCAAGAGAATAAATGAAATATGGATTTACTTCCTCTATCATTATAGACCTCACCCTAGTTGAATACTGTGTCAAATTTAGACAAAACTTTTGCATAGTTGGTGGATTGGATTAAAAAATAAGTACCATGATTTAGTAAGCAAGATAATGAGGTGCTTTTTCTTTTCACATACTTCTATCATTAGGAAATAACTTTTCAGCCATGACAGTCATTAAAATCAAGTACAGAAATAATGAACATAACGTTGGACTGAATCACAAATGTTAAGCCAAGATTTTCAAAAATAATTAAGTATATTAAATCACATTATTTGAACAATTTTTAATAATATTAATGATTTTTTAAAGTGGGAACATATTTTCTTATAGATTAATAAAATAAAAATAAAATAATTATTTATGTTATCTTTATCTCATCCTTTTATAATTTCTATTTTGTATATGTTTTACTATGTATATAATATGTTAGTATAATAGTATATGCATGTAATTTTTATATATTTGTGTATTTAAGCATATACCTTTGGTATATATATATATATATATATATATATATATATACACACACACACAAACACATCAAAGGTATATACTTAAATGTTTTATTCATAGGTGCATGGGATTAAAAAGTTTAGAAGCCACTGATTTAGACAATGATGTATGAGTTCAGCCTTCTTACTGAGTGTCTTGGGTTTTATCTCTGCCTGACCTCTCCTCTGACTAAACTTCTCTCAACCTGCTGAAGCCTTGGTAAAGTGAAACAAATTGCAATAACTCCTCTGTATGTACCTTTTATAAATATTTATTCCATATTGTTACATACTTGCTTGCATATTTTACATTTGTCCACATTAGTGTTGTCTTCCATTAGTTCTGGCAACTTAAAATACTAAGGATATTAATGACTAAATTTTCTTTTTGTAGTACCTTCCACAGACAGTAAGCTAATTGACACTGCTGATGCTGTTTGCTTTTGTTCCTGGAGAAATTATTGTATGATTACAGATTTCATTGAATCTTATTGATTTTTATATAAATAATGGGTGCACTTTGTAGACATTGGGTATGTTTGGAGATGGCACAGTTTTTCTGGGGTTAAGCAGGTTTCGATGATATTGACCTTGCTCACTTTATGTCAAAACAATAAATCCTTAGGAAAAATTTTGCCTCAGTCATTTAAATTTATTTGGTATTTGTTGAGATATAAAGAACCCACTTTCATACCAAAAATTGTTCTAAATGAGATACCTCCTCTGTGTCTTTTCTGGCCAAAACAAATCTATAATTTCATGTCTCAATGGTTATGTCCATTTAAAGATTTTCCCATCTGGGGACAACTGTGGTCTCCAAAACAGTACCACTGACATTAACCCCCAAACCCTTTCTTTTCTAAATTTAATTTTTAATTTTATATTGGCGTATGGTTGATTTGCAATGTTGTGTTAGTTTTAGGTGTGCAGCAAAGTGATTCAGTTATACATGTACATATATCCATTCTTTTTCAGATTCTTTTCTCATATAGGTTATTACAGAATATTGAGTAGTTCCCTGTGCTATACAGTAGGTCCTTATTGATTATTTTATATATAGTAGTGTGTATATGTTAATCCCAAACTCCTAATTTATCCCTCCCCTGCACGTTTCCCCTTTTGTAACCATAAACTTGTTTTTGAAGACTGTGAGTCTGTTTCTGTTTTGTAAATAAGTTCATTTGTATCATTTTTTTAAAGATTCCACATATAAGTGATATCATATGGTATTTGTCTTTGACTTACTTCAGTTAGTATGATAATCTCTAGGTCTATCCATGTTGCTGCAAATGGCATTATTTCATTCTTCTTTTATGGCTAATATTCAATTGTATATATGTACCACATCCTCTTTATTCATTCATCTGTTGATGGACATTTAGGTTGCTTTCATGTCTTGGCTATTGTATTTAAATAGTGCTGCAATGAACATTGGGGAGCGTGTATCTTTTCGAATTACAGTTTTCTCCAGGAATGTGCTCAGGAGTGGGATTGCTGGATTATATGGTAGTTCTATTTTTAGTCTTTTAAGGACCCTCCATACTGTTCTCTGTAGTGGTTGTACCAACTTACATTCCCACCAACTCTGTAGGAGGGTTCCCTTTTCTCCACACCCTCTCCAGCATTTATTGTTTGTAGACTTTTCGATGATGGCCATTCTGACTGGTGTGAGCTGATACCTCATTGCAGTTTTGATTTGCATTTCTCTAAAAATTGGCGATGTTGAGCATCTTTTCATGTGTTTTTTGGCCTTCCGTGTCTTCTTTGGAGAAATGTCTGTTTAGATCTGCCAATTTTTTGATAGGGTTGTTTGCTTTTGATACAGAGCTGCATGAGCTCTTTGTATGTTTTGGAGATTAATCCCTTGTCAGTTGCTACGTTTGCAATAAAGCCCTTTTTATTTCTTCTTCATTAGAACACAGTATTCTATTAATCGAGTTAGTATTTGACTCCAGTAGTTCTCTTTTTCCTCTGTCAATTTTAGCCTGACTACAGAAGTTCTGCCTTTTATATTTATCCAAAGAGGAAACCTCAGAACTTGATATCTGCTACGAGACTGGCCAGAAAGTCTGGTTTCTCATTAGCTTCTTCCTGTGTTCTGGAAGCCAGTCTGAAATGCAAATCTCGCACCTTTTGTGGGGTTCTGCAGATGTCAAAATGCCCCCCTTCCATCCCAGCCTAACTCTTATTCCCAGCAGTTCTGTGTTGCCAGTTGTAATTGAAATTCATGAAAACAAACTGGCACTTGAGTCATGGATGGAAACAATTTGTGGGGGAGGCATAAAATAGCAGGGGTGTATTTCTCATGTTTATAGTCTGCTCTCATATAAGGATTTCACTTTTGAGTGAAAGCAATTTTAATTCCATATATGCTCAGTTTGAATATTTTAGGGAGGAATTCATGATAACTACCTCTGATGTGAACTGAGCTCTAGTCTCATGACAAAAGAAATTGATTTCTTCTCTAAGCAAATGGCTAATCATGGCAGGCCCATATTGAAAACTGATAGCTTGGAGGAGTTTAGAATAAAAAATAGAGGAAAAGTAATTTTTTTTTGAAATGTATTAGATTTGGAACAGTTTGAGAAATGAAAAATCATTAATTGGTATTTTAGCAAAGTGTTTTTGTATAGGGATAGAGAAGATCTGAATCGAATCTAACACATGTATAGCTCTCATTATGCTAGCCAGTAAATCCCAGGCAGGAAAGATCAGCTACCAAAATCACACATTGAAATTTTATATTTCATGTTCTTAAACCAGCCATTTATTTATTCTTACAAGGTGTCAGGCATGTACTCGGCCCTTCCATAATCATTTTAGTGGTCTTAATATATATTTTACCCTTACACATTTGTGGGATATGCCACATTCTCATTAGAAATAGCTCTTAAACGGTGGTGTAATGACCCATTCTCCTTGGTTTGGAGGAAGCAAGTTGGGGGAAACATGACAATTTGTTGGAGAAAATAGAATTTGAACCTAAACCTGGCTTTGAGCTTGTGTTCTAAGCCACTATAGTCAAATAGCGCCCATCTTTTTGATCTTTCACTGCTTGTTATGGCCTGAATGTTTCTGTCCTTCCAAAATTCATTTGTTGAAATCTTACCGCCCCCTCTCTTCCCAAGGTGATACTATTAGGAGGTGGGGGCCTTTGGGAGGTGATTAGGTCACGAGGGTGAAATCCTCAAGAATGGGATTAATGTTCTTATAAAAAAGACCCCAGAGAGCTCCCACCATATGAAGACACATCAAGAAGTCAGCAGCCTGCAACCAGGAAGTGGACTGGCTACTAGGGCCTTGATCTCAGACTTCTAGCCTCCAGAACTGTGAGAAGGAAATGTTTGTTGTTTGAACCACTCAGTCTATGATATTTTTTAAAATAGCAGCTGAAGTTGTCTTAAGATACTACCCGAAGTATCTACTAAGAATATTCAGTGACTATGAGTTGAACTGAATTATGACTAATTCAGAGGTCATAATAAGAAAGTGTTGAATGAATGGATTCCAGGAATGTGATAGAGGCACTAATATTTCCTACCAGTTCACTTCCTCTACCTAACAATGTCTGATCCCTCTGTTCTGAATAAGAGGCCCAGCAGAGTGAACCTGGCTGGTCAGTTCCATAGGGGGTGGGGGATGTGGAGGTGGGAAGGGATAAGACTAGAGGTGACTATTGGGCAGCTGCCTAAGTGGGACATTCTAGTCCCAGCTAAATCTCTTACCTTAAAGGGCCACTTGAAGTAAATGGGTCAAATGGAGGCTGGAGAACTAGAAAAGATGAGAGCGAGATGCTTGTCCGATTAAGTGAAATAGAATTTCACAGACATGCTCCTGGTGGGAACTTGTGTTGGCTTGTGTCTCCATTAAAGGACTGGCAGTGGGAGAAAGAGCAAACACCTTCCCATGCAACAAGACTCAAATCAAATGCCACCTTTTTTGGAAAGATTCCAAACTCCCCCTGGCCAAGTTAGAACCTTGCTATGCTGTGTTCCCACAGCTCCCTTTTAATGTCTCATGGCAGAATTTACCTCATATTTATTATAGTAAGTACCTGTTGTAGGGCAGTCAACTCCAGTAGCTCCTGAGAGCACGGAGAGTCTTTGCATTTATCTTTGTTTCCCCTTATTAGATGCTGATTGAAGAAATAATTGATGAAATAAATTGCAACATGTTTGTGAAACTCCAAGTCTGAACATTATGGTTTATATAACAGGTATGAAATGCTTCATGACCTATGATGAGTATCATGCCACATTTCCTTAGTTTTCAGATTAAAATGGAACTGGCTGTAGGCCCCACCTGCCAGAATTAAGGGAGATCCAGTATCATACTTCTGCCTCCCTGCTAGATTGAATGTTTGTGTACCCAACCCAATTCATATGTTGAAACCAAATCTCCAGTGTGATGGTATTAGCAGGTGGGGCCTTTAGGCAGTGCTTAGGTCTTGAGGGTGGAGCCCTCATGAATGGGATTAGTGCCTTTGTAAAAGGACTCCAGATAGCTCCTTTACCCCTTCCAACATGTGAGAACATAGTGAACACATGGCCTTCTATGAATCAGGAAGTGTGTCCTCACTAGACACTGAATATGCTGATGCCTTTATCTTGAACTTCCCAGCCTCCAGAACTGTGAGAAATAAATTTCTGTTGTTTATCAGCCACTCAGTTTATGGTATTTTTGTTACAGCAGCCCAAACAGACAAAGACACTTCCTCCCTCCTTCTCTTGGATCATCCACAATCCCTAGGGGCTTAAGCAACAAATCATAGTCTGCTGTCCAGTGACCAGGGGCCCTGGTGAATCTCTGTTCACTGTGCCTTCCCTGTCTAGGCTTTGCTGGAGTCATCAATTTTCCACTGTACTTCTGGCCCAGCTGTTTCAGGTATTAGCAATGCATCAGCTTATACAGTTTCGTGCTGAGCAGCACGGGACTTTGAAAAAAAGGTGGCACCAAAGGTTTACACAGTTTGCTTTGTAATCTATCAGAACCCTTTGCTCAGGTCCCAAGGCTACTAACTAAGACTCACCTTTTCAGGAACCTACACATCCATGCTCCCACAAGGTCTTTCCCCCAACCAAAGAATGTCTAAGCATCTCCTTGTTTCTGAGATGACAACCACTCTCCCTTTTTTGAATTCTAGAATCTTCTTAGGGTGAGGGCATCTTTCCTTCTTCATCTTTCTAAAATAAATGGTACCTTCTTCCACAGTGAAGTTTAAAAGACCATTAAGAAGGACTTGGGCTTCAGAAACGTAAGAATCTGTCCATTTCCCTTTCTTGGGAATGGAGATAGAATGTCTTTTACTCCTTCTTGATAAATTGTCCACTCCATGGATAGGAGATTTTTTAATATAGAGTAAAAATTCTAATACAAGTTAAATTATCACCTGGAGGTCACTCTGCTATATCAAAGATGCTTAGAACAAGAGTGCATGCTTTTGTTAATTCACCTCTTGCATGGTGAAAGGAGTTCCTCTTTAGTTATGACCTAAACATAAAAATCTATATCATAATGTTTTAACTTGTATAATTTATTTTTTATTTATTGCAAAAACAAGTGTTTTGGTATACAGTCCAGAGAGGAAACATTGCCAAGCTTGCTGCCAGAGAGAGAACTGAAGAAGCCAATCTCACAGGGCTCTGTTGAAAATAAGCAGCCTTTTACAGTCCCCTGATATCCTCACGGCAATGGTTTGGCAGTAACTTCTCAGGACCAGTGTGCAGGGGAGGGAGGTAGAGAAGTATCCCTGCAGTGCTCTACTTGGCTATGATCATGCTATCTTATTTTATGCCTGGTAACTCAATGAGACTGCTTACCATTATATTAAGAAGCATAACTGCTCATAAAAGCATATCCATAGTACTGGAGGACCTAGGCCAGGAGAGGTTGTTTATCTCAGTTATACACTGTGTCAAGAACACCCCTGAGAATTATTCAGGTAATGCTGTTGAGACCAGACCACTGGCCCATTGTCGCCCTCTCTTAAGGTAAGTTCCTCCTTTGGGAGAACATCCCTGGTGGGTTTACCTACTCATTGATCTCAGTTAGGATCCTTAAATAATGGTGAAACTCATCAGAGTTTGGGTTTTAAGTATTTTCTTTTCCTGGAGACTCTCTGGCCTGTAGCCAAAGGCATTTATTCCCTACTTAGTTTTCTTTGAGTTGAACATACAAAGATGATATGGATGTGGGGTAACTTGTCAAGCCACAAACATAACCTGCTCTGTAATAATACCCTCCCACACTATTATCTTGCTTTGACATGATATAATTCAAGTTCTAATCCTGTTTCCCTGACACTAAAATGAAGTGGTTTCTCTCTATTAAAGACATCATCCTCAATTGAAACTCACTAAAACATCAACATGTCACATGGACTAGCTTCACAAAGCTCTTAATCTGAAGTTGACCTTTTTAGAAAACCCATAGCTCAGAATTTGACCTTATCACCTCAGGAAATTAAATTTAAAATCTGTCTCTACAGTGTTACATGTGCTTTTAAAAAAAAAAAAAATCAGGTTTTTCTGAATTTGACTTGGGTATCAGAGACATTATTTGCTCACCAAAATGAACCAAAATACCTTCCTATTAAAAAAAAAAAATTCCTTCTCTTTCTTCCTTAACACTTAGAAAAAAACTTGTTTTGGAAAAAATTCAACGTGAAAGATAACATGGGTGTGGGCCTCCACATATCAAGGCCTCAAAGAATTCACTTTCAGCATGTTTAATTTTCAACTGAGGCTTCTGAATTCCACCCAGGACAGGCTGTAGTGTGTGAAGAGTACATGTGATTGGTACTGAAGAGTAAAAGGCTCAGGCTTGAGATGGGAGGGAGGAAGAAGGAATATAAACAACCCAGAAACCTGTTTAAATCATGACAGGTGGCTGTTGATTAGGACAGGCATATAACTCACCTGGGTGCCTTAGTGGAAATGCCATGCCTTATTTTAGAAGGAAATTAGATTCAGTGATAGGAGATATACTCTAGGGACTAAATAGCATTCTAATAACATATTTTAAGTGTGCCATTTACCAACAAGATTGATTTTCAAATTTGTTTTAACAAAGATTAAAATAAAACCTGATAGCAAAATGGTGAATAGTGAAAAGAAATGTGTAAAAGCATGATGGAGGATTATGTGAGCTACTCCCCCCGCCACCAAATTGTGTGAAATGCTAAGTTTTCTTCCTTCCTTTCTTCCTTCCTTCCTTCCTTCCTTCCTTCCTTCCTTCCTTCCTTCCTTCCTTCCTTCCTTCCTTCCTTCCTT